>NW_021940704.1:1663673-1962548 GCF_001715985.3 Manacus vitellinus
CCGCCCCGCACACACACGGGTACACCCGCCCCGCACACACACGGGTACACCCGCCCCGCACACACAGATACACTCACACTGCACACACACCAATACACTCACACTGCACACACACAGATACACTCACACCGCACACCCCCAATACACCCGCCCCACACATACAGATACACCTGCCCCACACATCCCCAATACAGCTGTGCCTCACACAGTCACCCACACACATCCTCCTGTCACACATTCACATGGATGCAGTCACCCCTCACACACATGCATGCACAAACACATATACATCTCCCCATCACATGCACACATGTATCCTCCTGTCTCACACACACACACACCCTCACACAGACCCCCCACACACCACCTCAGACTTCCACCCTCCCACACTCCCACCCAGAAACACACCCTCGCACATCCACACCCTCACACACACACCCACACCCACCCACAGCCCCCTACACACCCCCTGCACATCCACATCCACACACACACACATCTGCAGACTCACACACATCCACACTCACATCCATCCACACCCACATACACTTCCCTAGTTTGGGCTGGGATAGAGTTAATTCCCTCCCCAGTAGCTGGTGTAGGGATTTGTGCTGGAATCAGTGTGAGGATTGTGTTGATCACACCCTGATGTTGAGTTGTTGCTGCTCAGGGCCCACCCAAAGCCAAGGGCAGTTCAGTGTCCCATGCTCTGCCAGCAGGCAGGTGTGCAGGGAGCTGGGAGGGAGCATGGACAGCTGACTCAAACTGGCCAAAGGGATATTTGATTCCATAGGGTGTTCTGCCCAGTATAGAAACTGGGAGAGCTGTCTGGGGTCATTGGTCACTGCTAGGGGATGGGCTGGGCATTGGTCAGCAAGTGGTGAGTGACCGTATTGTATATCCATCACTTGTGTTTCTTGGGCTTTATTCCTGTGTCTGTTTTGTTACCTTTCTTTTCATTACAGTTGTATGATGATGATTATTATGACAATATTTTATTTTATTTCAATTATTAAGCTGGGTTTGTCTCAGCCCACACGTTTTGCCTTCTTTCTAATCGTCCTCCCCATCCCACGGGGGGAGTGTGTGAAGGTGAGTGGCTGCATGGTACTTTGTTGCTGGCTGGGCTTAAATTCTAACACCCCCACCCCCACCTCCAAACCCCCCCACCTCTCACCCATGCATTCCCTCACAGCCTGGGTGTGGTGTTGGTCCTACACCAGCCTGGCCGAGGGAGGCTGAGGTGTGTGTGCCCAGGGCCGTGAGCACCTGTGGGCACAGCACCGAGTGACAGCCAGGCCAGGGACCAGCTCCTGACCAGAACTCTCCAGGCATCCTGGGGCTCCAAGTCTGTACCTTCCTCTTGTTTCCCAGGCACTTTGACACACAAGTGTCAAGTGAGACAACCGAGCAAGTCTCCTAACTTTTTTAAATCCACTGAAATCCAGCTTTTATCTTTTCCCTGGCCAGGATAGCTTCCCTATGGCCAGCAGGGCCTTTTTTTCCTTCCTTTTCCTGCCGTCTCCCTCCAGGCACTGCTGGTTATGCTGGGGTTCACTTCATCCCTTTCAGCACCTCAAGCTGAACGCAGTGTTCTCCTTGCACTAGGAGAGAGGAAATCCAGCTGCAGCACCAATCCTGCCTCCACACTGTGACGTGCCCACAGCCAGATCCCTTACAGAGAGGGTCACACCCGGGACAGCATCCATGGGGGGAGCATGTCCAGTTTCTTACTCTGTTGCCCCCTGCCAATCCCCTGTGGTTCTGTCATGGGCACAACATTGTGGCATTAATATTTTTTTCCTTTTTAAGCACCATTATTGCTACAACGAGCCTTTCTTAACCACTTCATGCTCACAACTGAGACTTTATGCAGAAGAAGATTTGTAATTGGCCTTATAGACAAGTCAAAGCCATGTCTTGCCATTTTAATGATCCGAATTGCCACCAAACTCCCCTAAAATTTGCTGAGATATTATTAAAAGATGAGTAATACATACAGTCTGAACCTGCTGCACCTCACTTGCACTTCTCATAAGGAAACAGTTTATTTGCTACAGCCTGTGTACAGGAAGCACTTTTTCTGACCCAGAGATGCACCCACCTATAAGGTGAAATGCAACAATGGCTTTAATGGGGCACAAAAACATTGTGCAGACAACGGGCTTCATGTCTCAAAGTGCCAGAGCCCACTGGCAGCCATGCCAGGAACACACCAGCTAAATCAGTCAGAGCACTGGGGCAAACATTTCTTCCCCTGCAAACAGCACAGAGCCAACTCCACATTTTATCGTGCAGATGTTGAAGTGCCCTCTCTGTCCTCTGAGGTTCTCTGAGTAGCGGCGAGTAAATAATTCACAGCAAATCATTTATTCAAAACTTCTGCCCGTGTTTTGTGTCAGCCCAAGAACACAAAACCATGTTCTTCTTGCTCGGATTCAGTCGACCCGTGCTTAGAGTTCGGGTTTGAAATCCGAAGGCTGGGACACGTAAGGAGCTGCTGCAGGGGTTTCACTGCACTCTACGTGCTGAGTGGGTGCAGTTGGCTTTGTAAATGACATCCATTTGTCCCTGTTCCAGTGGGATGAGCTGAACTTTCTGCCAGGGGATGGCCTTGCACCCAAGGAAAGAGTCCCTTTAGTGGAAAAGATTAGGTTCAGATTGTGGACAGAAAACAGTTTTAGTGAGAAAGAAGGTCATTTTATAGTGACAATATAGGTCAGGGCTTCTCTAGCCATCCCTTCTGAGTGGTGTTTTTAATGTCCTCTCCTACACTTTCTATAGAATGCTTATTCTCCTGCATGTTAGTGCAAATCCTGGCCCCGGGTTGTGCCTCTCACAGGCTGATCACAGTGCAAAGAGCAAACGGTGCACATGTTAAAGGGTGTTCTGCCATCCCAGGGGATAACAGGAAAAGCTGATGCTGGTGGCACAGCCACCCTGCGAGCTGCAGCAGCACTGCCTCTGTCCTCGGGCTGGGTCAGGGTGCTGGGCAGAAGGGAGCTTCATTCAAAAAGCAGTGCAGAACACCCCTAAAATCCCAGAAATGCACGTGATTAAAAACAGGGTCATGTTTAAAAAGCCATACTAATCCAAGCTCCATTAAAAAAGAATATATATGTACATCCCATTTGGGAAGTCATTCCTTTGAAGCCACCTGAGTGATTCTATAATTCTATGTATCTCTAAGTTTCCTTTGGGAATTTGCCCCTCTGGAGCCACCTGAACTAAATTAAACATCAAGGGCCAGATTTCCACGTACACCAAGCTCTGGCAGTGATATCAGTGTCAGTTAGAATCATGCCCAGCAGGGCACTGATGACCCATTTTGTCTCACAAAAGCTGTCTGGTGCCAGCAACCTCAAGAACAATATCAATTAAAATGGACACAACTGTTTATTTCCCATTTCTTTGCCACAAACTGAAACAGGACAGTTGCTGAGCCCTAAAAATGGAAAGGGAAGCAATTATCCTTAGAAATAAAGCCTCTGGAAAATGCCTTTTATCTCACTGTATTCCCCGTATGAATTCCTCCCTTCATGCAGAAAGGGAAATTTTGCATGTTTTAATTAGATCAGTTGAAAACTTGGGAAAAAAAGAGAACCTGCTTTGCTGTGAAGCTCCTTAGTGAAGAAAAGTTTTCAAAGTTCAGGAACTTGGAGAGAGCTTTAAATTTCCATGGCTAAAAATAATTTGTCCCTTAAGAAAACGCCATAGTTTTGGTTTGGTTTTTTTTTTAATCTCTGCCTTAGATGACTTCAGGTCATCAGAACATGGAAATTAAAGTAGGAAACTGGAAATCTTTTTCTTTCCAACTTTCTGCACTTCAGAATCTCTTCTTTGCTAACTGGGCAGCGGGTAATCCCTGCAGGGCTGCCATTCCACTTGGATTTGCAAGAAGTGGTGCAGCTTGATGAAATATAACTTGACAAGATGTTTGGAGCTACAGCTGGTGACGCAGACTTGAGCAGATTTCTACACCTCCTCTTCAGGAGTTTTAATTTTTCTCTGGATTACCTTTATTAGCCTTATTTTGGATTCTATCTTTTTTTTTTTTTTTTTTTTTTTTTTTCAGTGAGCACACACTGAGCAAACACCCCAGGCCAGGTGCTCCACTGGTGCATGGCCAGGACAGCTTGGTCCATGTTAGTGGCAGAGCACCAATTCACGTCAGGGGAAGATCAGGCCTCAGGGCTTACACCTGCTGCTCCCACCAAACTGTACAGGAAAATTAGTGTAATGCCCATTGTCACAATATTCCTTCCATTCTGCAATGGACTATAGGGTCACAGAATCATTAAGGTCATAGAGTCCAACTGTCGCTGATAATGTCGGAACGGCCAAAGCGACACGAAAAAAGGTTCCAGCAAAATTTATTCCAAGAAAAAAGCAGGGACAGCCACCCAGGGCTGCTGCACAGCCCCTTAAGTACAGTTTTTGAACACACGTAATGCACACGGATAGGACAGTTCAAACTTTCACACCAGAATTCTTACAGCTAATAGGTGCATTTTCTAAACTCTACTTTCTCACAACAACTTTGCTCTTTCTCAAAACAGCCCAGTTCTTTCCCACAACAGTCCCGAGCACCTGCTCTTATTTTTCTCTCGTTCATGTTTTTCCCAACCACTCTCGTTCAAAACAGGTCCTTGTTCTCATGAGACAGTGCTCCTGCTTTCATGAGACAGTGTTCTCTGTTCCCACAGGACAGCTTCTTCAGGATGCATCAGTATGTTGTCAGGATCAGGGCCTCCATTTTCAGTCCTCTCTTTCAGTCCATCTCAGGGGTATACTTTGATCTGGTCAACATCTATTGCTTCGTCAGTATGTGCCAAGGTGCTGACAGACCCGCTGTCACCCCTGACATCCAACCACTAAGCCAATACCACCATGTTCACCACTAAACCAAGTCCCCAAGTGCTACCTCCACACACCTTTTGAACACTTCCAGATATAGTGGTCACACCACTTCCCTGGCCAGCCTGTGCCAGGGCTTCACAATCCTTTCAGTGAAGAAATTTTTCCTGATGTCCAACCTGTTGCAATTTGAGGTTGTTTCCTCTTGTCCTGTCACTTGTTACCTGTGAGAAGAGACCAACCTCACCTGGCTCCAAACTCCTGTCAGGGAGTTGTAGAGAGAAATGAGGTTCCCCCTGACTATCCTTTTCTCCAGGCTGAGCACCCCAGTTCCCTCAGCCACTCCTCATGAGACTTGTGCTCCAGCCCCTTCCTCGGCTCCCTTGCCCAAGAGCAATTTGTCTCCATTCACTTGTTAGGCTCGTGGTCCTTTTTGCTTTTTGCTAGCACAGAACTCACACCTTTGATTCCTGCCTGCAGACAGACACACCCTCGAGCTGTTTGGCTGCCCAAATCGTGACGGGTATTTTCTGGCAAGGCTGACATTGAGCTGCATCATTTCACAAGTGCTGATACCTGCAGGAGCCGGCAGGAGACAGATAACCTCGAGCAGCGGTCACATCGATCCTTAACTTGATGCCATTTGCTCCTTGCGTGTGTGCGCCTCTCTCTCCCTGCAAACAGAGGGCGTGATGTATTTGCTGAGCCCTCCCAGCCCTCCCTGAGCGTGTGGTCCGTGCCCGGAGCCCTGCAGGACCCGGTGGTCCCAGCACGGCTCCCCTGCAGGACCCGGTGGTCCCAGCACGGCTCCCCTGCGCCCGCAGGCAGAGCTCATGCTGGGGCACCTGATGCCTGTCTTC
The DNA here is from genome assembly GCF_001715985.3 of Manacus vitellinus. Lineage (NCBI taxonomy): Eukaryota > Metazoa > Chordata > Aves > Passeriformes > Pipridae > Manacus > Manacus vitellinus. The sequence continues at coordinate 1,669,391 of NW_021940704.1, forward strand.
AGAAATGCCCCATCGATTCCCCCCACAGGCACAGATGTGGGTTTAGTACAGGTTTGAATTGTCAGAAAGGAAGCAAAGGCCTCAAACTGGCAATAAATATCCTGGGCAGAGTGTGCTGTAACAGCACACAGTGCCAGGGGCTGTGGAGGGGGCAGTCAGGGGCACTCAGGCATGTGCGACTGTTTGTATGAGACCAAGGGGGTTTAATTCCATCTTCCCACAATTCACCTCTAATTTTAGCCTTTAGGATGAATACCTTTCAAGCTCTTATGCTCTCTTGTCCTGGATATCTGTCTTCAAACCTGGTCTTTTGCTTCGTATGCAATTTTTAATTCTTTAAGAAAGACAGTTTCAGATATTAGGAAGAAATTCTTTCCTGTGAGGGTAGTGGGGCACTGGAGCACAAAGCTGTGGCTGCCCAATCCCTGGAAGTGTTCAGGACCAGGTTGGACAGAGGTTGGAGCAACCTAGTCTAGTGGAAAGTGTCCCTCCCTATGGCAGGGGGTGGAACAAGATGAGCTTTAAGGTCCCTTCCAACTCAAACCATTCTGTGAGTCTATGATTCTATATATAAATACCCTGAAGCTGGTCACAGTTTACTTTGCATTAAGTGACTGGAACTATTTTACATTCCATCACTGCCTCACATTATTTTTGCTATGTTTGGTCCTTGGTTCACAGACTTCCTTTCCCCAGCATCTCTGAGCCACCCTGCATTTCAATAAAACCACTGAAATCTGTAGATAGAACTGGAAACTTACTGGCAAAGTCACTGCTTTCATGCCATGTCAGTTGGGTAAAAGCAAATGCTCTCAAATGCACATCTGAGAGGGCAGTGGGAAGGGTTTGCTGTCACCTTTACCTGCAGCAGCTGCAGTGTGTTTCCCCTGGCATCATATTCCCCATCCACAACTTCAGGATGAACCCAGGGGAGACCCCAGAGGCAAGACAGGCATGGGAATTTGGAGTGCAAACTGCTTGAAATGCCAAGTAGGAAGGTGATCCCTTCTGTACTGGGTGGTTTGTGCCCAGCACTTTAGAAATAGAGGGGTCATTGCAAAATCCATGGTTGGTTCTGGTTCAGACACTCAGCACCGTCAAAGCAAAGGTAAGGGGAAAAAAAGGAGGAGATCTGCTGTGGCTGGTGGCTGCCCAGTGACCTGGATTGGAGAGTTCAGTCAGAACTTCCCAGACAATATCTCAAAATGCTGTGGAACCACATAGCTCTATACTGCACCTGTCCCAATGTAATTTGTATATACATTTATGCTGCAGTTGGATGCAGCATAGCCTCATCTCTATTCAGTTAGGATTTGCATATTGGGGATCTCAAATTTAGTCCCCCATCCATGTCAGAGCTCTATTCTAGCTGAGTTAGAGAGAAAAAAAGGCAGAAAAACATATTCTGGATGTAAGGGGAATAAACAGCCTGGAAAAAAGGCATCCTCCAATCTCTACTGGCAATCAGCTGCTGTGCTGGAGCAGGAGGGATTAAAGCCCTTAGAGAAAGATAAACGTCCTCTATCCGACACAGTGGAGAAAACTCTCACAGTACAGATAAAGCTCCATCTTCAGGGCTGTTTATCCTCTATGCATCTCCCAGACTAATTTACAGGCAGTGGCTTTCTTTGTGTGCAGTGTCCTGCAGTTTTGATCCTTGTGCCCTTTGGTTTTACACACCCTGAAAATCATGGACTCAGGAAAAATCTGCAAATGCGGAATATGCAATAAATTGTTCATGTCCCTCCTTCCTTCTGTGCATCTGTGTATCACCTCCCCATCTGGAATCATTCCCCCCTTTTCTCTCTCCCCCTCAGCAAATACATGTATTTTAGTTCAGGATTTTGTTGTTTTTTTCTTCAACCCTCAAGTCTTTCATACTGAAAGTTGCCCAGGTCCCACCAGTAAGACTGCTGGTGGACTCTGGAGTTGATGACCTGCAACCAGACTCTGATATCATTTATACCCAGGTTGAACCTAAACAAAATATTGATTTCAGTGGTACTTCTCGTGATTTACATTTGTGTAACAAAGTTGTTTCTGTTACCAATACCCAATTTCTCTTCTACTTAAAGGAAATGTGGTTCTTCATGTGGGAATAATTTTCTTTGGCTTCTAAAACTGGCTGCACTGGGGATTGAGTTGACTAAATAAGAAACCCCCTGACTTTGCATAGTTCAGACTGCAAGCTACTCATTGGGAATAGGAACCTCTTATTTTTCCTATGGCAAACTTTTACAAAAGGAGTTCATTAAGTCATATTTTCATACTTTACACGGTTATTAACGAGCTCAGAGATGGAGTCATAGTAGAGAGGTAATATGTTGATGATCACTTTTCAGTTTTATTGAAAACCTGCTAGCATCATGGGATTTAATATTGCATTTGAGGACAAAAAATTGTTTTTGTAAGGAATCAGCATCTATCTGCAATTTCAAGCCATGGTATCAAAATAGATCCTTCAGTAGAAACCTTTAAAATTATTTCCCTTTGCTTGTGCAAAGCCTCCACTACTTTACCCTTAGTGTTTCTATCCATTATCTTTTACTGCCTTCTTTCCTTTTTATGACCCCATTTTTATTTACAGTACAGCCCTTAATTTAGTAGTGCTGACACAGTTACATTTGCAGCAATAGCTTAATTACCATATATTCATGAATAGAGTGGTTAGGGATAGTAGTTACCAACATGACAGATTCATTTGCATCATTGTCATTAGCATGCTGTACAAATGAGTTTATGTTTGTCAAGTAACTGTTTAATGTGGCTATATTGGTTCCATAAGAACCTAAGTCTGGAGGAGAACAGGGAACTGCCACTAGCACTGCGCTGGTCTGAAACTTCTGCAAATTGCACTATGATCATGCTGACAGATGGCATGCAATGCCATTTTCCAACTCAGCAGAAAATGGAAAAATGTAATAAAGACATGACAGAGATTAGAGTCTTTATCAATGGGACTTGAAATCTAGTGCACCATATGCTTGGTATAAAAAGAAACATTCATCTGAAAAAATGAAAGCAGAGCATAGCCTGAATTTATCTGTTATTCTTTGTAGACCTCATGGATAGGTTTGGATCCATAATTTTAAATATAAATGTAGCTGTAATGAGTGATAACTTGGTGCTTTAACATCTTTGCTCCCTAGTAGTGAGACCCTCTCTCACTGTTATGAAAATGAGACTCTCCCTGTGCTGAGGTGATTTTGCCAGCAGGAAATGAGCTGGCACTGGCTGGTGCTCCCAGACCTTCTCCCCATCCCATTTATTGGTGGCAGACCTGACCCAATGCCCTGGGGCAGAGGGATCTCATCCAGCAGCCTCTGACCTTGCCACTGGCAAAGACCCAAAGACACAGCTTCAAACATTCACAGCCAGTGCTGGTGTTTCCACAAGGATTATTGTAGCTGCTTTTTATTGAGAGTTCCTTGGTGGCAACAAAGAGCTGCTCAACAGCCTTGAAGGACTTTGTATCTTCACACAATGCTTGAAATCCAGGCTTAAAAATCCTGTGGATAAATGTCTCCCTTTCAGGTACCATGCAGGGACAGCCATCATTCCTGACAAAGTGCCCGTGGCCAGTTCAGGTGTACAGGAAATGCTGAACTGTTGTTGCCTGCACATGTTTCATTTCTGCACAAAGAAAAAAACTGCAGATCCTGAATCTCTGAGATACTCAGGTACATGCCTGATGCTTGGCACAGGAAGAGTCCCACTGGAGTTATTGCACTTGCTGAAAATCAGGTATTTACTGAAGGGCATCCCCTCATCTGGATCAGGATCAGGTCTGAGGGAACAGGGAAGCCAAAATACCACTGTGACTCTCCCTTGAGGACATGAACTTTATTTATGTAGCCATGAGATAAAGGTAGTTGGGAAGGCTAGTGATAAGGACAGGAATGTAACCAGTGATGAGTCTGGTCCCCCCAGGGGCAAGGGGAGATTTATGAATCTGTGATACACAAAACTAGTACTTGGAAAATGTATTCATTTTCCTTTCTCTTATCCTACCTGTTAGCTTGTTCTTTGGGGTAGACACTAACCTAAACAATATCTGTTTTCAACCACTCCATGAGAAAACAGGAATTTGTTTGGAATAGATAGGGAGGCTATTTAGCTCATTTGCATTCTCTTCTGATATGTGAGAATAAGATGAGAGAAAATGAGAGATGTATTCAGTTTTCTTATTCATCCAGATGAGATTGTTGAGACAGCAGGACTACAAAACCCAAAAACTGTGTCTGGCTGAGCCCTAGGAAAGCTCCATCACAGAAAATAAATATAGAGACACTTACAGTATAGCTTGTGTGGAAAACTGGTCTGGGGGGAGGTGAGCTTGTTAAAAACTGAGCTCACCTGTGTTAAGGCACAGCAAGATGCTGAGTCTGTGCTTTCTCTAAGGTCACTCCCCAGTCCTGAGGTGTTGTCTTTGTGTTTTAGATCCAGCAGTGATGTTTTCTTTCTCTAACTTTCCCTGCTTGCTTTCAAATTCTGTAGTCTTCTAGAACCCACAGCATCCTATTAGCTGTTACACAGCTAATTCACATGTTTGCTAAAAAAAAAATAATTTGCTTTTTAACTGATTGTCTACTTGTTATCTTCCATTCCTGGAGTCTTGATTGACTCCCACATAGGCAATCTGATGGCCCTGGTTGTTCATGGATTTAAGATGTGTCAGCAGGATGCACTTGGCAGGGTTGCAAAAGTGTTCCATTGGAATAAGACTTGGTCTCTGTGTTCCCAAGCAGCAAACTCCACTGTATTACTCAGCAGTATATTCATGCTATAAATACACTTATTTTTGGCATTAATTCATCCTTATTTACCACAGCAGATAACAGAACTCCAGGCTCAGATTCATGTGGCAATAAAAAACTACAGAAATTTCTCCCAGATTATACAGATTTGTCATGTTGTCACTACGTTTATTTTCTCCATCTATTTCTCTCCTTTCTGTGCATTGCTTTATGCTCTGCAGGGCCCTCAGGGGAGGAAAAGACGGTATTGTTTTGAAAAATATAAGGGTTTTCTGATTAAAGGATACAAAATTAATTTGCTTCACAGAGCCTGGAAGCACATTATTTGACAACTGTACTCCACTGAACAAACACAGCACACATGGCCAAATTCATCATGTTGATTACCAGACCCTGGCCATTTGTTCTTCAACAGTGGTGTCTCTTTTGCAGTCAGGGAATATGAATTTGGTAAAACACATGGAACCACAAGGCGTTACTTTTTCACTAACTTGCACGAGGTTAAAGCCCTGGTGTGGCCACAGCTCTCAGTGAACTGGGAAGAGCAGCAGAGCACAGCACTGACCACACTGCTGGTACAGGACACCGTGAAGACCAGTGATGTCTGAACCCCTGAACTTAGACTGAACCACTTCTACTGGCAAGGACTTAACCTTAAGAGCAGAGAGATCAGAAGAGTCACAGTGGTTTTCTCTGAAAAGTAGATTTTTCCCATTTGGAAGACTGGGAAGCACCGACATTCAGAGTGACATCTGGATGGACACCAGAGAACCACCAATGCTCTTGTGCTGGTCCACATCAAAGCTACCAGTCACTGTACTCTGAGGTTATTTTGGCTATTTGATGCTCCCAAAATAGGGCACTGTCTCTCCTTTGGGCAGACACCATTAGCAAGGTGGGAAACAAAGCTGAGCACAGTTTGCTTTCTCGGGTATTTATACACCAGAAAATGGGGGACAGAAATCCGTGGGGCTGCCCTGCCCCAGGAAGGCAGGTTTGTACAGTGCTGTCCCTGTGGATGTAACTCCATCAGTCCCAGCCTGGACATCCACTTGATGCACAATAGTTACATTGCCTGTTACACCTTCCCTTTGCATTGTGTTTTTGAGTGTTATAAGGAAGAGCCCAACATTACTCATGCTGCAGAAATGTCACTATGGAAACCAGGAGACAGTTTGGCCTAGTTTGGCCAGTATTGACAGAGCTGCTCTGATAACCCAGAAGATGGTGAGAGCCTGGGTGTCAACAGGAGAGCTCCTGAGGAGCATAGATACTTGAATCTTCTAATATATGTATATATACTGGCTGTAAGAGACATTATCATCTTTTTCCTATTTTCACAGTTCCTTCCCATATTTAAAGGACTTTGGGAGTGCACAGACAAGATGAGACCTGAGCAAGCCATGTAAAGACACCATGTTTTGCCTGACTCAGCCTTTCTAATGGATCAGATATGACTCTCTGCATCAGCATGAGTTTAGAAATCACATTTTGTTTATGTGCACAGAGCAGCTAAGGTCTGTTTCCTGCAGCCCCAGCAGGGCTGTGGTCCTGGGCTCAGGATGGAGAGTGTCCCATGTACTCATAGCCAAAAAACACAACCAGCAGAGACTTTTGCCACAGCAAAACATCTCGTGTGTACAGTGCAACCAGTTCTGTCAACCCAAGTGAAATTAAAGTTATAAAACCAAGTTGAAATCCTGCTGCTTGTGAGCCCTGGAGAGAGTGTCCTCCCACATCTCCCTTCTCCTTCTGACATTTCCCTCATTTGCTTCAATCCATGAAGAGTGCTTTCAGAAAGATGCTGCTGTAACCACTTTCTCTGTAGCTCTGTTCTCTGTGGGGTCTTACTCCATAGTCACTTGTCTGAAAGATGAGCATGAGGAATACATGGAGATGAGACTCTTCCTACAAATCAGCACCAGCTCTCCCTGCCAGCACAGACTCTCATACCTCCTGTGATATAAAACCAATTTGAGTTAAAAATACAATGAGAAGCAATAAGAGTGAAATGCCAGTGTTTTAAATACCTTCCCCCATACCCAGGGAGAAACTCAGTGTGTCATCCAAGTGGATGGTCCCTGTAGGGTGAGTGGGAATATGCTCTCCAGGACCACCTTAGGGAAATTTTGGATAGTTATTCCTGTCAAAGGTAGGGAACACACTCCTGGCTCCCACCACATCTCAGACACCCTCAGCTTGAGGCAGTTTCCCCGTGGCAAACAAAGTAATTACTCTGACTGGGAGGGGTTTGCTGTTTTTTTTGTTTCCTAGAGGCAATTACTGATGAAGAAGGAAAAGAGAAGGAAAAGACAGTTTTTAACCATCTGTATCTTCTGCAGATCAAACCTCCTCTGTCCTAGAATAGCAAAAGTGCTTGATGGCCCTAGGCCTCCTGCAGTGAACCAGGACCTGGGAAGCATTCCCAGTAATGGTGGGAGCCACAGGGGAGACCTTCAGGGGAGGTGCTCTTGTCTTAATCCGAGAGCAACCCTCAGCTTCAGGTCAGCCTCTGAACACAAAACTTGATCCAGTGCTGTCAATCCACCATCCATCCCTGAACAGCAAGTGAAAGCAAAAGTCTTCTATCTTTTCAAGACTTCCCCCAGCTCAAGTCAAGATTAACTTGGACAATTTTTCTCATTCATCTTCTCTACATGAAAGCAGCTAAGCCCATTCAGCCATGGGAGCTGAATTTGGGGAGAGGTGTAAGAGACACATATACAGACACACTCTCACCTCTGATTTCCTTGGCATGCATTAGATGATACTTCCAGTACAACCAGGGAGTTGTGATCAAAAGTCTTTCAGAAATCATGTCTTTCAGAAATACACGATATCCTCCAAAAATAGTTTTTAAAGATAATGAATTGATCCATTTCAGCTTTTTCTTTTATTCTTTTTTCTCTTGTCTGCTTTTTCCTCAGCCCATCGTTCCCCATCTGTCATCCTCTACACAACCACATTTCTTACAACAGGCAGCTTAAAAGAAAATTAATCCTAAAGAGTTAAATGTATCTTGGTTCTTTTTGGGCTCATGTCTCTGATCTGACCCATTTTTTCCATGCAGCTCAAAAGCACTGGAAACAAATCTTCCTGCAAATCACTACCTCCTTCAGCCTGTAATTTCTATTATATGATTCATTTAGTTCTGTATATGAAATAAAATGAGGAAAGATGACCATTTTCTTCCCACTAAGGCAAGTTTATATTGGGACCTCTTAGAGTCCAGCACTTCTTACTCTTCTTATTCTCACTGTGGTACTATTAGAAACACACAGGACAGCAGGAAGGTGAGCTGCCAGAGACAAAAGCTGTGAACAATATCAGGGAATCTGCCAGGTTCCTCCATGTTAGAAAACACAAGCATTTTGTCTCAGGCTGCTCTAGTAAACAAAATGTATAATACATCACTCTAGAGTAAAAGATGGAATAAGTTCCCACATATGATATAATTTCTGTGGGAGGAAGATGTCTGCATCGTTAGTTATACTGAACATGTTCTTGTTTGCTTGCATTGTGCTTCCCTTTCAAGTCTTAAGTCTCAGAAAGATTCCTCTTGGAGAACATCAAAATTAAAGACTGAATTAAGAATGAGTTAGCTGCGTTCACTAATTGCAATGCTCACGTTACCCGGTCCTTTGGAGCTGTGGGAAGAGCAGCTGCTGCTCCATCACGGCAAGGTTCTGCTCCCTGCAGCCAGGGAAGAATTGAATGTTTGATTTTAATGCTTATTTCAGTCTCCAGCATCCTGTGAACACGTGAAATGTTTGCTGATGCCAAAGTCGTCCCTATCCTGGGATGAGCCTGGGCACACTGCAGGGCCTGCTGAGCTCTGCCAGAGCATTTGCTTTCCCAACACCTTCCCTGCTGTAGAACGACTTCAAATGTAGCCAGGAAGGCACAGGTGAAGGAGTGCCACATAAAATCTAGCTTTTCAGCTTCATTATGTCAGCTTTCAGTCATGCTTCAGCTTTCCAAGTCCCTTTAAAGACTGGAGGTCCCCCTGACTGGTTGACCAGGGTTGCCAGCAGTGATCTGGTTAACCTGGCCTCTGGTGACCCCTTCCTATTTCAGCATACCACAGCAGTGAAAGCTGGTGGCTGCAATTTAACATCCAAATAGTGCTGTGACAGCTGCACTCTCCCACTAAATATCATCCTTCCCAGGTGTAAGTTGCTTGCCACCACCCGGGGAAATTAGTCCCCTTTGTTAGACACAGCAATGTGTGTGGAGCTGGTGCCCTGGGCAGCTGTGGTAAGGCTGCTTCTCCTCTTGGAGCACCATTTGGATTCACACACAGTACTCTCTGGACCTGGTTTGTGGCCATGAAACAAGTGGGAACATCTCTGGTGCGTGGTGAGTCTTCAGTGTCCCTCATGCTGGGGAGAGACTGCAGTGTCCCTTGTCATTGGATGTGCTGAGGAGCACTCTGTAAAATTGGATGTGAAAAAAAGGACAGTACCAAAAGGCATTTATCAGTATTATTCCTCACTAATCCTGCCTACTCTTAATTTTGGAAGTGTTTCTGCTATGCATGCTGTCAGCTTATCAGCTCTTTTACTCAGCACAGGCTGTCTTGGACTAGTCCAGAGGTTTCTGCACCGCTCAGGAGGTGCAGTGGGGGAGAAGGAGAGAGAAAAGATGTCTGTAACTTGGATACTGCCTGCAAAGAAATGTTGTCTCTTACCCACAAATCAAGTGCTCTTTGGATTTCCAAGGTTCACCTCCTCTTTCAGAGTGGCATGTGAAAGTCCCCAAACTCTCAAAAGAGTCTTATGTTCATTAACTTTACAACACATTGGAGAGCAATCATGATGAACAGAGATTGTCAAAAAAGTCACAGAGAACCACCGGAGTAAACATTTCGGTTCTGGATGTGGCAGTGCCAAGTTGGAAGATAAGCAGATACACACAGCCCAATTTTTTTCATAAGAGTGTACTTTATATGAATGTCATCTCTATAATATTTTTTTAGCTTTTAATGAGAAGTTTCACCCCTTTGAAATCAGCTTCACTTTTGACATACAGTGATGCAATTGTTCATCGCATCTTTGATTCTACATTAGCTGTTGAAACAGAAAGCATTCCCTTTTCCTCTTTTTTGAGTGTCTCTTAATAGCTAAGTTCAGTTAACAAGAAAAAGAAGTTTGTCTTCATATGCCTTTCCAATGCATGTGTAAAACACACAGCCTGCTTCAGAGCTGCCTCCTGAACTAAAAGCCCTCCATGATTTTTTATAAACTCTACAATATATCTCTGTCACTTCGTATTTAACAGCAGGTGCTATTAAAGGACATAAAATATGTCAACGTAACCCCCGGAGGAAATGGGAAAGGGGTGTCTCTGTTGCAGAGCTTTGTGAACAGAGGGAGAGTGACAAGCGGTGGGTGTTTGGTTCTGGCACGTTCCCCTGGCAGGCTCCTTGCCTTGGGGGGTGGAGAGTTACGGTACCACTCGTGTGGCAGCAGCTCTTTATATCTAAATCACAAATTTAGATCCTCCTTTTCTGGGGTAAGTTTTTTTGGGGGAGAAAAGGCAGAGTACTACTTCTAGTTCAGCAAACATTTCTTCTGATGTTCCCAAATGGGGAGAGGGGAGGGAGAGGAAATCCCTAATGATACAGGAGTCATCAGTCACTGTTTACACTGAATCAGCCGGGGTGCAAAGGCACCATTATCACACCAGTGTCACCCCTGGACTGCAGGGAGAAGGTGGTGACAGACATTGTGACAACACCAGAGAATCCTAGAATGGTTTGAGTTGGAAGGGACCTTAAAGATCACCTCATTCTAATCCCTCTACCACAGGCAGGGACACCTTCCACTACACCAGGTGGCAGGTGTTGGAAGGTATTGGAAGTCAGATCAATGATTGGTACTGCAACCTGGAAAACTTTTTCCCATGTAGTAAACTTTGAGCAGAAAGAAGCAGGACAAATTCTGAATTTAGATCCCGTCTCTGAATGGCACTTACTGAATTTCACTGGATCTGACATATCCCCAAGACTTGGCAGAGCACAGGGTGCTGATATTACCTGCATTCCCTAAGTGTAGGATCTCTTATCTGCAATTAAATTTCAGACATACACTGTGATAAAAAAATTCTCAGTGGTTCTGTACACATGTATGTGTATATACACATGAATATACATATGTATATACACTCATCCTGTAAGTATTGCTCAGCCCTACTGTGAATCTGGAGCATGATGTGCCTGTAGCCCAAATTTAGATAAAGGGCAAAACAGCAGGGATTTCATAGAATCATTGAATGGTTCAGGCTGGAAAGGAACTTAAAGATCATCTTGCTCCAGCACCCTGCCAGGGGCAAGGACACCTTGCCCAGAGCCCCATCCAAGCCAGCCTTGAACACTTCCAGGAGTGGGGAAGTGTTCAAGCGTTCATGTCGTCCTGGCAATATCCAATGAAGAAGGATTTACACCCTTAGGAACCTTCTGTTACAACTAGGCTCTCGTCTGTACAGCACACAGAATGCAAGTTAATGTAAAATACTCAGTAGAATTAAAAGCATCAAGGCTGTGGACCTGTAAAGTGAAGGAAGGAAAATGTTGGTTTTGTGGTAAAAAGAAAAAAGGATTAATTTCTGATTTCATACGTATTTAATCACGGATAGTATCAATGAAGACAAGATGCAAATGGCACCAGGAAGACCAGAAGCTTCCCCTAAATCAGAGTTTCTCACCCTTTCAGAGGAGAGCAGTTCCTTACCTGAAAATTGTCATGATTTGCTACAAGAAAAGAAAATGCAAAGGATGCAAGTGATGTCAGTGTACCTGAGGCATGGGGTGTTCTGAGAGCACAGGAGAGGGAGGGGGTGAGCTCTTGAGCCGAAAGGTTGTCAGGAGATGGGGAGTGAGGGTTAGAACAGCTGGAAACCTGCTCAGGACTGCCATGCTTTCCAGTCTGGTGTGAATCCTACCTCCTGTGCACAGCTTGAGGTAATAAAAAGTAGGCTCTGGAGGAGATTAATGACATTATTAGTTGTTTCTCACTCACTAGCTCTCTGTGCCTCGAGATTGCTGTCTCCCATGGACAGGAATTGGGAAGCATCACTCTAAAGAGATTGGGACTACAGAGGGTTTCTGGGGTGTGGGTGGCATATACATGTATGTATACACACTCATGTGTATATGCACATTTATAAATACTTGGGCCTGTTAAAATGTAGAAACTAAATGCTGTTACAAAACGATATTTTTGTGATGTCTTATGTTCTCAATGTAATACAGAGAACAACAGAAACAGGGCAGGAAATGGATTTTTTTCTCCAAGCGAAATAGCTGCAGCTCTTGACATATATTTAACTGGGAAAAGGCAGAATGATATTTAAAAAATAATAAGAACAGAAAAGCAAAACCCCATTTTTCAAGTTAATTAAACACATATAACAGCCCACCTTCTTGGTAGACTCCTTTGAAATACACAGAATTATCACTCTTGCTTTAAAGCTGACTGTAAAGCACATCCTTTATCTTTACTCTCTCAGCCACCTGCTGTCTGTAGATGAGTCCAGCTGCAGTCCAAGGAATTTCAATAAAGCACTGCAAGTGGAGTAAGAAAAAGAGGATGACTCCGTGTCACATGTCCAAGGCTCTCCTGGCACAATATAAGGTGTCACTCAGGAGACACCGTGGGTGTTAGGTGCAGCTGTGTCCCCTAAAAGCCCCAAATATTTCTAGTGAAAGTGGCCCTCAAATAAAGTGGTCCCACTTTTACCTGTGCCGAGGTGCATCCAGAGCCATCAGGGGTGTTCACAACGGAAAAAACGGCGTTTTCACTATCGCTTAAAAAGCAATCTGTTTAACACAGTTGGCTTCATCTGAGGCTTTGCAGATGCTCCTGCTGTGCGTTAATCACCTACAGAAACCCTGAGGATGACTGGAAGAGCTCTCTGCTTCTGAGGGAGGCAAAGGGAAAGAGCTGGAGCTGACAACTGGAAGGTTTCTGCAACACGGCTTGTTTGCATCCATGCTGCAATTTTCGATGTGTTTGTGATTTCCAGTCATAGAATCACAGAATGCTTTGAGTTGAGAGGGACCTTAAAGCTCATCCTGTTCCACCCCCCCTGCCACGGGCAGGGACACCTTCCAGGCTGCTCCAAGCCCCATCCAACCTGGCCTTGGACACTTCCAGGGATGGGACAGCCACAGCTTCTCTGGGCAACCTGTGCCAGGGCCTCACTGCCTGCACAGTGAAAAAAACCCTTCCTAATATCCAGTCTAAACTTACTGCATGGTTTGTGCACCAGTTTGTCTCAGAGAGTAGTGGGTGATACTGGGATTGGTGTTGGTAGGTGCCAGCACTTCTTCTCTGTGGTGACCAGTGACAGGACCCAAGGGACTGAAGTTGTGTCAGGGGAGGTTTAGGTTGGATATGAGACAAAGGTTCTTCCCCCAGAGGGTGGTTGGCACTGACCAGGCTCCCCAGGGCAGTGGGCACAGCCCCAAGGCTGCCAGAGCTCCAGGAGGGTTTGGATGATCCTCTGGGGCACAGAGTGTGACTCTTGGGGATGGGCCTGTGCAGGGTTGAGGGTTGGACTGGATGATCCTTGTGGGTCCTTCCAACTCAGCATGTTCTGGGGTTCTGAGTGCTTCAGACCAGCATTTGAAGCAGCAGATGATGTCTTGCCTATTCCTGCAGCTTTGCACTTGGGTCATGTGTTAGAGGCATGGTTACATGGTCACATCTGTCCCTGGTCTCATGGGAAGGACTGAGTTTGAGGGTGCCTGCATAAAAAAATAGGTGATGCTCTGGAAATCGTCTCTGTCATTTTGTCTATCCCTGCCCAGCAGCTGGTGGGTGCAGTGAGCAGTTATCTGAGTGATGCGGCAGTGACAGGAGGTGATGTCCCCACAGGAAACGTTCCCCAGCCCTGCCCTCCTCCCTTCATCTCGTACAGCCAAGTGAAGACTCCGAAGTTTGAATTCCAGAGCCTATTTTCAGAGCAGCAATTGATAGGGTCCAGAAGGGACAGGGGTACCACAGGTCAGGAGCTCTCCTCCTCTCTGAAAACCAGAAGATCTTGATAAAGACAAATTCTTTCTCTCACTCACAATAGTCAAACTTGCCTCTGCTTTACCTTCAATGCAGATATTTTCAGAAGTTTGCAGACACCCTGCGAGCCCTCACAGGCCCTGTGGATAAAGCTCAGGGAGGAGGAAGCCAGCTCTGCACGCCCAGCAGCCAGGCACAGGGGCATGGCTCCATGCACACAGGGGCGGTTCCCTGTGAGGATACCGACAGCCAGGTCAGGGGACTGGAAAGAGAGGAATTATTTAAGGGGTGGGAGAGGCACAGGACAAGCCTGGCAAGGTCGGGGGGTGGATGCTTTGGCGGGGATGGAGCTGTGGGCAGAGCCCAGGGCAGTGCTCGCGTGCCTGCAAACAGCCATTCATCCAGGTGGCTGGTTCTGCAGCTTGGCAAGGCAAGATCTTCATTATCCAGCTCCGCTGAATTCCGTGGAAGAAAGCCAGAGGCTTTCTGGCTCAGCGGGTGCATATCACTGGCTCATGAAATGTCTGGGGGGGAATGCTGGCTTGATAATGCTTTCTGTGCACACTGGCAACAGATATTTTAATAGGGTCGCTACCTGGAACAGCTGTAATGATACACTGTATATCCTGAAGGTATCATTTCTTGGAATTGTCACATTTATGGGAAAATCGATAACATTTTGAAACTGCTTTAATGTTTTATGTCACATGTACAGCTTAAGTAAAATAATGGAATTTATCCTCATTTACTAAGAATGATGTCTTATTGGAAACCAATCTTTTAAAAAATTAATTTCCACATCAGATGTGAAGCTGGATATTTGATACATAGATATTAAGGTTTTTGATTAATATCTTAGTTCCGCTATTCACAGAGCAGTGTTATTAATAGCCACAGGGAATATGGGGGCAGTCTTTCATGCAGGTTTTTAATAGAAAATTTCACTTGAAATTTTATCTTCAAAAAAACAGGCGTTTCATGCAAGAAGAAAAATTGGTTAATTTGCAGCCAGTTATTCTACTGAAAACCTGTTGCTCAGAAAGGTTTTGCTGAGCTAGGGGCTGTTTCCTTCATCATTCCTCCTCGGAGGCAAGGGCATGGCAGCAAATTCTGCTGAAGAAAGCACTGACAAGAGATGTGGATTGACATTACAACCCAGAAAACTTCTACAAGCAGCTGTCACAGCATGTCCTTATTATCAAATCTTATATTTCATTATCATCCAAAACCAGATGAAACTTTTATGGCCCTCTATGACAACATTCCTATATCAAATGAGATGTTCCTACTCCCATATCCAATGAACACAAAATGAGCTTGAAACCTGCTGGTGGCTCTGGGCATAACATGGCCCAAGCTGGATTTCAACATGGAATTTTGACAGAAAATGTTACTTTTAGGTGGGAAGATGGGCATGTTTCCGTGAAAAGTGTCCTTTTAAATAGTCAGAGGAGAGGAAGCTGGAGAAGCAGCTGGGAGTGCTGGGCTGGTGAGCTGCACACTTCTCTGGTGGTCAGAGGTGCATCAGGCATACAATCAAACACGTGGCTCTATAACTGACTACACAAATAACAATACAGGATCTGAGAACAAAACCAGCTTAGCCGTGGTTTATGTCTCCCACAGAGCCCATCACCACCAATTCACCATTCCTCAAGACACCTCTTTTTAAAGGTGGTGGAATCCAAACCCCTCGCTTTGCCAAGAAAGTTTGCAAACTGGCACAAGCCTTCCTTAAATCTCTTCTGTGCAGCAGATTTCCCGTATCCTCTGGGCAAACACCTCATGTGCTGTGAACGTTTCATTGGCGCAGGCCCTGGAGCAACCCACACGCAGCTCCTGTGCATCCCTGCTGGCTTCTGTGCCCCGGAGGAACGTGCCTGGAAATGCAAGAAAACCCATAGAAGGTCTCAATCAAGTCACCCTAGCATGTGCTCCATTCAGTTACACAGAGACAGGTGAACTGCCATATGAGTGGAACAGGAAAATGATAGAAAATGGTAAAGAAGTCCTATATTTTTTTTGGCTTAAAATACATTTCCAGCCTAAAACACACCAGGCAACATTGGTCTGTTAAAATGGCTCTCTCTCAAATTTTCTCTTGCTGGACCATCCTGGCTTGCTGGGCGCTGGAGATGCTCCTTGAGCAGCTTCGTCACAGGGTGGATGCAAGCCCAAATCCTGACAGCCCATCCTTTTCCTCCCTGCTGAAGGAGGCAGGCTCAGCTGCAGAATTCAGTTAAATGAGGACTTTCAGCCACACAGAGGTGATTGCAGCCAGAAGGAACAGAACAGAGATTTAATCAGGACAATGTGCTTTTAATTTGCCTTTTTTCTCCTTGTAACAGGCCCACTGAACAGCCTGGGAAGAGGAATAATTAAAACATGAGGCCCGAGAGCAGCCTGGGTAGCAATTACAAAAATTTCATTGAAAGCCAGGTTTAACTGTGCCTGCCAGCAATCTTCCAGCTAATCACTGCCACACCAAGCACTTTGGAGGAAAAAGGGGACCATTTGCTGAACTACTTTGATGATCTGGGCTTTTTCAGGCTGCCCCGGAGAACATTTCATAGAATCACTGGTTTGGGTTTAAGGCACCTTAAAGCTCATCTTGTTCCACCCTCCTGCCATGGGCAGGGACACCTTCCACTAGCCCAGGTTGCTCCAAACCCCATCCAGCCTGGCCTTGGACACTTGCAGGGATCCAGGGGCAGCCACAGCTTCTCTGGGCAACCTGTGCCAGGGCCTCCCCACCCTCACAGAGAAGAATTTCTTTCCAATATCTAATCTAATTGGTGGATTTGTCTCTGCTGGGGAGCCATGTATGGATCCAGCTTCTCTCCTCAGTGTCTGAGCTGGAAAGGAGTGAGACAGGGGACATAAACCCAGAGCAGCACAAAGCTTTAAAGCATGAAGATAATGACCATAGGCTTAGAGAAAAAAGCTGATGTTTCTCCAGTCTTTTTGAAAACTAAACAATCACTTTTCTGTAGAATAATGTGTTTAAGTTGATGAAAATCTTGAATGTTTTGAACTCCTTCAAAAAATATAAAATTCTCCATCTCCGTTACCGCATGCCAGAGTTACTAGATGCACTCAAATGAGATTCACCAACATCAGCCCTCTGATCTGTTTTTATGATGAACAAACTATCTTCAAAATCTCCTGGGCCTGGGTGAGCCTGTAGGAAGAAATCAAATGAGCAGAAATTATTGCCTTCTGATCGTTACACCATCTTTGACATGCTATTATAATAAAATAAGGACTTGTGAAAATTAGATTGCCCTCCATCTGCCATGGTAGTTCCTTCTGGGCCCTGTTCTCAGACACCTTGGGAAGGGATCTCCCATTGCCCTGCTGTGTTTGACCTGCAAATACTGCAAGTCTCCAGAGCACTTAAACCATGAAAGAGAAGAAGAAGGCTGGAGCATGTTGTGCTGCACAGAGAATGTTGTGTTTCTTTGCATGATTTTCTTCAGACGCCGGGGAAGGCCCTTTGCTCACCCTTCAATTCGTGTGTCTCATAAAATTTCTGCAGCTATGCTGGAACAAAAATCACGCCCCAAAAGACATTTTAAGAGTAAAAGGTCCCAAATACATTCCCAGCAGGAACCCATTACCCATAACAGAATAGCTTCCAAGCCCACAGTGCTGGGTTTCAGCTCTACTCGGGGCTGGGCACGAGCGAGTGTGGCAGCGGCTCCACGGCTGTGTCAGTGCTGGCAGGAGGCACTGCAGGAGCAGCATTTTTCTCTGATCCCAGAGGAGAAGTGGAAGCTCCCCCCAGGTCTTTAATTAACGCCTGGATAATGAGAAATCTCGTTGTGCAAACCCTCCAGTAGCACAGGGCAGAGCTAACATTCATCTCTCAGTGCTAGGTCGTCCCAGTGTTGGATCCTCCCAGCTGCACAGGTCCCACCACTGCTTCCTGCCTGTTCCTAAAACATTTTAAGAATTGGCACATTGGACTTCCCAGTCAAGGCATTCCCATCACTTGTGTTGGCAGCATGCTGATGCTTGGTCAGGCTCCAAGCCAAGCAGGGCCAGAGCAAAACTCAAGCTGGGAGGGGAAGACCAGGACAGGGGACACCAACTGTGCTGGCACCCTGGAGGCAGGTGTATCATCCAGGGAGGAAATAACATTCAGCAATGAAGTGCTTAGTCTGGGGACACCATCCCAAATTCCTCTGTGCTGCCTGAACTCAATAACTGATGGTAACAAATACAGCATCAGTTTTTCCCATTGTCCTCCAGCCACTTTGTGAGGTGTGCCCTGCTTCAGACGGGCATCAAACCCCAGACCAAGGCTGACTATTTGAGACTCCTTTTCTGAAGAACTGGGGAATTACAACAGGGAAGGAAATGACAGGGGAGAGAGAAAAATGCACTTTTTGAGCAAGACATTGTCACCTGCAAGACCTGGGTGGGACTTTCCCTCCCCCACCACTCTCACTATAATGTACAGTCTCCTGCTGTAACAATAATATGATTTTATGTTCAAACAGAACTTTTTAAAGGAGGAAACAGCTACTTGCCACCTTCAGGAGAAAATGGAGGTCATGGAGGGCTGCATGGTGAGACTTGGCAAAGACAGCAAAAGATGAGGGACGTGGGCTGCCAGGTCCCCAGCTGGAATCTTGTCTCTCTCAGCCAAATTGCTGATGACTCAGTTTTTTTTTTTCCATTTTCTTCTGAATCTTCAGCAACTGTGAGCTGTGAGGCTAAGGGCAGTGTGACCCCTGGACCCAGAGTCTAATCAGGGTTTTCAGTTCCTAAATTCTTGGGTAGATTAGAAAGCAATTTTTGTTGTCATATTTAGGTTCATTAGTAGCCTGTCAAATAAATTATGTCTGATCCTGCTGATGACACTTGGCTGGGCTCCAGCTCCAAGCACACCATGATGCTGCTGGTGGCTGTCTGTGTTATTCCCAGCCACTTGTCAGCAGGAGAAAAAAAATCATTACAAATTTTGTCACTGTCATTTGGTCCAGATTGGACAAATTATGATGGAAACCTTAATGTTTCATGAAAATAGACCAATTGAATATAAGTGGTGTTTGTTGGTGCTTCATCTCTCTGCTCTTTAGAGCCATCTCTGAGTCATTTCCAAGCAGCAAGTGTTTGACAGGGCTGTCTGATCGCAAACATGATCACAGGAGCTTTACCTTCACGTGGAGGCTCCCATGGGAGAATGGATTTAAACTAAAAGAGAGATTTAGATTAGATATTGGGAAGAAATTCTTCCCTGGGAGGGTGGGGAGGCCCTGGCACAGGTTGCCCAGAGAAGCTGTGGTTGCCCCATCCCTGGAAGTGCCCAAGGCCAGGTTGGACAGGGCTTGGAGCAACCTGGGCCAGTGGGAGGTGTCCCTGCCTGTTGCAGGAGGTGGAATAAGATGAGCTTTAAGGTCCCTTAAACATAAACCATTTAATGATTCTATGATTTAAGCCACTAGCAGGTGGTTGTTCTCCACAGCCAAGGCCTTGGGAGCAGGGAGACAAAATGAAAGTCAGAAGTGATCAGCACCAGTGTCTCCTGCCTTCTAATTTATTTGCCACCAATGACTGACTTGTTGTTACAGCCTGCTGACACTTTAAACAACATTTTGGCATGTTCCCACCCCCTCATATCATACAGATAATTCTCTCACAATGTACCAAAGATAATGCAATTAGCATGGAGTTTCCATAGGCATGTTTTATATTATCTACTTAAAATAATCCTATTTCCTTGCTGTAATCTAATCTAGCTGTGACTTGGTGTGCCCTGAACAAATATATGGTTGAATATAAATAATGAACACGGGGAGGATGAATGTATCATTGTGTTTCCACTGAGACACCATGGATTTGGAGTGGGTTCAGTGCTCGTTTGGCTTGGGGTGGTATCTTTGACAGTGCATATTTTAAAAGTATTGCTGGTACAGAATCATAGAGTCATTACAGCTGGAAAAACCCTCTAAGATCATCAAGTCCAATCATTAACCTGACGCTGCCAGGTCCACCACTAAACCATGTCCCTAATCACCACACTTCTGAGCACTTCCAGGGACCGTGACTCGACCCTTCCCTGGGCAGCCTGTTCAGTGAAGAAATTTTTCTCCTCAAAATGCAGGAAGACCAAAGTATGCTGCTGGAAGAATATGATTGAGCCCTTTTGTCAGCAGCTCATGGCTTTGGGAAGAAGGCAACGGGATCTGTGGATCTGATTCCTGTTTCAGAGGTGTGCACGACCTGCCAAAGTCTGCAAGAAAATAAGGACCTTAACTAATGTTCATGGCCTTGGCCATTGCCTCAGCCTTCCTCTGGCATCCAGCTGATCCTGTCTGTGTCCAGGGCATGCAAAGTAGTGAGCCCTCAAACAAGGAGCATCCTCAGCACTGCCAGAACACAGCTTCCCCATGATAAACATGGCTTCATCATCCCAAAGGCACAGGAAAGGCAGGACTCAAAGTAAAATCATAACAGTTATTAGTATTGGAATAAGATTTGACAATATGACTAGCAGGTTAAATAAGGATTAATGGGGCTTAGCTGACAAACTGTGTGTGTTTGTCATGGAAAACCCACATTCTCCACAACACTTGGGCTCCAAGCCAAGGACAAGTGAGCGGGCACATGGAAATGCTGTACAGAAATGCTGAGTGCATCCCTCACACAGCTCCATCACAAATCCACTGCTGGGGAAGGGGACGCTTTGCTCTTCGTGTCCCTCTCTCCGGCAGGGGAGCTGTGAGAGGGTCTCAGCCCTTCTCCACGTCCCAGCCAACACTCTGTCCCGAAGGCAGGACCTAATGGCAGCATTTATCACTGCCATCACACTTCATTACAGCAGTTTAGCGTTTAATGGAGCGAAAAGGGCTCTTCGCTGCGCTTGTCCCCCGGCTGCAGCTCGCTGGGCGGGAGGGGGAGAGGCTCATTATGGGCTGAGGGGCTTTAAGCATTAATTTAAAGAGCCCGTCAGCAAGACAGAACTGTTTATCTTCATTTACCTTGAAGCCAGAGCCACATCCCCCCGGGTGGGATGCCCAGAGCCCCGGAGTGATGGCACACCCGGGTGGGACGTGCAGAGCCCGGGATCCATGAAAACCCTGGATGGGATGCACCCCAGAGAGATGGCAGCCCCTTGGGAAACGTGCAGAGTCTTGGAATGATGGCAGCCCCAGGGGGGACAGGCAGAGCCCTGGGGTCACGGCAGCCCCGGGTGGGATGGGCAGAGTCCCAGGGAGATGACAGCCCCGGGTGGGATGCACAGAGCCCCGGGGAGATGACAGCCCTGGGTGGGATGCACAGAGCCCCGGGGAGATGACAGCCCTGGGTGGGATGTGCAGAACCCCAGAGCAATGACAGCCCTGGGTGGGATGCACAGAGCCCCAGAGCAATGACAGCCTCCAGTGGGATATACAGAATCCCAGAGAAATGACAGCCCTGGAAGGGATGCACAAAGCCCTGCAGCGATGGCAGCCTGTTGCGAGGTCCATGGCACAAATGAGGCAAAATCTGGCAAAAAGGGGATCAGGAGCCAGCCATGGCACCCACTGCCCAAAGGGACCAGGGAGCACAGAGCTCCTGGTACAGGTCTGCAGGTCTCATCTCTACCCCCACAGGAGGGATCGGAGGGTTTATGGCTTTTGCAAGTCTCCTCTCTGATCAGAGCAGGTTTATAAGAGTATTTATAAACATGAACACCGTGATGAGCAAATAATGAAAAAGTCTCGCTAAAAATAGAGAATAATATACAAATGGTTGAGCAAACAAGTGCTTTGGAAAAGTAGAGGCACTAGTCAAAAATCCTGCTGTGTGATAGCGTTTTGGATCCTGGCTGTCACATGCAAAGACACAGCCAGGTAACTTGCTGCCTCTAGAACTGAAACAACTTTATTTTTATTGCTTGAAATGTTGTCTTGGTGCCAATTGCACTTGTACTGCCTCTGTTGTGCTCTGCCTGCCCCAGCCATGCTGCTCTGTTGTGGGGTGATGTCAGTTTGAGAGATCCCATGATCTTTGATCTATTGCTCCTTCAATTCATCCAAATTCTTCCAGCTACTTTGATCATAGGACCAAAGAGGGCATAGAGAGCCTCAAATTTGATATCCACCTCATGTAATAATGTAAAAGAGCTTGGAGAGTTAAGCCAGGCTCAGCTAAACTGCTTTAATTTTTCAAATGCCAAAGCTCCCCTGAAAGCATCCTTTAGAGGAGGATATGTACTTAAATCCTAAACACTCTCATAAAAATGCTATTTAAAGCATTGGGATATATGAAAAAGAGGCACTGGAAAGTGCATAAAACATTCAGCAAAGCAATTGTGCACACACATAAAACACTCACCCAGTGCACACTTCCCTGGTTTTACATTCTAAGCTTCGAATGATAATCCAAGATTTAATGCTGAATACAGTGTGAAGGTTACAGAATTAAATAAAATACAGTAGCAAAAAAAAAAACCTCCAATCCAGAAAATAAACCCTGCCTCCTGTCCTGAGCTGTCCCCCAAACACATGTTCTTGTTTCACCCATGAATTGTAGTGCCTGGTGTATCATCTGACAGTGCTTTAATTTCATTATTTCATTGAGGGAAGATCATAAAACCTGATTTTACAGCTACTGTACAGAGACTGAAAAACACCCAGAGAAGAGATGAAGTACACTGTTACTCCTGATGGACTTGAGCCAGTTAGATCGATTTTGTCAGGAGCAGAATATTTATTAACATTTCAGCCACTAAATTAGCAGAATTATTTAGTGTCTGTGACTGTGGTACAGGAGGTCACACACATCCTCGCCAGCATCCTGCCCTCCCTGGAACAGACCTGGTGATGCTGAGGAGTCTGTTTCTCTGCAAGGGTGACATTTTAATTTGTAGCACATTTAGTATAAAATATCAATATATTCCCTGCCCCATCTTTGCACTCAGCCCCTTTTAGAGTCCACCTTGTGTATAAAATGAACTTCCATCCCACTGGCATCTTCTTTCCACCCTAGTGGCCCCAGCTCTCATCTCAAAGGCATCTTCATAAATAAATTGAAATAAATAAAAAAGAAAAGCCAGCCCAAACCAACTCCAAATCAAGTTGCTATTGAACTACTGGGAAAAACTTAGGAACCTCAGCCTTTTTAAAATAAAATCAGACACCTAATTTATTTTTTTTAAGTTAAATAAACTGTTCTTAATGTTTTGATCATTTCTGCAACTAAAAGCCACGCAATAACTGCTGGTGTTTGGGTGCTGTGTTCCCCACATGTGCCCTCCTCCTGGGACAGCCTGGATGTGTCCCTGTGTGGGGACAGCCTCACATCCTTGGAAAGCAGTGATGGGATGCTGCTCACAGCCATCACCTGTGCCTTCCTCCAGCTCAGATCCAAGAGGTGATGGATCCTCTGTCCCTGCTGCTCCCTCAGGCACAGCCTGCAGGAGACAACGCACTGAACTACAACTGGCCTCGTGCACCAGGTTTAAGCTGAACCTCTTTTTCCTCTGCCTTTCGAATTATTAATGCCAATATAAATTCTGGGTCTAATTTTTAGGTTTCTTGTTCCCTGCTTCCCAGACGCAAACTGGACTGGACCAGAGCAGCAGGTCAGCAGGGTAGAGCTCAGCTCTTGCCCTTCCTTCAGTCTTCACAGCTTCTCCATCTTTCTAGACTGGATTTTATTTCCTGCCTGTTGGCAAACAATAAACTGGCTCCTGAAGGGAATTAACGAGGGACTATTTCCTCAGTCACTTGAGAGGTTTTGCCCTGTCCATAATCTGTTAGAGGCTATAGTGCCTCAGCATTATTCTCTCTTCCATGGGAAAGGCACGATCCTGTTCCTAAACTGAAGGATGAGTTTCGTTGCTTGAATGGCAGAATGGAATGTTAGAAAAACCACCAGCTGATCTTCATTCCTCAAGGACCTCTTCAGGGTGACACTGAGAGGGGTCCAGGGCCACGTCTGAGTTCTTCAGCTCCAAGCCAAGTCCAGGCACTGCCAGTCCAGAGATGTCTGTCAGGGTTTGCTTGACTCACAGACAGAAACTGTGCAAGAAATCCTAGCAGAACCCCCTGCTTTTATATTGAAAAGTGGAGCCTTAGGGCAGTGTTACCAACCCAGCTCTATTTTAGAACCTCCAGATAAGCTGGTGCCATTTAAATGACTGAGCTGGACCTATGCTCTGCCAAGGTTCCATTCCTGTCTGCCCCTGCAGTTAATGTTTCCAAATATTTCTATATTTCTATCAATCATTGCGAGACTTCTTGTTTCTCTTAGCCTGCCATACGCTGGAAACATCCCCTTAAAGGGGAATGCCAGGGTGAATTCAGAACCTAATCTTGTAGTGAAAATGCTTTGTAATGGCCTCAGGTTTCAATATATCAAAAATAAAGATCAAATTCTTGTTGGCATTTGGATGTGCTAACTTGATCCCTGAGCCACACTGTGCCCACAGCTTACCCCGTAACTAGATTTATTTTTCCTTTACTTATAGAATCCCAGACTGGTTTGGGTTGGAAGGAACCTTAAAGACCACTTTATTCCAACCTCCTGCCATGGGCAGGGACACCTTCTACTATCCTAGGTTGCTCCAAGCCCTGTCCAACCTGGCCTTGGGCACTTCCAGGGATGGGGCAGCCACAGCTTCTCTGGGCAACCTGTGCCAGGGCCTCCCCACCCTCCCAGGGAAGAATTTCTTCCCAATATCCAACTGGGAAGAAATTCCTCCTCCCCTCTGCTCTGAAGGGAACAAAGGGCAAACTCACCTGTGAAATTGTTAAACCAGATCAGGTTTTGATTCAGGTTTTGATTCAGGTTTCCAACCCATCCACCCCTGTGCATCCCAGCTCGCAGCTCTGCAGTGAATTCTTTGTGATGATGGAAGAGATGTATTTTTTTTCTGGAATGAACAGTACTTTGGTATTAATGTCTGGCACATACATTCCCTCCAAAGGATGTGCTTCCTCTAGTAACAGGACTACATAAACAAGAGGGATCTCTAAGGAGAGCTATCAAAAATGAGAGGTCAGAAGGAAAGCAGAAGAGCTCAGGTAACTCTAAGCAGCCTATGGCATGGGGTGTATTACACTACAGCTGGCAAGATTAAACTGCTCAGAGAGGACCAGCACTTCTCACTTGCTGTTTCTCTGCACTGAGGAGCAGAGCTGTGACTCCTGTCTAACCCTGTCAAAGGAAATGGACACCCAGCCTCTCTTCCCAAATAGGTTTCTGCCAGATTAAAGGATTCTGTGACCTAGTGCTGGGATTGGGTTGCTCTGAGGTGAGCCTTGCTGCCACCCCACCAGCCCTGGGGATGGTTAGCCCAGAAATGAGAGCCCCAAAATCCAATTCCCTAGTCCAAGCCCCCCTCCCTCATCTCAATCCAGTGTGAGATGGGTTTTCCAGACACCACACGAGACTCAAAATGGGGGGAAGGGAATATATATTACAATGACTGTACAAATAAATACTACAATACATTATATACAATCTTAACTATCTCTACCATGGCATAACAGTATTTACAATGGATCAAATCTCTTCTCCCTTCCAAATAAAAGTCCAGGAGGGAAGAAGGAAGAGATCCTTTCTACTTTCAGAGCAGCAATGTCTCTAGGGCAGCAGGCTCTCTTCTTCCATGCAGCAGCATAGTTGGATCTCTACCAGTACACACGAGGGGGTATCCAAGCCCCTCTCAGCCCTTCATCTCCAAGCGAGGGTCTTCTCTTCCATGGGCTGCATTCACCTGGACAAAGATCACTTCACCACGTCATGTCAACCAAGTGCAGAAGCCTTCGTGACGGTCCGTACCTTCAGGGGGTTCAAGCCCCCTTTGCAGAGCTCCTGTGTTCTGCCCCACAACTGCCAGCTTGGCAGGAGCAGTGGAGGGGCCAAGGTCACCCCCTCTGCATTCTTTCTCTGAGCTTTTTAGCTCCTCTCTCGGGTGCTGCAGCACTCCAGGACTCTTCTCGAGTAAGAGTCCATCATCCTCCTCTCTCTAGGAGGGGTCTACAAGGAGCTTGGGGGGTGTTGGTTCAGTTCTTACCCCAAACTCTGCCTCTGTAGAGCTTAGTTCTCTCTCTGCTCCTGGCTCTTGTCTCTCAGACAGCTCTGTGTCTTCCTGCTCAGCTGTATGCTTGTTTGCTGCTTCTCTCTTATCTCTTCTGGCTCTCTGCCACTTTTCCTCAGTCAGTGTTGTTCTGCCACTGCTGCTGCTGCTGCTCACGGTGGAGAAACTTCTACCTTCTCAGCTACAGATACTCAGCCCAGTCTTACACTGTTCCAAGTCCCTGTAGCCCCCCAGGCAGGGTTGGGGTGGGGCTCAGCCCCCAGTGGGGCTGAGGGCCCCTCCGCTCATGGCTTTCACAGCGTGGCCACTCCTCCAACAACAACTACCACCACTGCTTCTCTTCCAGTCTAAGTGTGATATGTTTATACTTTGCAAAAGCACTCACTGGCTCAAACCCCAAGGGTCACCACCCCCTGGGGGTTTACCATTTTATAACTTCAGGGGGGTTTTCCCACCACCACAATGGGATATCCCAGTCCTACGAGTTCAAACAGCCTTTCTTCTCCCTGTATAAATTCTGAGGTCCCCATCCATTCCAGGAGCTGGTGCCCTCCTTCCTGGGTGTTCTGCTCTTCATGCACCACATGCAAATCAGCATTGGACTGTGGAGTTTGTGTCCTCCAGTGCCTCTGACACACCAGGGGTGGTGTGATGCCACGGGGTTGGGCATTTGGCCATGCCTTGGGTGGGAGATGCAAAAAGTTCAAAGAATCACAGAATGTCCTGTGTTGGAAGGGATCCACAAGGATCATCAAGTCCAACTCCAAAGTTTAGTGCTTCTACTGAAATCTGAACCATGAAAACGGTGTGATAAGGGAAAAAACCTTTGGCCTCTCACCTCGATCTGCTGAGGAGAAAAGTTCTTTGATCTGTTTTTCTAGCATTTGCAACAGAAATGCAGCACAAACCTACTCCTGCAGGAATTTTCTACTTGAGATATTAGGCTATTTGAGATAAGCTGGGGCTAAGCTGCCTGGAAATCAACACAACAGAGGCAGCTCAGCTCTTCTTTGCATTGTCAAAATACTCTCAGACATGATTTTGGGTCAGGAAAAGGTGTGTTGGAGCAGGCAAGAGTCTCCAGCCTCTCCATCGTGCATGGAGGGACTGCAGGGTGCCCTGTGATGGATGTATTACGAACCACCCCAGAGAAAACAATTGCAACCCACAATATTTTAGCTCCAGCTCTCATGGGAGTGGCTGGCAAACCTCATCCCTCATCAATCCTTTCCAGCAGCCCCCACAGACCTCTGCTCTCGGCTCTCTCACAGCCTGCTGGGAGAATGGCACCAATTTGATCCCACTGTTCTTTAGTCTCTTGACAAACATTATTTCCAAATTACAACCCTGGAAAAGATTTTTTGGTGTCCTCAGCAGGAGCAGGGGGAAATGAGGAGATTGTGAGCCCAGCCTCACACAACTGTTAATAGGTGATGGGGAAACTGCTGTTGACTACATTAAACCTGGCACTCACCTTGGGTGAGTTACTGTGCACATGGAATTCCAAGGACTGGGAAAATTGATTTTGAGCTTTGTGGACTGTTTTCTCTGAAAGCAAGTTTCGTAGTGTTTAAAAGTCTAAATATTATCAGTAGATGTATGAAATTACCATGTCTGCTTACCAAGTAGAGAAAAT
The DNA here is from genome assembly GCF_001715985.3 of Manacus vitellinus. Classification (NCBI taxonomy): domain Eukaryota; kingdom Metazoa; phylum Chordata; class Aves; order Passeriformes; family Pipridae; genus Manacus; species Manacus vitellinus. Next base: position 1,696,841 of record NW_021940704.1, read on the forward strand.
CACAGTCCTTTAGGAGAAAACGATGCCCCTCTGCCCTAAGAGTGGGAGGTGCCAACCTCTCTGCTGGCATCATGCCAACCTGGCTCCTCCAGGTGCTCACCTCCCCCAGGGGATGCAGCTCAGGGACTCCGGGGTGTGACACTGCACCTTTTCACCTCCCTCTTAAACCTGCAGTTCTTCCTCTTGCCCGACCAGGTTAATGTTTCTTAGCTTCTTCCTCAGTGCTTGAATAATTAATACAGCTGGAAAATAAAAGTTATAGGCGTTTGTTTTTCTTCATGGGAGACTGCTGTTATTCCGTGTCGTGGCTTTTTTGCCCAAGCTCTGCCCACTGTACATGTGGGCTTTAGAAGCCCCCCTGCACATCCTGGAGGGACTGCAAACATGTTCAGGTGCTTAATTAGGGGCCTAATTACCTGGAAATCTAGTCTCATTTCTATTTTTTATCAGTAGCCCAAAATTAAGGTATTGCTTAAGGAAAACTCAAGGCAAAACCATTTTGGTTTCCTGCTAGAAACTGGAGGGGAATTGACTGAAACAACCTGCTAAACTGAGCTTAAAATCAGGGATAATTCATCTGTAGTGTCACTTCTGACACATGGAACACAGCAGACATCCATCAGCCCCAGTTCTGCTCCAACATCAGCATCGAGCAGGTGACTGCACATCCCAGCAAGGCAGGTCTGGAGGACAAACATCGTTGCTGCATTGAGAGTAGAAACCTTCCCAGTCACTCCTAATAGACAAATAACTTCTAAAAAGACATCAGTGCTTTCTGGAGCAGTGCTGGAGCTGCATTTCTCTGTCATCTTCTCTAGTCATGGTCACTTCTTTGGGCCTGTGGTGGGTCAGCAGCAAGGATGGGTAGGCAATAATGTAGCAGATTATTAATTGTTCTGCTTTATAAACTCTCCATCTTGTCTACAAGCAGATCTTGCCTCTGATGAGAAGCCTTTGCACACAGGCACAGAGAGTCACAAGGTGTTATTAATTGTACCACATCACTGTTTACAGAGATACAACCCTGCTTCCACCTAGAAATGGATTAAACGAGACCTCTTCCATAAGTATGTGTGAAAAATGGACCTAAAATGAAATTCTTCACCAGGATGCTATTTTTAAGCCAGAATTGCATTTTCACTCTGCAAACACATCAACCCTGCAGCAGGGGTATTAGATGAAACTGCAAAATTTAAATAAATGGCACTTTAAAAATGCCCTGAAGTCATTCAGCTCCCAGAGATGAGATGTCTGCAGGGAGAGATCGTCGGCTTGGCTGTGGTGTGGGCATCTCTCCTGGATGGGGAAGCTTCTCTGCCCACCCCAGCCCAGCTCAGGAGAGCCCCATCTGACCCAGGGGCAGGGCAAAGCCTTGTCTTTCCCTGTGACTGTTCAGACATTCTTTACACATCACAAAGCAATTGGACAAGACAGAAATTTGCACTGAAGGTGGCCATGGCTCACGTTTCTCAGGTCAGAAATCACTTGGCACAAGAGCTGGCAAAGCTTCCTCCGTCCTGTCCTGCTGGACAAGGAGCCCATTGCCATAGTTTTCCCAACATACATCCATAGAGGTTTTATTTCTGCTCCAGTCCATGAGTTGGGTTTTGCACAGGCTCAGAAATTTGGCTGAAACATGAGAAGGTCCTCAAGACACAGAGAATATAATCTCAATAAACCTCTTTGTTCCCATTAGCATTTTACCAAGAAATGTTTCACCCTCACTGTTAGGCAAAGTGTCCTTATTTCCCCAAAAATACCCAAGCCAACAAGCAGGCTCCCCTCAGCCCCATCCTCCACTCCTTGTGCCATCGTGACAACACAGATGCACTTTAACATAACAACTCACCATTTCTAATGTCAAATGTTGCTAAAATAATCTTTTTACAAAGTTTTTTGATTTATGGCAATTTTTTACTGCTGGGGTTTTTTTCTTTCTTTTTTTTTTTTTTTAAGAAAATCTATCCTTTTGTGTTTTCCTCTTTGGAAAATTCTTTTGGCAAATTTCCTCCTCTGAATATCTGTGACAGAAATCCTGCCTGTTCTGCTTTTTAAGAAAAAGGAAAATCAGAGACAAAAAATTACGAACCTCTGAGCCTCGTTGACAGAAATATGATGGTTCAGAAGAACAAATATTATTTATAATTATCACTATTTTCCTAATTGTTTCTGTTTTTCACCTGTGTCTCCTGAGCCTGTGATACATCTCTGGGATGGTGTTTACAGTTTTTCTCGTGCAGGCACTGCTACACGTGGGAATGGCACCCGTATTTTCCAGCCCTATTTACAGAGGGGAACGTGTTGGTAGGATTTGGCATCAGAAAACAGACATAAAAAGATAAAAACTAGTATTTAAGGAAAAGCTAAAGTGAGCAAAAAAAGATGTGGGGAGATGATTGTAAAATCTTGGCCCAACTGGGAGCTCTGCTGCCACGTCCTTGCAAGGAAAACCCATGGATTTTTCCAGGGAAGGACGAGCAGTGTGGAGAGCTGGGCACAGGCAGGCTGGAGAGAGATCATCTGGTTGCAACATGATGATTTGGGCGTTGTGGTGTGAGATGAGGCTGGTGCTTAACACGAGGAGAGTTCTCACTTGCTCAGCTCCTGCTCCATCCCCTGCTCCCCTGCTGGTTGTTGGCAGTGACATGGCTGAGGTGGGGTGGCATCTCACAGCCCTATTTACATGAGCACCCAGCAGTGCTGCTCAGGAATTTCCCTCCTTGCTGCTGCTGGGGGGAAAAGCAAGTGGTTAACTGGGATTCCCAGCAGCTCCAGAGGCTGGAGGATGACTCAGTGTTTGCATCAGGCTGTGAGAGCTCAATTGCTTTTGTCCTTGTAGGGAACCAGTGTTATCAGCCTGGTTTTTGCTCATGACAAGCAGTTTTTCAATCATTTTATGCAAAAGTTCACAGTAGGACAGTTTTATTTTTGGATCTCGCAAAATTTGGCAGGGGGAGGCAGAATTTGGATGGAGGAAATCAGACAGGGCTCCACCCCCCGTCTCTCCAGCTTGGGCAATTTTGGATTTGAGCAATGATGCCTTTTTTCATTGCATGTAGTGGAGCTTTGGGACTGAAGCCCCACAGTAGGCATCCATAAAACCAACACTTAGGAGGCCTTTGGGAGAGCCGTGTTTCTTCCCCAGCCCCCTCTAACAGCCCTGTGGATGTCACTGGGGAGGGAGGACCCCCACCCTATCCCTTCCAGCTCACACCAAGTGCAAGGTCACCCCAAATCCTACCAACCAAACATCCCTGCTGGGAGATGATTGCAAAACCTCCATCCAACCAGGAGCTCTGCTGTCACCTCTATATCCATCAGATGCACCTTGTTGGAGGGGAAAAGGCCCAAGATTAGATTGCACTGCAATCTTCAAGAAAAACTGCTTTTTGATGGCAAAAATGATGAATTGCTGTCCATCCTGGGAAGATCATATCCATGTGCAGCAGCAAACAGCAGCCAGAGCTGTTCAGTACCTGTGGCTGAGGGCGATGACTCAGTGGAGTGGAAGCTGATATTAATCTGAGGAAGGAAAAATCGCTATTTTATGTATATATGCACATATATATATATATATATATATATATGCATACACATACCTCCACACATAGGTATCTTGAGTCTGAAACCCACTTTCTGCTGCCCAAAAAACACCTGCTTTTCCATTCAGCCACCCAAGATCTCACATACACCTGCTCACGCCTTCGTTTCTATTTGAGGGGTGCAGGACAGTATGCTGTGATACAGGATGATGCAGGCAATTAATAATGGCCCAGATAATGAGGTTTCATTAACAAACTGTTTATCTGTGGCAGCTCAGTGACAGATTTCTCTCAAACTGTAACTGGTCTAGATTGGGTGGGGCTTTGAGCAACTTGTTCTAGTGGAAGGCGTCCCTGCCCATGGCAAGGGACTGGAACTACATGGGCTTTGAAGTCCCTTATGCTTCTGTGATTCTATAATTCTATGATTTTATGGAAGCAGGTATAGAACACACAGCCCCTTCCCTGGCCAGCACTGTGATTGATATATTAATGGAGAGGAAAGAGTCAATCTATTAAAAGGCAACTGCCTTTAAAGATAAACCCAGCTCACGCTGCTATTTCCAAGGTGACTCTTTTATTCCCAATTTATTTCAGCCACCAGTTGAAAACTGCTTGAAGGGGGGGGGTGGGGAGGAAACAGGGGAGATCATTCCTCCTCTGCCTCAGCCCTGTGCAGCTGCTTCCCTGTGGAGAGGTTTGGCCAGGAAAGGGAAGGTGCTGCATTGGCATCTGCTGGAGCCTCGGCAGGTTTTAGTGCTGCTCCTCATCCGTGGTGGTGTTTGGCTGGTGGCTACAGGACCAGCTCTGGCTGCATAGTCTGTTTGCTGTCTGGGCAGGTTGCCATGTGAGAAGGGGTCAGGATACACAAAATGTCCTCCAGCATCACTACAACAGCTTGTGAAATATTTATGGCACCAGCAAACCATGCAAGACCAGGATCTGACATGACACTGGTACCTCTGTTTCCCAAATAGAGGAAGAAACCAACCTGCTGTCAGGGCCAAATGTCAGGTTTCTTCACATCTTTTTAATGGCCTTAAATAATGCCTGGAGGTGGTGGTTTGTTTTTAAACCATGTCATTGATCCCTTGGACAGAAGTGGCCAGGAGCATCTCCCAGGGGCACCTCAGCCCACACTCGTGGAAGGACGTCGGTGTCTTAATACAATTCTAGAATGGTTTGTGTTGGAAGGGGCCTTAAAGATCATCTTGTTCCAATCCCTCTGCCGTGGGCAGGGACAAATTCCACTAGACCAGGCTGATCTAAGCCAATTCAACCTGACCTTGAACACTTCCAGGGATGGGCCATCCACCACCTCTCAATGGGAATAATCCCATATGGATGGGATGATCTCACTGAAGCCCGTCAAGTCCTTTGGGAAGCCACAGAGCCCACTAGAAAGGGTAAAGGTGGCCTCAGGTGATGAAGAGAAGCAAAGCTGAGCCCCTCAGGCTGAAGGTGCCACTTGCAGCATCAACACAGTCTCTGGTTTCCCACAATATACCAACCCCACTTGCACACACTATGCAAATGCCAGCCACAGCCACAAAACTATTAATAGTAATCATTTTCTCCTAGCTAATATAACTATTATTTGTGTGAGACTGATAAATGCTGTTCTCACTCTGATGGTTCTGTGCTGAATAATTGATTTGCCATCACATTCAGAAACACACAATGAAGGAGTTGTCACCTGTGAGATGTTCACAGTGGTTTCTTTAGCACTTCCAACAGTGGCCCGGCCACACGTCCCACATTCCACTCTGGCATCTGTCCTGCCCTGCCCGAGACCTCCCTGGACCCTTGTCACAAGAGCAAGAGTCACTCATGGCAGCCTTGCTCTTACCCAGGCCCCACATACACCTGTGTATATACCTGGGGGGGCTGTGTGTGCATACATACAAATATACCAGAGATTACAACTCTCTGGTGATACTTCAGAAGCATCCTTGCTGATCCTGTGTGCCACTGACACATCAGGAGGCAGTGCCATGTCTCCAGACACTGTCACAGATGTGCCCCACAGCCGGGGCAGGGGCAGGTGCCAGCCTGACCCAGAAGCTCCTACACCATCTCCACCACCTTTTCTCCCACATGTGGGCAAAGATTCAATTCCCTTCACTATCTTGAACACACTGGGCCTTGTAAGCAATAAATCCTAAGAACTCAGTCACTACTGAGTGTCTTAAACTCTCAGATTGCTGAGGCAGGAAATCTTGGTCTGCTTATGCACAAAAGCCTGTTTCCAGCAGGATGGGATAACCCTCGGTGCCCAAGGAGTGGATTAGCTTTGCTTTGGGTGATACTGGACCCCAGAGCCACCTTGGCTGCAGCCCCATGTCACTGGTGGGGATGGAGATGCTGCAGGGACACAAGGCCCCAGCAGCTCCATCACACTGGTGTCACCAGTGTGGCACTGGCCTCCAGGTGTCCCCTGTGGTCCATCTGCTGTCACCCCCAGAGCACTATCATCATGCCCCTCTCTGTCATCTGATGTGTTTTTCTCCCTGTAAGCAGGGACAGGGGGACAAGGACAATGGCTTCAAACTGACAGAGAGTAGGTTTTGATTAGATCTTGGGAAGAAATTCTTGGCTGGGAGGGTGGGGAGGCCCTGGCACAGGTTGCCCAGAGAAGCTGTGGCTGCCCCATCCCTGGAAGTGTTCAAGGCCAGGTTGGATGGGGCTTGAAGCAACCTGTGGAAGTTGTCCTTGCCTGTGGCAGGGCATTTGGAATGAGGTAATATTTAAGATCCCTTCCAACCCAATCTGTTCTGTGACTCTATATAGTGGAGGTGCCACTCTGTGCTGGATACCCCTGAACCCTATTTTGCATCATGTCCCCTGAACCAGCTTCTGGGTGGTGCCATTGCACCCCTCAGTTTGACCAGGGTTTTTGAGCTGTTTACTTCACCAGACCAGGAAATTCCGTGTCTTTGGAATGCAGTAAATCTATATACAGGCTGTCTTTATAGACCCAGTCAAGAGGTTTGGGTGGGTAATTTATAAAGGACGGTAATAAAACAGACTGCACAGTTTAGATCTTAATAAAACTGCAATGCCTTTTGTCTGATTTTATAGACAATTTTTATTAGCTTAGTGCCTTTGTACCAGAAGGGTCTGACAGGTTTCTTATGGCTGAGCTCTCCTGAGCAGGCGTGTGTCTTTTGAAGAGATCTGAAACGTAGTGCCCAACAGCAGGAGATCACAAAGCCCTTGCAAACCCATCCTCCTCTGATGGGTCAGGGCTGTGATGGATCTGCAGGGAGGGGGCCATGCTGGGGAATCACAGAATCATGGAATGGTTTGGGTTGGGAGGGACCATAAAGACGCTCCAGTTCCAACTGCCTGCCATGGGCAGGGGCACCTTCCACTAAAACGAGTTGCTCAAAGCCCTCTCCAGCCTGGCCTTGAACACATGCAGGGGTGGGGCAGCCACAGCTTCTCTGGGCAAGCTGGCGGTCACTCCCTGCCAGCTGCCAGCCAGCTGCTGCCCAAGCCTGGCACTGCACAGGGGACAGCGGGTGCCTGAGAGCACCGGTAATTAGAGACAGTTTGCTAACAAACTTCATTCCAAGCCATAGTCAGCAGTACTGAAGTATCCAACAGCATCCCTATATCCCACCCTCCAATTCACATCAAAGAATATTACCCAAAATTATGGGGATAAGTCCTAGCCACGTGACTGTGACAGAGAAGGATGTCCCTGTTGGAGTACTCATGGGGACACACAGGTGTGGGATGAGATCATGGCAGTCTCCTGGCCATGCTGTGGGTGGGAACCCCTCGAGGGCACCCCAGAAACAGCCATGCCTGTGCTGCCCATCCCTCCAAGGGATGAAGTCAGGTGAGAGCAACAGGTCGCCATGCAGCGCCTTTCCTCCTCCCACTTGGTGCATAGATGTGTTTATCTCCTACTAATTATCCAAACTATTTGCATCTTCTCTAAGACTCAGCCCAAGTCCCCTTTGCGAGTGATCTGCTACCCATTTTTGCCTCACTTGATAAATCAGGTGCTCTGGTAGGTGAATTTCTGCAGTGCTGATTCTGACACTCGTGTATAAGAACTTGCACCCTCCCCCCTGGCCATAACCATGGAATGGGGGCAAATGGCCTTGGGGAGTTTTCCCACCAGGAACAGCTATTGTTTTCCTTGGACAGCCTTCATCCTGACACATAGCTCCGCTGGGGGAGGATGGGGCAGTACAAGGTCCTCCAGGTTTAGCATGTTCTGGAGATTCACTAACAAAAAAACCAGAACAAGGCATGAAGCAGGGCTGCTACAAACAGCTCCCAGCAAAGGAAACTCTTATCCCCAACCCATCATCCCTGGCTCATTTTCCTGCCTTCACAAGAAATACAAGTATGGATTTAAAAATAGTTATTAACAGCATTGGCAGCAAATCTATAACCCCGAATCCTTGTGCTTTCTCCTCCCTCTGCCTCCCTGGGTGGATGTGCAGTGAAGGTGCAGATTAACACAGGTCTTCATAGATCATTTTAGTCACTTTATTAAAATAGATTTATGTCTGATCTATTTATGCCCTGCTTCAGCTGCTTCCCTGGCCCTTGCCAGGGATGTGTGCTGGGTTCTTATTTTACAGCAGGGTTTTAGAAGGTTCAGCACCTCACAGGTAAGGGCTGTGTTTGGGACACAGCAGTAGAACTCTCCTTAAAAGCCTGGTCTGGGTAAGGAGGTCTGTAACTCTGGCTGGTTTTCCTCTCAGAAAATAAGAGAATTTGTGTGTCCAAGATCTTAGGAGGCCACATCCTGGAAGTAGCTTTTCATGAGCGGAGACAGCCTTGAAGAGCCCCTCACAGACCTTGTCTCTGCGTCTCACTGGGTTTTATGTCCTACATGAGCTGTTTGCTAATTCCAGCCAGATTTAGGGCTTTATTTCATTCTCTCATTTTTATCTCCAGATGACACAGAGCAGTCAACATTCAAACCACTGGAAGAAGTTTCTGCAAGACATACATGCCTTTGGTCCTGAAAGATTAGGTGAAGGACCATGCTCCTTGATACTTCCTATGGAAGTAGCACAAAAATGAGGATAGAAATGATCAGAAGAGACAACAAGGCTGTGAGAGCACTGCTGTGAATGGAGCATGGTTGGGTTAACAAGGCAACTAAAGCTTCTAGGGGTTCAGGAGAGGGAAAGATGTCTAGAGGGGTGTCAGTCTTAGAGATTCCTGGTGGACTCTCTTAGAGAAGTTTTTCTGTCTGCAGAAATTCGTATCTCCCCAAATAGGTGGAAGCTGCTCTTTCAAGGCCCTGGGTGCTGCCTGTGCCCCTTGCAGTGGGACAGTGCAGGATGCTTGGGTGGGATAAAGGGATTTTCATCCAGCCAGTGATAAGCAGCTTTTCATTTACCCCCTCACACATGTTCAGTGTAAAAAACGTCACATCCAGCCTCAAAAACAGCATGGCACAGCCCATATAAAGATGTCATCTGTGTGTTTTGCTCTGCTCTTTCCTGCAGATAGGACAATGCCAGCAGATGTGGAAAGGTAGTGGGGTTTGATCAGGACTCAAACCCCATTCCAAGGCATCCACACTGCTGGAAGACACAGCCAGCATCCTTCTCCCTTGTATACAGGGTTAAAAAAGGGGGCGGGGGGAAGCAGGAGAGAGAAACTGCATTCTCATTTTGTTGCCATAGCAGCCTTCTGGATTATTTAGACTGATAGCATTTGTAAAAATTCAACAAAGGGTAAAGAATCACTCGGAAATGGGAGCAGATATAACAGTGCATGCCATATGCCACTGGGAGAAAATCTATTGGCAAAGGCAACATCATCAGAATGAAAGCCTAACCCATATTGTGCCATGGAAAATGTCACTTTCCCTAGATTACAGGGTAGAGCTATAAAGCAGAGAAAATTGTGTTCACACATGTAATTGCTGAAAGCCGTGCCCAGCGCAGAGCCGAGCGCTGCCGCCGGGAGGTGGGACCTCCTCCCCTCCACGGCCTGATGAACCGTCATGTGATACAAAGAAAAGGTTGTTAACATTAAAAATTCATTAACCCTCACACGCAGCTTAATGGAACTCACTCCTGAGAAACCCTGCCTGCACAATAGATGAATTATAAGGGGCTCTGTGGGCGGGGTGAGTAACAGAGCCCTCAGAAAGCCACTGGCTTTACACCCTGAGCTGCTGCTGCAGCAACTGCTGGAATAATGATGGACCCTCTTAGAGCACAAGATGTAACCAAAATGCTGTTAAAGGGGTTCAAAGACCTGGTGGTGCTTCAGAGAGTTATTCTGTTTGGGGGGGGGGACACAAAAGACTCCCAGTGTAGAGGAAGGAGGGAATCAGGGACTGAAGGCTGGCAAGGAGTGGGGAGGCTGTGAATGAGGGGAGGCTGCTCCTTGTCTGCACCATCCCCTCATCACTCATGAAAAGCATGGCCCAGTGCTGCCCTTATCCCCAGCTAACACCAGAGTCATGCCAGAAAGGCACACAAGGGCTGAACTGAGGCTGGCATGTCCGATAGAGGACAGACAAGGTTGGATGGGGTTTTGAGCAACCTGGTCTAGTGGAAGGTGTCCCTGCCCATGAAAAGGGCATGGAATGAGATGGTATTTAAGGTCCCTTCCAACACAAACCATTCTAGGATTCTATGATAATACTTTGGAGGGGGGAAGCCTGGAGGGGGAAAGCTGTGGTTGCACCTCCAGAACCCTTCTCCAAAGCTCTCTGTGATGGAGAGGCAGAAAAGCAAGAGTTCTCATCACCACTCTCCCAAGGCTGCAATAATCAGTTATTAAATGCAAATATATCACATCTTACCAGGAGAATAAATAAATGGGTGAAGCAGCAGAGCCTTATCAGCCAGCACTGGGTGCCCACTCCCTCCTCATTGTACACCATGTACCCAGGGTCATTTGTTCCAAACCAAGTCTTCCAATTCCCTGAGATCACAGCAAAGCCACCTGCTCCCAGGCATGATGTGATTTCACCCAGTACACGAGGAAATATAAGCTGATGGGGTTTTTGGAAGTCAGGTGGAGTGATGAGAAAGCCTGGGGGAACACTGCTGCCAGTTCCATCCCATCCCAGGGTGTCATCATCCCACACATGGAGCTGGGGGATGAAGTGAGGCCAGCCAGGGATCCAGCAGCTGTGCTGGAATTACCAGTCTCCACATGAACAACAGCCCTGTGTCAGCTGAGGGCAGATATGATTAGTTGCTTTGTCCTACCTGTGTATTTTTAGGAATCAATAGCCATAATGTAACCAGAGCACACCTCAGCAAAGCCTAATAAATCATTTTTTCCTTGGAAGAAACGAAGAACAGATGTTTTCTTGCTGCAAGGACCATCCTGAGCAAGCCCAAGCAGGGGAGGTTCCAGACCACCACACACCACCAGCATCCCACAGGACCCCTCCTGACCCTCCACCCTGGAGGGAGCAGCTTGGGACCTGCTGGGCCAGCAACCAGAGCTGGGGACAACCAGGAAAGGAAGTGCCCAGGACCACATGCCACATGCCAGCATGTCCGTGGGCAGGAGCTGGAGGGACAGGCCCTTCTCAGCTTTCCCTGGGTCCACTTTCTGTACATTTCTTTCTCAGCAATGAATTTTTGAACCTGGGTTTCATCTGGACAAGGTCCCCCAGTGCAGCATCAGCTCAGGTGATGCTCCTGCTGTGTCTTCAAACAGACAGACCTGGACAAAGCCAGGCTGTGAAGAACACAGGGATGGCCTTGGCAGCCTGGCAGGTGTCAATGTGTGGGAAGAGTAAAAGATAAATCCCCGCTTAAGGGATGGAATTGTCAGTCAACATGCACTGGATGGATGGGATGTGGGAACTGTGGGCATGAGCAGTGAGATGGGCACAGGGAAACTAAGTCAATAAACAGAAATCTTTTTCCTGCAAGAAAATGTGCCTTTTTCACTGCTCAGATGAGCTGTTCCATGTGTCTGTTCCCTGGGAAGCAGGGTGACAGCAGCAACACAGAGGCTGATAAGTCCTGTCAAAGCAGACCCCGTGGCCTGGGACCTAAAAGTGCCACTGTCACCCACTCAGGACTTTGCTTCTGGGGGAACAACTGCAGACCTACAGGAGGGCTCTCAGGGAGGGGTTGGCTCATTCCCAGGGCACTGCAATCCCATCAAGGGGAAACCTGACAGAGCAGCTACACACCATGAGGCTTAAAGGGCATTTATTGTCACTTATTTATCAGACCCTCATTACCAAAGGGGCTATTAAATGCCCAGACCTTCCTGCTGCAGTTTGGGCAGCCGTCTTTGCCTTGTCCCCTTACTTTCTGCTGTGGCAATTTTAAAAAAAAATTAATCAGAATGGCCATGTAATTCCATCAAATGAAGACACGTGTTAAGCTGGAGCAGTGGGGAATAATTATTTGCTGTCCTTCAACACTCAGCAGCAAACAGGAGTGGAGGGGAAGCTTACTGTGGGTAGGAGCAGGGGATGCCAGCTCAGCTCCCTGCCTGCCCCGTGTTGGGGCTGATCCCGAGGCTGCAGGACATGTTCCCCATCCACAGCACCAGTACAGGACCAAGCAGAGGCAGCCAGGAAGGGGAAGCAGCCACCAGAACCAGGGGTTTGTTTCAGCCACGAGAGCCAGAGCCACGTGCAGAAGGAAGGAAAGGACATGGAGGCACAGCATGGGCAGAGATGGGGAAAGGAGCTGGGATATTCCAGACTGGTGCACACAGAGCCCCTGAGCCACCCCGGGCAGGGAGCTCTCCCCAGCACCAGTCTCTGCACATGGACAGCCCCGAGGCTCAGGGAGCAGCCCCCACACCTGCTTGGGGTGTACATCAGGGTGATACAATGACAGCCTGAAGGCCAGCAAAAATTACTTCATCTGCACTTTCGATGGAAAACGTTGCTTTATTGAATCACCAGTTTGTGGAAAAGGTATATCATGTTCCTCTCGAGAGGAGAGAGGTACATTAAATTTAGGCTCATTTTGACAAGATAACTTGAGTTAGTGTAAATCATTTGCAGGTTGGTTAACTCTCTTCTCCAGCAATTCTGCCAGTTAAATGACAAAGCTTCCCCTCATCCTAAAGGCTTTTACTGAACTTGTAATGAATCCAGGTATACTAATGTCTTTTTTTTATTATTATTATAGAGTCAAAGCAGCACAGTACCATTTCTACCTGGGGGCTGTTTGCCATCAGTACACTTGCTGTTTATCTTGTTTTCTCCTCAAATATCAGTAAATTTTAAAAAAATGGAAAGAGAATTTTGTCAGCCATGACAAATAATGCCATTTTTAAATGCATATTCAAAGTAGCAAATTAGGCATTTTCTGATGTTCTTCCATTTATGATGCAAAGGGGACAGGATGCTGGATACGGCCCCTGGCAGTGGCACAGGAGGGAGGGGTGGAGAGGGTCACCAGAACCAAAATACGGCAAGAATATCAGAAATCCCCAGAAACCCCAGAAATTCCCCAAACTGACTAGAGCCAGTTTGTATCTGAGATAACGATGGCACCAAAAGCTCACAGGGCTGGGAGATGTGCAGGGCCCCCACCCATGGGATATTTGCCTCCCAGCCCCAACCAGCGTGGCTTCTCCCACTGAGACACCGAGGCACTACAGATGAAATGCTTTGCAGGCTGCTCAGGAGCTGTTTTAATTCAAGCCATAATTATCTGAAACAGCAATTATGTGCTCGGTGAGACTCAGACAGAAACCTCTCCAAAGTCCTGTCTGAAGGGAGCACTGAGCAGCGCAGGTTGTCACCCATGGCATTTGTGACCACCCTGATGGCCACAGGAGTGTTCCCTTTGTGACCAAAGGAGGAGGATGAACATCCCTGTTCCTGGCTCTGCACACCTTCATCCCAAGGGATACAACCAGTGTTTGCCCCTGGGAATCTGTCCCCAGGATGGAGGAACCCCCTTCATCTCCTCAGCTTCATCTGCAGCACTTTGCCTGTGAAATCAGGGCAGCACCATAAAAAAATCTTTGTGACTTTAGGTGTCTTATGTCTCATACCCTGCAGTGTAAAATATAATAATTGGTAAGCCCACTTGTAGCAACATTTCTCGCATGCAGGGCAGAGAGCTGGGGTCGGGGCTGCTCCCCTGCTTCTCCTACCTGCAGAAATTCAGATGAAAGGGGAAAAGAAATCCTGCAGCTTCCTACAACCAGGCTCAGGCAAATCAGGGATGTGCCATTAACATGAGAGGCCTGATCCTGTGAGCAGCTGAAATGTTTTCTTGGATTGGCTAAGAATAAAAGCTAATTTTTCTGGGCTCTTATAAGAGCAGGGACTGCAGGAAGGAGGGAGGGATGAGCACCTGCCCTGACAGGAGCAGTTCCTCAGCAAGGCTGGCAATGCCTCTTGCACTGCATATAGAAAGTCCAAGTATCTCTGTGATATGTCAGATAAATGATAGAATACATCCTTTAAAATAAGTGCTGTCAAGGAAGGCTGATAGCAATAAAGGAGTTAGGAGAGGAAATTTGCCATTGAGAGAAAGATAACCTTGCAAATACTCTGTGTTCCTGCCGCAGAAAGAACAGAACTGACACGCTCCCCGTTCTGCCTATTCATCCCTATCCAAAAAATCTGAGGACTTCCACAGGCTACAAAAGGATTGTGTTTTATCTGCTCCTTCCCAGGTTCAGCTGAGGTTTCAGCAGGAGCCTGTTGAACTGTCGGTGCTTGCAATTAACACTCACAACTCTTTTTATAGCAGGATCTGGGCCGAGTGTTGAGAGTGCCCAGACAGATGTTCAGAGGAGCACTGCAGTGAGCACAGCTTTGGGGAGCACACTGCCCTGAGTCCGCAGGCTTCTCCCTCCCTTCCATCCCCATGACGCTCATGGAACCCCGGAGGAGCCCTGAAAATCTTTGATCTCAGCCTAACTCTTAGGCACCCTAACACTGGCCCCCCCAAAACCCGGGGCTCAGCGTGGTCCTCACACCCCGCTGTGAGCGCTGCTGCTCTCTGGACATCATCACCAGAACAGAGCAGTCTGTGACCTCCAGAGCACTGAGGCTGGAAATTTGTCAAAAAGGTGTTCTTTGGGCTGCAAGGGAGCCAGCCTAGAAAGAAGGGGCTGGAGCCAAAGGGCTCTGCCATGAGCTGGGGGGCAGGGGAAAGGCTTTGGGTTGTGCAGTTATAAGCTCTCCTAGCAGAGACCAAATGTTTTTGAGAGCAGTAGGAGGGTGTGTGCAGGCTAGCTGAGGGAGGCTATGAGAAACTGTCCTAAGAATGAGATCCTGATTTATTTTGTAGCAGAGTCAACCCAACAGCATTACTCTGGGTCCTTCAGCCCAGGACATGCTGCCCACTGCAGGTGCAAATGTGTCCTCTTGTGACATCTCCACCTCTGCTTTGTCTGACATGTCAGATACTTGCTGTAAGCAGAGACAACAGTCTGGAATTGAATAGACCTTTGGCATCCCAAGGGTATTTCTGGTGTGACCAGGGCAATGGTGACCCCAAACCCTGCGGTGACGTCCAGTGCTGTTGGCCAGGCTGAGGATGTGAAGCACAGCATGTTATTATTTTATTCCTGGAGTGACCCAAGTGTAGATGGCAGGCCATCCTATGGGTCACTCATAGCCAAGACAATGACATTTTTAACTCTTTCTTTACTGCAGGCTCTGCAGGGCCAGTGACCACCCACCCTGCCCCAAAGGGTACTTGCTGGAAAACCACAAGCCTAACAAAAGTAAGTAAAAAAGCTTTCAATACAGGTTTTATTGGTATAAACCCAAGAGAAGCTGTACTGCCAGTGGAAGGAGACTGGATGGGAGGCACAGTATGGGAGGAAGGTCTTGGGGCTGCCACAGGCATTTCTGTCCCCCAGGAAAGCTCTGTGCACCAGCCTCCAGCAAATGTAATTTGGAGAGAAGAGGGGCTAGTTTTGTATTTAAAGCAGTATTTCACTCCCCTCTGATGGCAAGAAGGTACTCATTCTCCTCCCTCAGCAGTCTTATTCCCTGGCAGCAGCAATCCAAACTTCTGCTTTTTAATCTGCCTGGGAGAATGGGGATAATTAGTAATGAGGCACACGTGCTAAGAACATGCAATTATAACCACTGGGTAATAATTTATGTCTCATCCTTCTGTGCAAAGTAATTAATATAGTAAAGGATTATTTGTACCTAAGTGAGTAGAAGGCAAAGTTGGCTCTGCTTTGGTGCTGAGATCCAGCTGAATGACTGCTGAAGGCTGAGTGCTGAATGACTGCACTCGAACACAGCCAGAGGCTGGAAACTCAACAGGGACAGGGAGAGGCAGAGAAATTCCTGATGGAACAGGAACTGATGTTTAGGAAAACCTCCTCTTCTGGGCACCTTATAGTGGAGGAAAAGAGAGCTATAGCTGGTCCTGCTCTGCCTTTCCTCTGCTCCCACTGCAGCTCCTCTTCAGGGTGGGGGCTGTGGTGCAGGATGGGTCCATTGACCCTGATGAGGTTTTGGGTTTTATTTTGGGTTTGAGATTTGTTAAAGAATAATTTAGAGGCTCTGTTCCCCATCCAGTAGCCATTTTTCTTTGTCTCCTTTCCACAAGCCTGGAGTAAACAAAACAAAGGCTGGCCTGTCCACAGGCTTAAAGCATCCAACAGCAAGGTGGGGTAGGGCAGAGTGTGGGGCTGCAGGGACAAGGGACCTCAGCCAGTGCCACTGGGAAAGGAAACTGAGACCAGATTTCAGCTCTAAATACAGTCATTCCTATGCCCATGCAACAGGTTGAGAGAATTAGCAGGGACTAATTTTTTTCTGAGGATTCTCGAGCAGTCAGGACCCCACAGTTTAATGAGTTTTCACTCCTCAGCTCTGACCTGCAGCTGGTCCCCACCATCACCAGTTGGACATGCATATTTTTATCAAAAATCACTGCAAACTCCTACCAGGTTACAGAAATAGGGAATTATTAACCTTTAGTGTTCAAGGGAAGGTTGCAACATGCCCAGAGAGCTCAGGGATGAAGTTTCCTTGCCCTGTGCCTGCTGTTTCTGGGTCTGAAAGCCTCAGGGACCACGGATGAAGGCAGCAGGGATGAATGAAGCCCCTCCCCTGCCAGGGCCACCTCAGTCCCTGCTCACAGACGTGTTTTGTGTGCCTTGGCTCTGTTTCCATGGCAATTTGCTTGGGAGTACCATTGCAGAGGGAGCATCCACAGGGGATGCTCCTGGGAGCAGCATGGGCTGCAGTGCTGGGCACACGGTGAGGTGAGGTGGGGCCACTGGGTCCAGCCCATCAGGCTGCTGGAGGGCTTGTGCATGGAAACTGTGGGAAAATAGCACAGACTGGGACTTCAATTTCAATTTTTGACTGCAGTTCAACTTTGACTTCAATTTGACTTCCAAACTGCTGCTCTTCTCCTGTGCTGGTGGGATTTAGGGCTCTGTGTTACTCCCACCTGGGCATTAAGGAGCTGTTTTAGCCAGTAAGTCCCAAAGTAAAGGACAAAATGCTGCTGCCAGCCTTTGGAATGTACAGACCAGCCAGGCAGGAGCATGAAGACTTGGGCACCAAAACAGCTGAGGGCTTCACCACTGTCATAATCTAATGTCTATCCAAGACAAAACCTGCATGCTCAGAGAGCTGGGTCTGTCTTGCACAGCCACAACTGAGCTGAGGGTGAGCATGAATTCTCCCTCATGCAGAACCCCTCAGAGAGCTGTGATCAGGATGTGTGCAGGTCCTGCAAACAGGTTTGAATCGATCTGAGCTGAGAAAAGCAGCCTCTGCAGGTGGTTTGGTGGCCAGAGTTGGCATGAGAGACCTGCTGAGCCATGTTGGGGAAAGTGTAAAAGACCAAGGTGTTTCAACAGCTTAATTGAAGACAAGAAGCTGGAGAGGTATTCCAGGGTTTGCCATGCAAAATAAAGTTGTACCAGGAAACAAACCTTATCAGCAGAAGGTACATTTTACAACTACCAGGGTCCCCAGCCGTGAGGACAGAGCTGGAGCCTGCACCCAAAATACACATGCACAGTTGGTCCAAGGGGTGGTGGGGTTTAGCCCATTTTGGGAAAGAGTGGAAGTATGGGAGTTGCTCAGGTGTGTCTGTGCCTGCCCTCCAGCAGCTCTGGCTGCTTTCTGATCCACTCCAGCCCCTCCAGCCCCAGCCCCAGGCAGGATTCTGCAGGGGAGAGAAAAGAGGGGAAAAGGAGGGTGTGTGCTGAGCCAGCTGGCACTGTGCCAGATGACAGGTGACCCAGGGGAGGTCATGGCCCAATGCAGGTGGCAGGTCCCTCCATGCCCTGGCTGTGTAGGAGCCTCTCCAGCCTCTCTGCCCGTGGGCTGCTGCTGCTGGTGCCACCCCAGGGCAGGATGGACACAGTTGTAGCCTGATCACTGGTTTCTGCTGCTGGACCAGAGCTGAGCATTTAATCCCTGAAGCAGGAACAGGTATAAGAAAGCAAAATTAGGTTGGAGCAAAATTAAGTTACTCAGGTGGCTGAGTAACAGCAAGGTTTAGCTTTTTTTTTTCCTTGGTCCAGCCTGTGTCCAGAGTAATTGCAAAGAACATTTTGACAGTCATTCATCCTCCAAGGAAATTGGATTGTTTATGAATTATTAAAGGATTATTGTCCTTTGACAGTGCTGTAAACACGCAGGTGTTGCTGGTGGTGGTGCAGACAAACAGCAGTGTCCATCTGGCTCTGAGGCCTCTGCCTCAGCTTAGCCAGCCCTGGGAGGCAGGGTTGGTCTGATGAGTGTGAGCATCCTCACCTGGTGGGACAGCACTTGCTCCTTGGCTTTGCCCACTGTGGCTCTGGGAGCTCATTGGCACCATGGCAGCACTCATCTTTTGCCTGATCCCGTGGCAGCAAGACTTCATGCATAAATATCTCATCTGAGGCACTTGTGCTCATCCTAAAGGTCACTGCCATGAATCAGGGGGATTACTGCTCCCTCCAGGCAACATGAAAACTCAGACAGGCCTCGAGAAATGCTTACAGCTCATTCCACAGGGAAAGAGGAGCATTAATCAAGGCCAGAAGGATGTGGCAAACGCTAGCAGTGAAATTTATATTTTAAATTCTTTCCAGCATTGTGAAGATGGGGAATTCAGTAGCGGGCTCTCAGGGGCCCTGGCTGGTGGTGGGTTTTGCTGCTCTGTGATGGAGTGGGATCAGCAGAGACACAGCTGCTCCCCTCTCCACCTTCCCTTCTCCTGCTCAGCAAGGAAGGATCAGCTCCAGCTCTGTGAAGTGCCTCTGCTCAGCTGCTGCCCTGGGCTCGAGTGCTGCTTGAAAATTCTGGTGGCCATGGGAGGTATTTGTCAGCAGATGCTTCTCACTGCTGCTTTCAGAAATTGTATTATAAAGCACTGTAGTGAAAAATGAATAGATAAAACCCTCCAAACACCACTCTGACAGCAAATGCCTGCCTTGGGGTTTTTTTTCTCCAGCCTCTTTTTGGAGGAGGCATCCGAGACAGCAGTGATGGTGCAGAACTCTGCAAGGACCCAGATGCCAGCACTGAGCACATGGTGCCATGAAGGGTCCTTGCACCCTCCTGGCAGGGCAGCAGGAGCTCTTTGTTCAGCTCTCCAGAGAGATGTTTAATCACAGGGAACCTGTGCAAACCCCTAAAATTTCCCAGCAAGTACCCGGCTTTCTCCTTGCCAAAGAGAACATTCTTGATGAGAGGCCAATGACAGGAAGAAGTGAAGCTTAAGAGAAAAATTGATGTATCAAAGGAAGATCTCTGATTTAAAATAGAGTAAGCCACAAGTCCTATGAGGAGTGACTGTGGAGGCTCAGCCTGGAGAAGAGGAGGCTCAGGGGGGACCTTCTTGCTCTCTACAACTCCCTGACAGGAGGTTGGAGCCAAGTGGGGGCTGGTCTATTCTCCCAAGTAACAAGAAACAAAACAAGAGGAAATGCCTCAAGTTGCATCAGGGGAGATTTAGATTGAATATTATGAAAATATTCTTCACCAAAAGCATTGTCAAAGATTGGCAGAGGCTGCCCAGGGTAATGGTGGAGTCCCCATCCCTGGAAGGATTTAACAGCGCTGGCAACATGGGTTAGTGGTGGGCTTGGAAGTGCTGGGGGAACAGTTGGATTCAAAGGCCTTAGAGGGCTTTTCCTACCTTCCCATGATCCTATGATTCAATGTCCAAGATAATCACAGCAGGCATCAAGGGCTTGAAGTTCAAAAATCCCTTGTCCTGCAGCCCTTGGCAGGCTCTGGGCAGACTTCAGGAAGAGGCACATCCCAGGACCCACACCCAGCATGGGAGAGCCACTGCATGGGAGAAACCTGTGAGCATCAGCTCCCTGTGACACAGGGTCAGCAAGGAAGAAAATCAGCCCAGGTGCGTCTTGCCTCTGGTTTATTATCCTAGATCCCAACACTTGGTGTTGTTTGTGGGTTCAGGTCGGGGTTCAGTCTGCTCTTACCAGATATCAGTGCAGGGAGCTGTGGGGGGGTCCTACCCTCTCCCTCTGCCTCCCACTGTGGACACCTGTGTGGAACAGAGAATAGTGATACAACAAGCTGTGGACGAGGATAAACCCTCGCTTTTCCAGCCCATCCAAGATGTTGGATGAGTGGCAACTCTCCCTCTGGGTCAGTTGTCAGTCTTGGGTATTTAGTGCTGCAAAGTTTCTTTAAATGCCTGCTGTCCTCTGAGTCAAGGGATGTCCCTGCAGTGTTTGTGGCATCGTCCCTGCCTTGGGGCAGGGAGGGCATCACTGCCTTTGGCCCCTCGAAGGACCATTCAGCCTCACAAGGGCAAACCTGCCGTGGCTTCTGCTGCTTTACAGCTGAGCTCAGCACAGGGCAAGCTGCAACCTGTGGCATAAAACCCCCTTTCCATTCACAGCCCTGCCAGGGAGCTCATTAGTCTGTTTGCTCCTGGAACAGATCTCTGGTAGAGCCTGTGGGCTGTGCGAGCTCCAGTGGGTGAGTAGGGAGTAAATGACTTGGTGATGCTCCTGCTGAGCATCAGCTTCCCTGTCCATCATCACCATCTGGGTTTTTCCCATGTGGAAACTGAGGCAAAGTAATCAGTGAGCCTGGGATGAAGGAAAAGGAAGCAGAAACAGTGGATGAGCCCAGAACAGCCTGTCACTCCTGATAACAGATAAACACTCAGTGAATTGATCCATAGGGAGAGGAAACTCTGTTAGGTCTGGGGTATAGTGGTCTAATTTTCTCAGCTCTGCTGAGACTGCTCTGACTCCAGAGGACCTGCTACCCTCTCTGTCCCTACCAATGCTGTCCAGGGCCTCCCTGCAGGACCCATTCCTCACCCAGGTGCAGAATCTGGAACCAGTGGGTGTGGATTGGTGTCTGGGACCACACAGGTTGGGCACATGTCCAGCCACACCTGGGGCTGAGCACCCCATGTTGGGAGGGTTTGGTCCACAGCCAGAGCCTCCTCCTCTCCTGCACCCTCTGCTCTGACCAACTCATCCCTGCACATCCAACACCCAAGTATCCAAAAAACCGCTGAGAAGGGAAATATTTTGGAATATTATTCTGGAAGTGGCTGTAGGAGAGGCCTCGGGGCACTGAGGGTGAGTGCAGGGGGACACGGGCAGGGCTGGGAGCGCCGGTGGCTCAGTCCTGGCACTGCCACCTGTCCACCCCCCAGCAGCACTGACAGCCACCTCTCCAAGAGGGTTCTCCAATGCCAGCAGCTGCAGATGTGAGGGCAAAAGCCAAGAAGCACTCAGAGCTGATGGCTTTGCGTCTGGCTTCTGCTTCAAAGGAAATAATTAACAGGAATAATCACCCAGGAGCAGGAGCACACCACAGGGTGGAGCACGGTTTATCAATGCCAGCTGATGCTGGACAAGGGGACATCTGCCTTCTCCAGGGGCAGCAATAGCAAAAAGCAGATGAATGTAGAAAAGTTCTGGAAAAGGAGAGAAAAGGAGGCAGAGCTCCAGGCAGAGCTTGGGGAGTTTTCTTCCACACCAGGCACTGGGCAGATTTTTCAAAAGAAATTAAATAATTCAGTGATGGCCTGGCAGGGAAGCAACACTCTCATGTTCTGAATCCCCTTGCAGAGCAGGGATCAACTGCCCCAGTTCCTGGTGTGATGACCAGAGCACCAGGAGGAAAAGTTTCCCTGTGGGATTGCTGCCTGTCCCCATCACTATGACCCCTGAAGCACAGCAGGGCCAGCTCTGGCACCCACTGCTACTTGTCCCATTTGCTCTGCAGCACGTTGGCATCTCCAGCTGCACTGGCCTTGCTGTGTGGTCATAAAATTCCTTCCCACCTGGGTGACATTTGCATCACCTACAAGGAAGCTGAAAAATCCTTATGAAGTGAAATGAAAGCACTTAAATCATTGCTGGGAGCTTGCAGGAGGGGCTCAGACACCACTGTTCCTTGCTGCCAGCCACACTGGGAGGTGGGCACACTCCCCACATCCCCCCCACGGGGGGACACTGGGTGCTGTCAGCAGGACCCAGCCTCCTGCATGGGGACATGGAGCCTTCTGAGCCCAGCAGGGAGTGGCAGCCACTCTGACTCCTCAGCCTTGCCAGAAGACTTGCAGATGGATGTAAAGGCATTCAAGTTTAAATTTTTTATGGTGTCTGACAGTTTATTTTTTAATTAAAGCTGTGCTGGCACAGGAAGGGCTGGAGCTGTTGTTCCTGCACTGCCCTGGCAGATGTTCATGGTCATGTTTCACCCACAGGTTTGGGAAAAGGAGTAGGATGGCCTCTGGGGGCACAGCCTTTTCCTATTTATTCTAATAAAAATGCTCAGAGTGCCATCTGTACTAAGTCAATTTTCTAAGAAGTGAAGAAAATTCTCCAAGCTTTATCACCTCCAAAATGCCAGACACAACAAGTCATTAAAATACATCTTTACACTTACAAATGACATTACACATGGTGCATCCCTGGAACGGCCTTTCTAGTGCTTCTGGAGGGAAACAGGATGAAAAATCAGCCCAGGGCACGGGAGCTGCTGCTGCAGGTGAACACTGTGAGCAAGTCCAATGCTGAATGGTCTGGCTGCCCTCAGGCAGCACGGAGCTGCTGAGCTGGGTGGGTACTGCGGGTGAGGATGCTCCACATGCCATGCCCCTGGGCACTGCTGCTCCAGACCAAACCAGCAGCGAATGGGGGAGCTCCTGATGCAGCTCCCGATGCAGAGGTTGCTGGTCAGATCCAGACAAAGCCAAGCTGACCCATTTCTGGGAAAGAGAAGCAGAAAAGCTCTTGGTTTGGAAGGACCAACACATGACAGTGGTGACTGCTGGAATGGTCCCTCCTTGCTTTGCCTTTCACACCAGCCCTGCTCTCAGCCAGTTGCTAAAACCAGGCATGAAAGAGACTTAATTACGTTAGCAAATGGCTCCCAGGAAATAATTGCCTCTTTATGGAAGTGACCTCATTAGGCACCGTTAAATCGGGCAGTAAGGGAGCCATCTGGTGCCTCTGACATCACTGCACCAGCAAGGGATGCAGCCACGGCCGTGCTGCTCTTCCCAGGGTTCAGCTGGGGGTTGGTTTCTCTCCCTACAGCCTGATCCTGACCCACGTGTCCACGTCTGCACCGAAGGACACCCAGTGCAGGCACAGGAAGGTCTGTGCCAGGGAAGCACAGGACTAATTTCTGGTCCAGGAGCTGTGAGCCCCACACAGACCTGCAGTTTTAGCAGAGGGAAGATGGAACAGCACAGATGAAATCCGGGGCTGCCTAGGTTGGAAACACATCTAATAACCACGCAGCATAGCATAAATAGAGATAATTAATTACCTCTCACTGTATTATTTATTATTGCAGGGATTTATCATTTTCTATAACGGTTCATCATTTTCTACTTGCTCCCTTCTGCAGCTCTTTGTCCCTGGTGCTGAGTCAACTTTCAGCCCTTGGCAAATGTCTCACCAGGGAAAAACAGTCCTGCAAAGCTGCTATGAAGCTCTTTGATGCTCAGCATGCCAGCAGGTCATCCTGTTTCTGAGCTGGGGGGAATGAGCAGCCTTCATTTTTCGGGAAGGTGATTGGTGATTGTGCCCAGCCGTGCTGGGTGATACACAGGGCTGGACATGCTACACCTTCACCTGCAAATGGTCCTCAGAGAGTTAAAAGAGGGGATGCACCTTGGGGTCAGAAAGAGCCCAGAAACCTTCCTTGAGAAATCTGAATATACATTTGTGGAAAAGTTGTTACCTGGGAAGCTCAAGGTGGAGGGTGGCAGTGGGACGAGCCAGGGCTGCAGGATGAGCTGGGGCTGCAGCATGAGCCAGGGCTGTGGGATGAGCCAAGCCTTGTCCTTAGCTGGAGGCAGGATGCAGCAGATACAGCAAATCCTGTGAACCCCCACTGCCTGGCTGCCCACTCCGTAAGCAGCTCAGAAACCTGCAGAGAGCAGAGATGGGAATTAGGGAGCAGCAGTGCCCAAGTGTGAGCCTGAAGACACACAGCTGGAAGGTGACTCCTGCTTTCCCCCATCTCCCATCGCTGAGGTTGAAATCAGCTGTGATTATATTCTATCAGAGAGAACAGCAATATTTTCCGTATTACCTGCCCAGCAGCTGCTGTGAGCAACGCCCGGGGCTCGGAGCACTCTCCTTTCAAGACAATGAATGCCATTTACAGCGCCCATCGCCGGGGACAGCCGATATTTGCAGTTTCCCAGCTCAAAACTTCTCCAGTCCCAGCATCCGCAGCAGGATCCAGCTGCTCCCTGTCCCTCGTGGCCCCACGGGGAGCACCTGGCAAGTGGCTCCTGGCTGAGGGCAGCCAAATCTGGGGTGCCCCGGGCTCAGCCCACCTCGGCACCCACGGCAGCAAGGCAGCCAAGCCAGTCACTCTGCACTTAAAAAGACACTTTTAAGTTCGGATACAGCGGGGAAAGCCTTTTCCAGCCAGCTAGGAATAAAATGGGTGATTTAATGATTGTTTTTCTCCAGGTATGTTGTGTCCCTGCGAGCCACAGGTGCTGATGTCGGGGCTGATGGCTCGTCCTTCTCGCTCCCGAAGCAGCGTGTGGGGAGAGGGGAATGGGAAGGGATGCAGCGCCGGGGAGCTGCTGTGGCCCCCTGCACGGCGAACCAGCGGGGACAAGACATAAAGGATGCTGAAAATAACCTCGGGCTCTGAGCGTTGTTAGGATGCAATAGCTAAGGTTTCTGGCAAGAAAAGGGGTGGCTCCAAGAGCCTCAGTTTTTCCAGCGAGCTCCGGAAAGCGGCGGCTCGGCAGCGCTGCGAGCGATTGCCATCTAGAGGCTTTGGGGGAAGCAGAGCCCTCAACCCCAAAAGCGCGGCCCGAGCCCTCAGCACCCGGCCAGACTGGCACGGGTGGCACGGGTGGCTCCTCCGAGGCTGGAGGTGGCCGCGATGTCCGTGACACCCTCCCCGAGCACCGAGGCGCTGGGATGGGGCGAGGAGGCTCCACAGTCGGGTTGTGCCGGATCAGACGAGGAAAGAAAGGATGACTGTGGCAGGGTTTGGCAGCCCCTAGGACAGAATGATGCAATGCTAAGGGTTGGAAGGGACCTTAAAGGTCATCTCGTTCCACCCCGGTGCTGTGGGCAGGGACACCTTCCACTAGACCAGGTTGCTCCAAGCCCTGCCTTGGACAATTGCAGGGATGGGGCAGTGCTGGAATAGGTGCACTTTTGGAAGAATTTGTAACAGGAAGGTAGAACTTCAGAGAAAGTTGCTGAGAGAGCTGTGAGCTAGTGTTCTCTCTCTGGAATGCAGGAGGGATAATGTTTGCAGACATGTACAGCGACTCCTCGGGCCACAGAGGGTGGGGAAGAGAGAGAGGACAAAAAAGCCCTGGAGGAGCACAGGAACTTGCCTTTCCCCTGGTGCTCGGTGCTGTCTTGTGGCACTGCGAGGTTTCATAAGTTTTTAGTGTCCTTGCCTCTGGAATAAACTTTTTTGAATCCTTTCCACTGCCTTGGCATTTTTGGGAAAAATACCTGCATATATTTGTTTTACAGGCAGCCACAGCTTCTCTGGGCAACCTGTGCCAGGGCCTTACCACTCTCACAGGGAAGAATTTCTTCCTAATATCTAACCTCGATTTCTCCTCTTTCAGTTTGTACCCATTACTCCTTGTCCTATCACTGCAGTTCCTGATGATGAGGCCCAAGGGGCTGCATGGAGAAGAGACAGGCTGGTACGAGCCCAGGTGACGTGGCCACAGCCCGTGTGCCCTGTTGCAAGGATGTTTTGTGTTTGTTCCCAAGCTGCTGCTGTAGCTGGATGACTCTGCCCAGGGATGGTTTGTGGGCTCTGCTTTGCGAGATGGCAAAGTGCAGAGATGCTCCAAAAAATACCAGCTTGCAGAGGTTCAAGCCCCAAGCCCACATCATTTCAGTATTGCATTGCCTGTTAAGTGTTTTTTGTGACATGGCAGCAAACCTGCATCTGTCCTCCTGCAGGACATCTGTCTTGCCTCTGTTCTCAGGTTTTGATGTGCTCAGTGAGACACAGGCATGGGGTGGGTTGATTTTTTTCCCCTTTAATTACATTTTAGGCTTCCCTGCTTCTTGGTGTCCCCACAGAGCCCCCCCCTGCTCTTGCAGGGCAGTGCTGCATTTCCTGCTTCCTTAAGACCAGGATTTTGCAGCTATGTGTAACCCAACAGGACACCCAGTGTGTTCAGAAGCACCAATGAATTTAATAAGGCTCTTGATGAGTCTTTGAAACCACGGCTGCCTTGTCACACCTGGGGCTGCACTTCCTTATTGAGCTGTTTATTGCCTGTGCAGAGAGCACTGTCCATCACTGGCACCCAAATTCAGTTCATGGGCACTGATTTAGGTGAGAAATGAGACATGCCTCTCATTAACCCTTTCGTGAAGCATGAAATACTCATTTTTTAAAAGCACAGAAGTCTAGGAAAGTCAGCAGTCAGTTCCTTTATGTTCCTTGCTGTAGGTACAGAGCAGCTGTAGTGAGCTGAAGGTTGAGATGCCCTCCCAAGACCAGATGATGCTGCTAAACTTTTGTATTTTACTTGAACCTCTTTGGAAAAAATTCTACTTTCCAATATCCCAAGTGCTTTCCAAAATCCCAAACACCAGCTCCAGCAGGGGCTTTGCCTTGGAGCAAGGAAGAACAAAGAGCTGCAAGTTAAGATGAAGTTCATGTCTGGAGTGACGTGAGGACCTGTCCCAGGGTGGCCAAAGCCAAGGTGCCAGGAAAAAGTGGAGGGCAGGAAAGGAGTTGTGGTTTGCAGAAGAAACCCAAAATGGACACCTGAAAACCTAAAAATTTTGGTGGTTTGGACCATAAACTAAACCACAAGAAATTCTACTTCAACATGAGAAAGAACTTCTTTCCTTTGAGGGTGGCAGAGCACTGAAACAGCTGCCCAGGGAGGTTATGGAATCTCCCTCTCTGGGGATATTCAAAACCCACCTCGAGCCATTCCTGTGTCAGCAGCTCCAGGTGATTCTGCCTTGGTAGGAGGGTTGGACTGAATGATCTTCAGAGGTCTCTTCCAACCCTAACAATTCTGTGATTTTTAGGATAACAAGAAAATCTAGAGGAAAGCTGGGGGTGAAGATTCAGAGGAGCTGAAATTATGTGAAGCCAGAGATAAATAATAAGAGGAGATCAGACAACCCTCAGGAATGGAGCTCTGAATTAGCCAGAAGCCCCTTGTTTGGGAAGCACAACCACTTTTTGTATCATCTCTCACCAGGCTGGAGATTTCATTTGAAATTTTGCTTTTCTGTGAAAACTGGGAGAAGAACCAATAAGGGACTATTTTCCCTACTGTCCAGAACTGGAGCCCAGCCAACACTCAAGGAACATTTCCAGAAAAATCTCTGATTCTGGAGAGGTCCTGCCTTCAAGATTTTAGGAAATTTTACAAGAGGAACTTAAGCTCTCCAGAGAAGTTTGGAATTGGGCTTAAATCCCAATAAGAAAGGTGATTTCAGTGTAGCTCTGTGCCTCAAAGCTAAATATTACAGTCCCTCCCCAAAAGGCTCCTCTTTAAAGAGGGGGAAAAAAGATGAGGGGGGGGGATGAATTTACCTGTGAAAGCTGATGAAACACTTTGTTGGAGGCTAATTTACTCAGTGCTGTGGGATAACTGTGATAGCCAGCTTAAAACTGTGATAGCCAGCTGGGCCAAAAACACATGGAGACCAAATGCCAGTGAAATGTTTAATGTGAACCCAGAACAAAACTTTCCTGGAACCCATTTCTGACCTCCTCAAACATACGGTTTTATTCCTCCCTTCCCTCATGTTAAAAAAAGAAAGTGGAAAAGGTGCAGGAGGCAACTCCAATGCCTCTGGCACAGCCACTGCAGCACCGGGCCGGGGGCTCAGGTGACCTGTCCCAGCTCAGTTGGGTCTCCCTGAAGGGCTGGACACTGGAAAAGGTGCTTTTTTTGCTGGTCCAATGCCTGAAAGCTGGGTGATGCCCAGAGACATACCTGAACTGCCAAAGAGGGCAATGGGCAGCACTTGGTGCTATTGCAACAAGCAGTAAAGAAAGAGAGCCTTACTTTGTTGACAATGCCTTGTGGCCCCAGCATCCCAACCCCCTGGTTTAGCATTATAACAAATAAATACATACACTGGCACTGAAGCCTTTTCCTACACATGTGATGTGTGGTTGGTTCAAGCCTGATTTGCTCAGGCCCTCCATAAAGTGCTCTGTTTTTCCATCCATCCCTGGGATACACTTTTGAAGATTCAGCAGCAACGTTGGAGGGTTAAACCACCAAACCAGTGTGTGCCAGTGGAGGCTGCTTATCCTCCCTCCACCTGGCATCTGAAATCAAACAGCAATTTAGGTTTCATTATTGTAACAGTCTGCAGGGTGAGCTAAATTTGGATTTCAGGTTTGTAACTGTGGGGTGTCACACAGCAGTCATGGTTTGGAGCTGCAGAGGGGGGGAGCAGATGCTGCCCACTGTGTCTGCACAAGTGACCTGGAGCTGTTTCGGTCTCCAAATAAAACCTGGGTTTGATTTGCAACACATGGCTATGCCAGCTGGGCACCTGTAACTTGGGTTCTTTACTGAGCTTTAACCTCCATTTTCCACTCACAGGTGTTTTTTTGCAGTTGCCACTAATGCAAGCCCTTTAAGGGCTGTAAGCTGACAGAGGGCAGCAGTAGATGGCATATCAGGGAGAAACTTTCCTTTGTGAGGGTGGGGAGGCCCTGGCACAGGTTGCCCAGAGAAGCTGTGGCTTCCCCATCCCTGCAGGTGTCCAAGGGCAGGTTGGATGGGGCTTGGAGCAACCTGGGCCAGTGGAAGGTGTCCCTGCTCATGGCAGGGGGTGGAACAAGATGAGCTTTAAGGTCCCTTTCAATCCAAACCATTCTGGGATTAGGATGAAATTATTATTTCCTTCTGCAGTTAGGATGCAAACATTTGTGGAAGTTTGTACCATGAAGCAAAGGCACACACTGTTTGCTACTGCCAGGAACCTGGGAGAGCCCAGGGCAAAAGCTGCTGGGCCAGCTAGGGGCTCAGAGATCCACCCTGCAAGAGCAGCAAGGGAACAGACATGCCAGGAAGTGCTGACTGACTCCCTGCAGTCAGCAAGAGGGTGGCACTATGGGTTTATAAACCCTGGAGCCAGGCTGGAGTCCGGGGACAGAGCAGGAGGGGTGGGTGCTTGGGGGCAGGTGCAGTGCAAAGGCCTGAGGTGTTTAGAGGTCTGAAAAACTGTTGGAGGAAGAGTGTGTCTTGTGTGATTGAAGAGACTAAAGTGAGACAAGCTGCTCTGGAGGATCCTGAAATGGTGTCGTGTCTTCCTGAGCTCTTGTACACCCTGGGCGCTGAGTGCTCACCCTTCACCTTACACCTGACCTCACCGTGGTGCCAGAGTCAGAGAGCAGGACAAGCAAATATACCTGTTTTCTTCTATTCTTCTTTCCTGATATCAGCTCAGAGATGTTCCACCCCTGAGCTGTGGCAGGGCTGGGCTGCAGCATCTCTGGAGGGCGATATCACAGTGTGTTCACACGGGGTTGAAGCTGAGGCTCTTCTCTCCTGCTCTGGGACATAGTGAGGGTTATCAAACGCAGAGGGAATTCTCTCTTCAAGTAAAGGACTGGGAGATCTCTCCAGCATTCTGCAGTCCCCTATGCTTCACTCTTTACCCCTGAAAGGTGCCTATTACCTTCCCTGCTAGGCAATGCTCTGCTACCTAGATCCTGTTTCACCCTCTGCAGGTAGAGTGATATCAACCTCATTAAGCAACTGAGTGGAAAGGCTTCCTCCCAGCCTGTTCAGGGGCAAAACATTAGCACTGTGCCCAGTTCCAGCAGAAAATACCTTTCCTTGCCCACCTTGGGGCACACACCTAAAAACAAGTGGCCTGAAATGTGACTGGCATCGTTGGAAACTTGGAAATGGAGGCAGAGTCCTTGAAAGTGTCAGCTCTGCTGACCTGGTGAATTTATCCCAACATTTAACCCTCTGCAGCCACATTATCCATGATATGGACTTTGAAGAAATAAGATTTGTGAAGAGAGAAGGGCTGGAAGACTTAACGAGCTGCCTGTTGGCACTCAGCAATTAGTGCTGGACAGTATGCCCCAATTAGGGCACTATTAACTTTCGTTCTCTGGAAATTCAGCCATTAATATTACTAATAATTCTCCTGACCTCAAAGTAATTGCAGAACATTAAGGGAGAAAACTGTTTCTAATTAAGTAATTCTCAATCCTTCTGTTTTCCCTTTTTCTAAGTCTCTGATGCCCTCTCTGCTGGCCTGGTGTGGGGCTTGCCTGGCTCGGAGACAGGACATGTGGTAGGGCAGAAACTGCTGTCCCCCTGCTAAGAAGCAACATTCCTGGACCTCTTCAGCACTTAAAACCCCAAAGTCTGGACAAACCATAATCCTGCACTCTCTAGATCGCTTCTGATGGGAAATCTTTGTTTCACTGCCCAGTCAGCTCCTCAGAAGGACACACCCAGAAGCCATCAGCAGTCCCCGAATCATAGAATCACAGAATGGTTTGGGTTAGAAGGGATCTCATTCCACACCCCACCATGGGCAGGGACACCTTCCCCTATCCCAGGTTACTCCAAGTCCTGTCCAACCTGGCCTTGAACACTTGCAGGGATGGGGAAGCCACAGCTTCTCTGGGCAACCTGTGCCATTTTCTCACCACCCTCATAGGGAAGAATTTTCCTGATATCTGATCTAAACCTACTCTCTTTTAGTTTAAAGCCATTGTCCCTTGTTCTATCACTCCATACCCTTTTCCAAAGTCCCTCTCCAGCTCTCTCGGAGCCCCTTAAGGTACTGGAAGGCCACAATAAGGGTCACCCCAGAGCCTTTTCTTCTCCAGGCTGAACAATCTTAATTGCTGCAGCCTTTCAAATGCATCACTGCAGGTTAGAAAGCAGCAGAACTGCTGGAACATCAGCTCCCTCACACTTGCTCAGCATTTGGTCTTTCCATCAGCTCAGGATTTGATCACAGAGCTGAATGAAAAGGCAAATATTTCCCTCTAGGAAAGCTCATGAGAATGATAAAACAGTCCAGGCTTCTCCCAGCTTTGTGTGGGGAAGGCAAAGAGATGGGAAGGAGCTGAAAGAAGATGAAAGCTTATCTGGAAAAAGAATCAACTGACCTACCATATTTCCATGGGCTTTCCCAGAGCAGGAGGGGCTGAAGGGATGCCTTCCTGGAGCACACTGAATGCCAGGCACAGCCCCAGAGGCTGCCCCTTTGATGCTGGTTGGCTCCAGGAGGAAAATGTTGGTGGTTTTTGATTCCTTCTGCTGCAGCCAGCACTGGGGTCTGGGCTGGGGCAGCTGGGCAGGGAGAAGAAACACAACTCAGGAGCTGCTGGGAGCTTGTTAGGAAGGAAACAAGCAAGGAAACAGGCAGGAATGTTCCTCTTCCCAAACCAGGAAGAAGCTTCTCCTTGTGGGGTGGGAGGGGGTGAGGAATCACAGAAAACTCAGATCCTTGCAAACAAAAGAAACGAAAAGGTGGAGAAAGGGCTGGATCCCTTTGGGCTTTCTGCTGTGCAGCATCAGTGACTCAGCCCCGGGGAAGCCTCAGCGTGTGGCACCTTCCTGCCAACCACCCAAACCGGTAATTTAACAAAAAACTGGCGCTGGCTCTCGTGATCTGAGAGCTCTGCCCCTCAAAATGAGAACCCAGTGGAAGTAGTCCAGCCCAGACCGTGCCTGGGGCCTGCAGCGATGCTCCCTGAGGGAACAGCAGGCTGAGGGAGCCCTGCCAACACTGGAACCCACCGGGGAAAGGGCTGTGTGCTGCCCAGGGCCCTGCCCCGGGCACTGCCCTCGGGAGGACCATGCCTGGGTCCTGCTCAGCACATGAACCCCCACAACACCCCCACCCCCACCTGCCCCTTCGGCAGGAGGGAAATCCCTGCTCTGTCCTTTTGTGGTTCGCCCCATCAGCAAAGGAAAGGCAACCAAAATATTGAAACAAAGAACTGAAATGATGCAGGCAGGAAGGGTTCTTTCTAATTTTTTGGTTCTAATTTTCTGCAACAGAAAACAGAAGGGTAGAGAAATAATGAAGTTCCAAAACTGCCCACGTATGGTTAAAGAATGACTAGGGAGGAAAAGAAAATTTCATCTTGCACAATGAGGTTCTCAAAATTACCAGTTTATATAAATTGTATGTATTTAGGTGCATGTGTGTGTGTGTAAAAGCCTTATATTTAAAAGGTTAGTGCTGCTTTTGGCAAGGCATCAATGCGAAATTTTCCTCTCAAGTTTACTTCCAAATTACAAAGTGAAGATTATCTTATTCCAACATGTCACTAAACATAAATAGCACTTTAAAAGCACCTTTACCAGCCATTTTATATTATTCTTTCTTGCAAAATTCAGATAAATGTTCCAGAATATATAAAATGCTCAAATTTTGTCTTGGGGAGCAGGAAGGGGAGGCACAGAGCTGTCTCTAGGAAAGGTCCTGTGGTATTGCAGAGTCTTGCTTTTCTCCAGAGGTATTTAACAGCAGTAACATGCAACACTTTACAATAAATAGAATAATGCAACCCTTGGGACTGTACTGTACTCACAGTGCCCTGTTTTAGCTTCTAACTCCCTTCTCCCACCTGTGGGGCTGTCATGGAAACAACCACTACCTACATGGCACTTAGTGAGGATTTGGAGTGAAGGCCCTTTTTCACCTAAGCAAACCTAAACAGCCAACCTTTTAATTTAATTTCCCTTTTAAGCCCCAACCCCTGGCGTGCCCACAGCAGTAACAGGATTGCAGGAGATGGCTCTACCATGCAGGTGCCCAACAGATGCATCAGCGGAGCAGGGGCTGGCGCCGTGTCCGCACGCAGAGATGGTTCTGGGAGGTGGTTATGGACAAGTCAGCACACCTCCATGAAAGGCAAGGGGATGTGAAATCCCAGATGCTCCCTGCGTGGCTGTGGCTGCTCCCCAGGAGGCAGGGGTTGGATCTTTGGCCCAGCCCGGGGGGTTTGGGCGATGCCCAACCCGTCCCCTCACACCCGTGTGCACGTGGCCCAGGGTTGTTTTATCAAACACACCAGCCCTTTGCCAGCTCCTGTAGCTGGGGCCTTTTGTCTGGCTGGGTTTTTTTTTTTTTGGTCTTCTTGTTTCTACTCTGGCATGCCAGAGAGATTTATAGAAACAACATCAAAAGGCCTGAGAGCAGAGGGGATGGATGTGCTGAGCTGACCACTGGCCTCAGATTTGTAAAGCTAGTATTTATTACAGCAGGGGAGGTGACAGCTATGTTAAGATAAAACTCAGTGATAAAAGTCAACAGTGAGAATGCATCAAGGCTGACCACTTCCAAGCAGCTTCCCCCTAATCCCTGCTCCTTCCTTCCACCCGTGGGATGAGAGAGGAAAGATAAATTGGAAGCAACAAAATGCACCAAAAATACACGAACAGAAAGCACACGGGTCTGTTGAAAGGTTGTGATGTAGAAAATACTCTCAGGACTGAAGGCTGCTCACCCTCCAGAGTGCTGATATCCTCAGATGTCTGAAAAAGGGTCCAGGCATCAAAGGAGAGGCGACTGCACTGTCACTGCAGCTCAAAGTGCTGTTAATCTGGCTATTGAAAGGTGTGAAAGCTGTGGGCAGCTGCAGGGTGGGCCAGAAGGAAAAAGTAAAACGGGATGCTTGAGGGAAAAGACTGGAATGTCAATTATTTCATCCTGTAAAATCTCTAATTAGGAGTCAAAAACTTAAAGACAGAGGCCGAGCAGCAGTGGGGAGTAGGTAAGGTGAAGATTGTTTTTGGTTTATATTCAACAAGCTTTTCATGCTAAGCAAATTTACTGCAAAATGAGCAAAGCAGTGGAAAAAAGTTGAAAACACAGGATCAATTCTTTAAAAATACACAGGTAGACATTTACAAGGCCTCTTGGTGCATATTTACACTGACTATTTTGTTTTCTTTCTTAGAGTTAAAGCTGCCATAAACCTTCAAAGACTTTAGGGCTGTTTCAACAGCTGAATTACAAAACAGCTCAGTCACATATTACAAAATAAATCCGATGGTTCAAATAAAGAGAAGAAAATAACGCACGTGATTCACTTCAATATAGAGTTATATAGGAAATATCCTTCTCTTGGCACACTTTCGACAGTTGTGAAATGGCAAACTTTTAGTATTGAATTTATACTTTGATATTTTGGATCCTGAAGAGAAGCAGACAACTGGTCCCCTGTTAGACCACAACACTGCTGGAAGGGAAACTGGTTGAAGCCATTTGCACCCCAAAACTCCTCCTCTACAAATGGAAGAGACCAAAATGACCAGACTGGCATCCTGGGTGACAACCTCTCGGGATGAGCCCTGCTCCATGGCCAAAGCAACAGGGCAGCATTTTCCCAGCTCTCTCCAGAGGCTCCAGGCTGCTCTCCAGTTATTTCAGCATCTCCACTGTTGAGCCTGAGCACAGCCCAAGCTGAACCAACCAAGTGTTCCAACACTTCAGAACTTGAGACAACATGGGTTCTGCTCAAGTCAGGAAGGCAGCTGGTCATCTTTTCCTTATATCTCCATGGTTTAGCACACCCCTAAAGCTGCAGTCAGACAGCACAATGCAAACCAGTTGGGTTTCAATGCTTCTGAAAGCCTATGAGATGATATTGGTGGAAGCCAGACTCTAGAATCAACTTAGAATAAGATCTTTTTGAAAAGAAATGTATTTTCTTCATAAATACAGTACAATTACATTTTACAATTTTTTTTTTACTTCCTAGACATAAAACCACTAGCTTTTACAAAAGAGTTCCTATACAAATACATGAAAAGAGATCCCCCTCTCCCCACAGCCCCCTGTCCGCCCGCCCCTGCCATGGAGCAAACCCACCAGCAGTGGTTCAGTGAATCCTGGGATAACCTGTGCCAGCCCTAGGGAGGGACACAAACACCCCCAGGGTTTTGCCCACCCTGACTGCACCGAGTTCTGGTCCCTGTGGGAAGAGCCCTCGGCCTGGCCCAGCTGTCAGGATTCACTGTGCAGGTGTCACACATCCTGCTCACCACTGCGGGCTCCCGGAGCAGGAGCTGCCCATGGAAATGGGCCTGGCCTAAATCTCTGCAAGTCCCCTCACTCAGGCAGTCTCAAAACAAAGCAAAGCTTCTTTACAGCAAAGCTGCTGCAAACAGCAGCAGCAGAGGCCACATGCACAGAATTTCGCCCCATAAGACATGCTGAGCTCAGTCCCCTGTGCAGACTCCTGAGAAGCAACTCACACAACCCCTTGAGTCCTCAGACACAAAATTGCTGCTCTAGACCCCGCCAGGAGCTGCCAGGCAGGAGCTGTGTAAGTTAATAACAACACTGGGCCAGGTGGGAACAAAAGTCTCTGGATCTCAGGCAGTTCCTGGAGCCGCCAAATCCCTAAGGAACTGCCCAAGGGAAGGACTTGAGAGTTTAGCCATTCTGTAAGCAGTGAAAGGAAAGAGGAAACATAACTAAACTTAATTTTCTTGTTTCGCTCTACAAAGAAGAATATGTGGCTTTCTTTATAAAAAGCTACAATTCTGCTTCTAATACCCGAGTTTAAGAAAAACTCTTAGTCTAAAATTTTGGTTTGCAAAGGTCATTGCAATCATTGTTAAAAATCACTTTCTACTAGAAATAAGCTCTACAGAAGGCAAAGGAACTAGGTGTGCAGTTTGTCTCCTTAAAGCAGTTTCTGTTTAAAACCACAATGAAGGTCTGTACAGAGACTGAAGGCTGTAGGACACATCTTCCTCAAAGCAAGCGGCTCGTTTACATTCACATCAGGACGGCTGGGAGGAAGCTCGAGGGACAGAATACATTCCTGATGGCTCCTAGTCTGTCAGCACAGGAAAATGACCTCCAACTTCCACATCAAAAAGTTTTCGGGGTTTTGCTTAAAAAGAAATAAAAACTACAAAATAGGGCAAAGAACCTGACCCAAACAACGTAAATCTGCACCATTTTCTTCCAATTTTACTTCCACAGGCTCTTGCCAAGGCTCCTGCAATCCTGATGGTTTGGGCCGTCAGCGACCACCTGGCTTCCATTTTTGGAGGAGACAGTTGCTGTCCATCATCTACATTTTATTCACAGAAAGCTATTATGTCAGATTTTTTATTTGTAAAAATAAATCACAGTGGCACTCTGAAAACAATGAGCTGCAACGAGGATAAACCAAATTACATTTACCTAAAGAGACAATATTGACTGGGGAAAATCAGTTTTCTGAGAGATTTTACCTGTAAAGGATCCAAATTTCCCCAGATGTTTTAGAATTAATGTGAATCAAGTGAGTTGGAACCTTTTATCTAGAGCCCTATGGTTGTAAAACTTCTTTCACACTGCTCAGAAGTATTTGTAAACATGGAATATAATTTTTCCTGACTTTAAAAGAACAGAAAAGCACTCAAACCTGCTCTGAGACAGATACTCAATGGTATTTTATCTCCCTTGTTCATTCTAAGCCACAAAATATAATATATTTCTGCTGCAATGGCAAAAAGATGGGACACCTTGAGCTAATGAGCAAATCTCCTGCATTTCCAACAGCTGTGGAGGAGGAAGAGAAATCACTTCAAGTCGTCCAGGGTGGACATAACTTCATATAATGGGATGGGATTAAGCCAAGAGAAATAAATGTAAGACATTCTCAGGGATGAGAAGGAAGAGGCTGTGGACAGTTTGCCTACAAAAAGGCAAACTCCACAAAGTTTGCCTACAAAGAGGAGAACTGATTCAGAGGGAAAGAAGGTCCATAACTGTCCAGAGAGATGTTGTCCCATGTGGCACAGACAGTCCAAGCCCTGAAGGGCAGCTCTGAAATGTCTGAAGTGGTGCTGGAAGGGGGTTTGTGCTGCCTGGTAGAGCAGTGACTGCTAAAGCCATACACACTCAGTGCATCTCTTACCTTACACACTTGGCCATCTCTGGCTTCTGTGGGACTGGGGACATGGCCTGAAGAACACTAACAAGGAGCAAATCTGCTAGAAATGATGGGAAGTGTTTTCCTTGCAGCTGACCTTTAGGCACCACCAAGTCCCTCGTGCAGCAGACAGAAGGCACCTCCTTTCCCCTCCCAACCCTCCACTGTGAAACTCATGTGGTATCTGTTGATCTGATAAGGCCATTTCAATTGAACATCACAGCAGTAATGTCAACTAAGGAAGAATCAAAGGCATTCACTAACTGTTTGATGATTAATTGCTGGATTTCCTTATTTCTGAGATGAAATGATCAGAAACAAAAATCTGGCTACTCTAATGCTGCATAGAAAGCTGAAACTAGCCAGGCTCCCCATGTGTGAGCACTGGCTAAGGAAATATTTTAACATTCAAGTACAAAAAGAATAGTTTTTAATAGAAATTAATATTGAAGTGTTTTAATAAAATGCAAAGACAGTAACAAAAAAATACTCATGTACTTCTATTGGTCTTAATATCTCCTTATAGTATCTGTAACCAAAGCACTGCTGTGCTAGTTCCCAAAAATCTGAAAGTGAATCTCATGACTTAAATGTGTAACTTTCTTCTGTGATGCCTCTGGGACTTTAAGCCACTCTCTCCAGTGAGATGAACTAAAAAAGTATTTTGGAAGGAAAGAACCTTCCATCTGAACCTCTACACAGAGTTTCTCCTTAAAGCTCTACCTCTGAGGCTTTGCTATAAGACAAAGAATCCAGTCTCTCCAAACAGGAGGGACATACAAAGTAGAGGGGCATTTGAAAAACAGAAAAATCTGCTCCAGAGAAACATCTCCACAGATGTAGTAGATTAAGTTGCTAATAATGAAAAGCAACAGGTCTTCCCACTTGCACTATGGTAAATTTGGAGTAGTTCCACCAAAGCCAATGGAATTACAATGACAGAAATCTGATCTAACAGATCAGGACCAGGCCTGTAAACTCTCCTCTTTTAATTTATGTAAAACATGAATGCAATATATTATTTACTATCCACTGCATAAATTACTGAAAAAGTACTTAAGTTTAAAAGTGTGGCAAATCTTGCAATGAAACTAAAAATGTGAAATGCAACATTAATCACCGGAGTAATTTTTTTTTAATAAAGAAATAATAAAGAAAGAAATTTGGGAAGTAAAAAAAAAAAGTTACTGCACTGAAAATGGAAATCTTTTCAGCCTGTGAATATGAAATACCTATTCTGAGTTCTTACACTGAGAGGAAACAGGAAGTGAAAGGGAAATCTCCCTTGATCACAGCCCAGATTTATAAAAGCTTCTCAGAACACCATTAAGTGATGCTCACAACAAAGTCCCTGGTTCTAATCATTATAAGGCCATTAAGCTCACCTTACTGCATTTAAGCTGGACATGTAACCAACACCTGTGAGAGCAGGTACTTCTGTTTAAGAGACTTTAAAAATACTGAAATGAGATCTCAGATGTAGCACACCTAAGTTCTAGGGGTTTTTTCCTCCAGATACAGTATTTAAAAAATAAAGGGGGAAACTTTCAAAGAAAAAGTGTTATGGGTTTTTTATAATTTAGAACAAATTATAAATTAACCTGTCCATACTTTTGAGACATAATATACAAGAGCAAACAGATGACC
Source organism: Manacus vitellinus (assembly GCF_001715985.3). Lineage (NCBI taxonomy): Eukaryota > Metazoa > Chordata > Aves > Passeriformes > Pipridae > Manacus > Manacus vitellinus. Next base: position 1,735,325 of record NW_021940704.1, read on the forward strand.
GTTCTTTTATTACTCAGGTACTACAATTTTTCCCAATAAAAATGTCTTTTAAAATTTCTTGCTACTGTTATCCAGCTCAGATCTTGGTACAGGCTTTCAGATGAGGTATTCTACCATCTCTCCATCTGGAAGGTCCTGCCCCATGGTCTGAACAGGGGCTTTTCTTTCAAGAGTGCTGGAGTGGAAGAGTGGCCCATCTACGTGATGAGGAAAAACAAGAGACAGACAAGACAATTATAACAAGAGAGTTGTAATTTCAATGAGGTTAGAAATATGACATTAACATTTTAAAAGTCATTTTCTATCATTGGCCAAAGACAGCTAATAACTTACTTCATTTTTAAAAATTCCATTCTCTACGTATGTAGCCAGACAAATAAAGACATTTTATGAAATTCCCTTTGGGTACCTCCCAGTGATACACAAATCCACATAAAACTGGGGTGACTGCATTTAAACCAATGCAGTCAGCACAGACTTTCACCACCAAACCTGTCCCCATCTCCCTCGATACCCATTAAATAGCATAGCATGGGCAGGGTGCACAGCAGCCCAGCCAAATGCACTCTTCCATAAAGAACAACACCATTGTAATGTGTCTGTAAGGAGAAGAGGCAAGGTTGTGTAATCTGCATTGATTTGGCAGAGTGGGCTGGAAAATGAGCAGCTCTTGCCAGCTCGGAGCTCTGTGGGAAGCAAATTCAGCTTCTGTGACAGTCACTGTCAACTGGATCTGCTTGTGCCAAGGCTGAGGCTGGGCCTGCAACCAGGGCAGTGAACTAGACAGTCCCATCGTGATAGTTCCCTTTCCTTCTTCTTCCTCCTCTTTTCTGAGTCCACTTGTCTTTGAAAACCCACTCAGTGCAATGGCCACTTTCAACAGCCCGTTTTCATATGCTGTTAAACCCCACATGCTGCTCACACTGACTTCAGAGTCAACACTGACTCAGAGACTGTCCTGGGATTTGCATCTCCCTGTTCCAATTCTCAGATCTCACTGAACCTCTCTAACCAGTGTGTCCATGCTTATGCTAGCACTCTTAAAGCTTTTTTTCCTTCAGAGCATTTGAGACCTCTCAGAACACTGCTGTGCTTGACCCCAAAACCCACCTGCCCTCACAAAAACTAGCCCCGGTTTGCCTGAACTGAAAAAGGGACATCAGGGCCTGCCCCACAGAGCAGCACTGACGGTGAGTGGGCAGCAGGGACCCCCCTGGGACAGCAGCTGAGCCCTGTTACCTGTTTTCTCTGCACTGTAGGTCAAGCTGGTGCTGGGGAGTCGTCCTGGGGCAGGAGCTGCAGGGGAAGGTGCAGCTTTGCTCTGTTCACTTCCCCGGTCTGTCTGGGTGCTGCAGTCTCTGCTGCCTGTTTTTGAGTGGGCTGACAGCAGTGGCGTGGAAGGAAGGACGGGAGAGGGGGTGGAGGGAATGGATTCGGAGCGATATTCTGTTCCCAGCAGAACACCTTCATGGAAAAAGGGAAGGAAATGTCACAATCACAGAAAACTAACTGGCATCATTCCTGTGCCCCTCGGCAGGACTTGCTCTAGGATCTCGAAAGTGCTCCATGCTTCAGGAGACAGCACTAATTTACCTTTCCATAGCACCTTTCACCACTGGGTGCTGAAGCACCTGAGGAATAGCAGTATCCTCATGTTGCTGTTTGCAGGTGGGCACTAAGAGTTACCTGGCTCTAAGCACTGGCCCATCTTTGGCAGGGTAAAACTGCACACTGAAATCACCTGCAACAGGGTCTCATTCACATTTCAGGGTCTTTTACTCTCAGAGGGGGGCCTTTGGGCCTAACTTCCTCCCTGGAAAAAAAAAATCATCTAGGATTTGCTTTGTTACAACTCCATTTCTCGAAACAATGCTGTTGAGCCATTCCAGATAGGAGTCATGTTAGTGCAGGCACAACACTAGGGGATAGAAGTCCTGATTAGTATCTCTGCTCCTATTCAAGGAGACTTTACACGTCCAGCCAGCCATAACACCCAACAAAAAGCAAGTGCTTGAGAACTCTGAAAACTGTATCCCAAACATCCCTAATGTCAGGTACCAAACTGGGAATAAAGATCACACATTTTAATGAGAGAGCCTGGACATCAGAAGTCACTGTTTCCCAAAAGTGATTAAAACAAGCAGCTATTCCAAATGTGTCCCATCTTGCTTGCAATCAGTTTTACTACATGCCAGGCCAGCTGGTCTGTCTGTCTGACACACCTTCCTCTGCTGCTCCTCCTCCCCTCTAAGCAGTGACCTGTGTATCTGAATTGCCACTGGTACTTGAAAATTACCCAGACTGCCTTTCCAGCTCTTGTCCTCCCTCTTCTCCTCCAGGATGGGAGTGCTGCTCAGCGTTGAGGAGTGGGACAGCAAGCCTGAGCCAGCGTTGGAGATGGACATGAGGGACTTGGCAGGTCTCATGGAGCTGAGCTGGTCTGTCTTGCCAGGCTCCTTCCGGGAGCGCTGCTGCAGGACTTTGATCATGGCATCCTTCTCAATGATCTGAGCATGGAGAGTCTTAATCCTTTTTGGGAAGTAAAATGAACAATTTATGAGTCTCCTGTCTCCCTGGACTGAAGCCTCAGTGTCCCCATGGCTGTGAGCAAGACCCTCTTAGCATTTTGGGAGGTGGAGAGAGGATGACAGCAAGATTGTTGTCCTGGACACTGGCTGCTCACTGGCCCACAGAGCAAATTATGCACAAGAGAATGCACTGAGACACCCACCCGCCTTTGGCTCCTGGAAGCTGCTCTAAACAGCCATGGAAGTGGCTTTGAGACAAAGCTGAGAGTTATGGCCAGGACATGAGACCAATAGAAAGAAGAGGATTATTGACACACTCTGGGGAGTCTGCACTGGACCTAACCCCAGGGAAAGCAGTTCTGTTAAGAGGTGGTGGAGCCTGGGGTCTGATGAAGACGCCCTGAAGAGTGAAGAGGAACAAGCTAGATGCAAAAAAATCTAAGACAAGACTTTTTTGCATTAGCCCTCAGTATCAAGACAGATTTTGGATTGCTATGTAGATACTTCCTTGGCTAGATGAGTGTGTGTCATCCTACATCGTTGCTGTTGGTGAAGATACAAGAATTGCTGGTTCTGAGGTGTCTACCCAGACAATTAATGTAAAATCCCTGTCTCAAGGAAGCCAGATAGGGCCAAACTGCACTTTACCTTCCCTCCATGTCAAGACATCTCCTGTTGGCAAGCAGAATCTCCTCCTCCTCCTTCTGGATGCGAGCTTCCAGTGAGGTGTCATAGCTGGGGTTGGGCGAGTGGCTGATCACCGTCGTGTCCCTGAGAACAAGCAGTACAGCAGATCAAGGACCTGATATGTTTGCTGCTTTCCTCCTAGCAGCACAAAATCATTGCTCAAAAGTAACAAACAAGAACATCCACTTTTTATGAGTTTAAGCTGGCTCAGTGTCTTCCAAAAATCCAACTCCCAACTTCATTAGTGTCCTAATGAAGATTAGATTATAAAAACATGCAAGTTATTACAACAATATCCTGTCCATCTCAGGCCAGTCTATAATCTAATGTAGATTAACTGCACTACTGTAAAGGGATCAATGAGGCAAATCATGGGGAAAGGGAAGGATATAGAACACCAGGTGTTTTTCTTCAACTGAAATAGCACAAACTTCACTGCAGATATAAAGCTTTTTCCCTTCCCCTTCCAACAGTATCATACAGGGAATGTGAGTATCAAAGGGAACAAGGCATGGAAGTTTCTTAAGCAGTCCTAAGCAGCTTGGTCCAAAACACTTGAAATGGGCTGAAAACAGTTTCAGGCTCATTCTGTACAGTGCCTGATGTTAACACTGTCATAGTTGTTCAGTCCACTAACCAAAACATAATGAGTATTTCATTCTACTTGTGAATGTGAAGGGCATGAGAAGGTCATTTACCAAATAAACCCAATGTGACCCAGATTCCTGCCTGTGCTCTAAAGCATCCTTCCTGCAACCTCAGGATGCTAGTTCCCACTAGGGAAGAGAAGGGAAAGAAATCTGTACACAGCGTAGATGAGGTTGCCCCCGAAACTAGTGGAAGCCCTCCCAGCAGCTAGATGGAAAAGCAGAGGCTGGCTCTTTCCTGACTGGACAGCATCTTTGTTCATTTAACAAAAGCTGACCAGCAACACATGCCCTCTCATTCCCCGATAAACAATAGACCAGGCCCCTACTTATCAGCCCATGCTGAAAATATAACATGGCCTCTAAGGGCAAGCAGCAGCAAAAGCCTTTAGGGAATCTCTAGGGAGGCAGAAAACAGTGCACAAGAAGCATCAATATGCTGAAATAACAGCTTGCTTCTGGAGCAAGATAAGATAAGTCTTTAAACGCTAACACAGCAGCTCTGCAACTTTACCCCTGTAATTCCAGTATGATCTTACAAGCTGGAAAGCCAGCAGTGATAACAGCCCTATCTGGATTTGGCTCATGAAACAATCCACAGTAAAATCTGCCATCAAGGACCATAAACTAGAGAGCAATGAAATTCCATGTACACAATACCCAACGCTAAGGAGCTGCACTCCAACACAGCTCCCGTTCACCAACCAGCTGAGGCACTCAGGCCTATTTACAGCCATAGTAAGTGTTTCTGTGCAGTTGTCTTGGAATGTGAGCTTGTTACCAAATTTCAGACACCCTTCCCACCCCCACAAGCAGTGCTCTCCATACACAGCAGAATGTTTTGAGCAGAATTTCCAAGTAGATGTTTCTGGTTAGTAACCATGTTGAGGACAATACCACAAAGTAATTTGCAAAAACATTCTGGAGAACAAGGAAGCCATTCAGGGTGAATGATGTGAATCACCAAGCTCACCCCATCTCACATGACTTCAGAAAGGATTGATTCCTGCTTTAAAAATAAAAAAACAAACCCTTTCTCATACACCTATTTTTGAATCAACAGCTTCTAGGAATGGCTCAGAACAATTCTAGTCTGGAAAATGGCTCCTGCACGTGGAGGAATCTTCCTCTGGAAAAATGTTTCTAATTGCTGGCAATTCCACAGCTCCCAGAAAAAGCAGCCAAGCTCCACTTACATGAAGAAGTCTGAGGAGCCGTTCAGAACACAAGGCAAGCGATCATGGGAGGGTGGTATGACAACATTCCTTGGTGGGAAATATGACATTCAACTGGAAAAAGTAAACAATCCCAGTACTATGAAAAGTCTCATTTACCTCTGAGCAGCCACAGTTGCAGCTGCATCCAAAGCAAACTGTCTCATCACACTTTCCTCCAGGTATTTCTGTTCCCACTTGGTCATGTCAGCTTCCAGAGCAAGAATCCTTTCTTCCTTCTCCCGCAGGAGTTCCATGAGCGCCGTGGCGTTGTACTCGGAGACGTTGGCAGCCTGAGATGTGCCCTGACGCTGAGTCCCGAGAGAAAAAAAAACAAAACCACAAAGAGAAGTCTCAGGATGCATCTGTAAGAATCAGGGTTGGTTGGTCTGCTTTTTGTTTGAAGGACAGAGGCTGCTCCAGAGCAGCACTGCTTTGACAAAAGAACCCCCCAAGTGAAATGCAGTTGTCTATGCAATCTTGGGCAGACTAATAAGCAAATGCCTGAGATAGAAAATACTCCTAAGGCCTTTTTCCATGTGCAAAGCCCAAAATGTGCATCCCAGAGCTAGATCATGCTATTCAGGTGTGATGTGTACAGCCCACCCATGATGCCTAAAGTAACATCGACCTACTTCCAACAGTGTTTACCAAAACACTAACTAGTTTACAAGAGCTATCACCCCTTTTAAAAAATACATCCAAAATATTTTTAAAGGATTTGGTCACTAAGTTAATATTATCAGTGTATACCTGGGGATTAAGTAGCTGGGGATTAAAATAATTCATTTCTAAAGCAATATTTGGAAGACAGGTAATGTTCCCTTTCAAAACAAGAGTGGAGATTTGCCGAGCTAATAGTTCAATGGATAATCTGGGATTAGCAGGATATTTGACTTTAAAAAAATTTTAAAAAATTTAAAAGAAAAGAAGTTGGGTGGACAAGCTTTTTTATGCTCAGCTCAGAATTTTTAACCATGACAAGAAAGCAGTTTATTTTGTTTACTCAGGCTCAATGTAAAAAGTTGTTTAGAGTTCTTAATCTTCCAAAGGTAACACAGAAAAGTTTATCAAATTACTGTAACTCCTACTAAAACCAATACAAAAAACCCCAAGTAAGATTCAAATATCCATTCGTATGCAGAGGTGGAAGTTGGGGGATAAAAATAACCTGAAAATAGATGTGATTTAGAACACAGGCCTGCATCCTATTTCTAGTAAAATTTACACACCTGACAGTTCACCTGTGTTTGACCCAGGTTGAAGTAAAACTTCACATCCAATTCATAACACCCCTGCACAATCTACTACTCATTCATTCTTTTCACTGAAAAAGACTCACATTACACTCACAAGAATATAGCCTACATTTCCATCAACTGCATATATAGAATTGGTTTTGCTGCTTTAGTCTTGTGTGGGATTTTTTAAATGCAAAAGTTTTTTGAAGGGCCTCTCTTCAGACCAGTTGTTAAGGAATTTTATATAAAATTCCAAACTGTGAACAAGATACTAAAAATAATTTCAAAGCAAATATAACCAGGATACTTAATGATAAAACAGCATCTAAGCTGTACAGCTGTGTCTGCACCCCAGCACAGGATGGATCCCCTATTGCTGCTTACCTAAATTTTCTGATAAAAATAGTACAAAATCAGGTAAAAACGATACAACAGCCAGCAAATCCACGACTCTAGCTAGCAAAAGAAACATCCCTTAATAATACAAGATGACAAAAACGCCACTGCCCTTCTTTTCTGTGTGGTGCAGGGTGTGGTGTGCAATCCCACAAGAGCCCCAGTCCAGCCCAGGGGAACAGGGGTACCTGCTGCATCCGCAGAGACTCCAGTTCTCTCTCCAGCCGTGTCCTCAGCCTGTGTTCCAGCTGTTCCCGCTTCTCACACGCTGCCTGCAGCTGAACCAAGGCCTGCTGCATCTTCTCCACCTTCTCCACATAGACCTGCTTCTTTTTGAGCTGAAATAAAGGAAGAAAATGCAACATAAATTAAATAATGAGAATGAGTGAGTGAACTTCTGGCTTTGCACAGCAGCCAGGAGGATGTCCAGATGACCTGCAGCACCTGAAGTGAGCCTACAAGAAAGATGGAAAAAGACTATTTACAAGGGCCTGGAGTGACAGGACAAAAGGGGATAACTTCATATTGACAGAGGGCAGGGTTAGCTGGGATATTAGGAAGTGTTCCCTGGGAGGGTGGGGAGGCCCTGGCACAGGTTGCCCAGAGAAGCTGTGCCTGCCCCATCCCTGGAAGTGTCCAAGACCAGTTTGGGGGGGGCTTGGAGCAACCTGGGCTAGTGGGAGGTGTCCCTGCCCATGGCAGGGGTGGGACTGGATGGGATGGTTTTTAAGGTCCCTTCCAATCCAAACCATTCCCTGACTCTATGATTCTATGACTGCTGTCAGTGAGCCTCAGACTCCTGCTCTAGACTCAGCCCTCAGGATTTTACAGGCCTGTCCCATCTCTGCTTTCCTGATGGGTATATTTGTCCTCTTTGACCTCGGCGACCCCATAGTAACGATGGGGAGACTGAGGAAAACACCTGTTGCAAACTTCTGAGAGCAGCAACAGACTAGAAAGGGCACCTGGGTTCATAATATTGTTTGAGTGAATTGACATGTTTCCAAGGTAACTGCAGCAAAGACAGTGTTTAGAGCTGGTCCACAATCTGGGAACACTTTCAGTGCGACACTGAAAATTGCTGGCAGTGTTTTTACAAGGTTAAGCAGAAACTGATTCAAAACTTGTAGGATTCTATTCCAGTCCCACAATAATAAAATAATAGGATGAAAGCACACACCAGCCATGTCCCGTGCTCTCCCCATGCTGCAACCAGGTTTATTCCAGCAGCCTGGAATAATCTTGGCCCAGAGTGACCTGAGAGGTCCTGCTCTGTTCTTGCCCCTGCCCTTCCATCCTCCTCCATCGTTCATCCTGCAAACTAAGCTGTCTCACAACAAGCAACAAAAACTACCATGCTGAGCCCCCCCAATAACTGTATTAGCAAGGTTAATACAGAGTTCAGGCAGAAAAAAACCTAACTAATATATGAATAAACCAAAAAAAGAATAAAAATACACCCAGGGCCCAGCTCTATTTTAATATAGGGAATACTGGACACCTATGGACATTACTTTCTATTAAGGAAAAGACTAACAATTGCAATTAGCTGGCCTTCTGCAGCAAATTTGGGATACTGCTTTTGTAGCTGTGATTGTCATAAACCCTGAAATACAAAAACAGCAGGAAGCAGGCAACTTTTCCCAACAGTTGGAGCTGAAGTCCAGAGAATGCAAAACACAGACTCCCTTATGTGAGTTCAAAGAGCTGCTCTACAGCTTCATGGAAGAAAAGTCCACTGAGGGATATTAAAGACAAAAGACACCACTTTGGGCTCAGGAAGTCCTTCTTGGAAGTGGAAAATACTCTGGGAAAGTATCACTGCTTGCTGGCCCCATTCTGATAACGCTCCCTAGGAATCTGCTCTAAGTTTCAGCAGACATAGGATACTTTGATCTGAACAACATGAGCCATTCTTACATTGCACCTTTGTTCCAAAAAGGTCTTATCATGTGTTTCTTCAAAACTTTTCCCTTTTCTCACTCCTCGTTCCTCGAGGCAATGCAGAGATTGCAATGTGAATAGCGGAGAGAGAAAAATCCCCAAACACTATTAATCCCAGACATGGTATCCTTTTCTTCTCTTCATAAAGTCAGCAGGCATCTAATCTCACAGCATGAATGTTGCTGCCTTAGAGGATTTTCCCCCAACAAGTATTTTACAATAAAAGTTACAATAAACAGTGAGCAATCCAGCCAAAGGACTTCCCACCAGTGCATGTACAGTAGAAAGGTATTTTTATTCGATTGCTCAAGATTTCAAGCTTGTTTGGAATGGGAGGGACAAGCAACACTACACTTAGATTAACAGCAGCTCAAAGTGGCCAAAAGAGAGAAACTATGGGGTTAGCAGCAGAACCTAGAAAGGGAGAGCACCCAGTATCTTGAATTTTGACCTGGACAAGAGTAAGGAACAACCTGATAAACCCACTAGCAGTGAAATAGTATGCATCAAGCTGAATAATAATATCTTGCAAATCAGCTCTCCTCCCCCTCTCTTCTGGACAGGGGGATAAAAGAGTTGAGGATGCAGTGATGCACATTTGGTCTCTTATTACCTACTACAAAGCATTTAAATTTCTGAAAAGTTTTTTAACACACAGGTAAAATCCTCCCTGCAAAAGCAGCCACTGACAACATTTTACTGGTTTCAAAATGAACAAACCTGAGTATGGGTATGCGTGGATAAACGTTCTGGCCTGCATTCAAAGAACACCAAGAGACCAGCCAGAAAACAGAACCAGGACACAGAAATTCCACTGAAACAGTCACTTTGAAAATGCTCCCATCAGCCAAACCTGCAGGTGGAAAGTTGCAACACAAGCTGTTGCCCAACTTCCTGCACTGCCTGCACATGCCTGACTTGGGCACCAGACCCAACGTACAAGCACAGCTTGTTCAGTGGCTTTGCAGAAAGACATTTTCTCCCCCTTCATAAGGTACACCTCATCTTCCAGCATCAGGAAGAATTAGGAATGTTAGAATATCTGGGACTCGTGTGTGTATTTTTTTAACAACGTAAAACTGAGAATTAATTCAGGAATTCCTTAAGTAATTTTCAGTTTTTTGGAACCCAGATGTTCCATAAGCTTTAAAGGCACGGATGTGCTCCACACAACTCAGCTTTCCCAATGTCTTTTGTCAGAATTATCCTTTATCTATAAGATTGTTTCATTTCACACACTTCCTGCACTGTCAACTCACTGCATATTCTGGTACTTTCATTTCCAGCTCTGCCACTCTGCGAGTGTTCATGAGAACAATTTACCCTTCTGTGGACCAGGACTCTCCAGGAGTGGCAGAACTGAAATCTAATTTATATATTTTTTATTTCTTAAACTTTATGACTTCATCTGTCCTCTCAAAGTAAAGAGGATCGGGAATGATTTTCCCAAGCACAGAGGGATTTCATTACCATAAATTGAGAGTATGATCTTGTTTTCCTAAGACAGGAATTGGAAACAATTTCCTGAGTATTGCCAGGGTGCTGAAGACATAAGTAAGTTGGGAGGAAGGAAAAAAAGGCAGCATGCTGAGGCTTGTTCTTGGTCATTTGCCATGGATTCCCCACCCTCTCTCTTCCATCATAGAACCTTGGCTCAGTGCCAAGGGTCACAACAGCATCTACCACAGCAGAGATGGCATCAAAGGATGCTGGAATTCTCTCCTCTGCATCAGGCCTTGCAGTGAACACATGCTCTAGGTAAGAGTTCATTCCCGAAGCTTTACAAGGATGCAGTCACACCCTTCAGTATGTAATTTTAAATAAATTTGACAAGATAGTAACTTTTCTTTTGATGGTACAACATTTAACTAAGAAGCAAACTCATGGTCACATAATGTATCATAACTGCTTTGCCTCAAAGGGTGCTCTGAAAATGCAGAGCATTTTGCTCATGAGGATATCTTTATTATAACAGCTATTTAAGATGTAAGATCTCAAATAACCTCAGTGCATGTCTGGAAGCACAGCAGAGCACTTCAGCATGACTGTATCCCTTCCCAGCATTTCCTGCAGCACAGAGCACAACTTTATTAATATCATTATCTTCTCCAGGTCAATCCCTGACTGCTTTGGAAAATGTCCTAACCAAGAATCAGAGATCAGGCTATAATTTTATCAATAATATTTTCTAACTAAACTAGTGCAAACAAGAGCATTCACTCTCCAGTTCCCATTTACTACAAAGCTTATGTAAATTCTGCAACAGGACCAAGGACAAGAAAAATAAAGAGGACCAGGAGTGGCTTGGGCTCTGCAGAAATCGGGTACACGAAGTGCAAAGTGAAGCAGGGAATACCCCAGGATTTCCTGGCTGCCTGATCAAGTATTTCTGGCTTCATTTTATTTCCTCATTCTTTGCATGGTCTAAACCCAGTGGCCAAGGATAAAGTTTTCCTCTCAGAAATAGGGGTACTTGATTATTATTACAACTGTCCAGCAGAAGGGGGATTAACATTCTGAAAGCCAAACAAATCCTATTCCTCCATTTACTCAGGCTTTGACAAACCACACAATCTCATTCAGGGATCCCAAGTTCTTGCAGAAGGAAGGCTGGGAAGGGGCACAGAGGTTTCATGCACAGGGAGCAGGGGTACACAGGAACAATGAATTTTCACTGTCAAGTCCCAGGGGAGGCTGTAACATCCTCGACTGGAGCTGCCTGTGCAGGACAAACGCAGTCCTGGACGCAGCAGGTGAGGGGGAAGGAAGGATCTTTTTGTAGAGATCATTGCTTCCAGATGCATTACTCAGCAAACATTTTTTCTGGGGAAGAAGAGAAAATTTCCTGCGTAGCCATCAATGATTCAGAACTCTCCCAGGCATTTTGTCAAACCCAGCTATTACCTTCTTCATCTTGGACAGCTCCTGTTTCAGCCAACTGGTAACGTTCATCAGCATCTGCTTGTCTCCCACCCACAATTTCTGATGTCTTCAAAGTCCTTGGTTTAATATATTCAGGGTGTTTTCATTACATTCTGGGTTTATCCTAAAGCTGAATCCACTCACACACAGCTGAAAATGTGTTTCCCCACAAGAATTTGCCTGCTATGGCAGAAATGTAGTTAAAAAATGAGACAGCAAGCACGTTCAAACCACCTCTCCCTCATGCAGTTGGAATATATTCCTCTAGGATGCCTTTGAACCCTTGGTTGGTTTGAATTCAGGCCCAACAAGACACCACTGGCCCCAGCAAGAGCTCCTGCTGAAACAATCTGGTAACACTATCCTCTTGCTAGGGAATAGTGTTTGTTGCATGGGAATGTTATAATGTCGTGGCTCCGTTTGTTTGTGCTAAAATAAGTTCTAACTCTCAGAGCCACCTCTGGAAAATCACTAACTGGCAGAATATGTGAGATAGTGACATAGCAGCAAAAAGCCAGTTCTGTTTTGTTACAAGAATGTAGGTCATTAGACACACACATATCAGTTACAGGGAAGAGAGGGAGTTTTCTCTCCTCTGCACCCTACCCATCCAGGAACAATAAGCCATCTAAAAAGGGTCCCCTTTAGAAGCAGCTCTGTCCTGAAAAGAGTATTTTGTAGCTCTCAGAGTCTGAGCATTTATGTGAGAGAAAGCTATGGAGACCAGGAATATCTTTTTATAGACCAAGAAGTGACTGGAAAAAAAACAGACAAGCCTTGAAGTACACAGCTCTCCTTTGGGTTTCCTCTTGTGCCAGAGCTCTGCTCTGAAAGTATCTCAGACAAAGCATATAAAGTACAGTAGATGCCATTGGGAAATGCATTTTCACATTTCCCCATAGACAGAACCCTCGCTGTTATCAGAAATAGTAGGTTATTTCTCTCCTACCAATAGAACAGTGAAAAATGAAGACAGTATCTTAGCCTGATAGCTGTTTATGTTGAATTCTGATGGCTGAAAGACCTTATAAATACAAGCATTTTTAGAAAAGATATTTCATTCAAACTTGTTCTCTCTGTCAGCCCTCAACTTCCACCCATATAAGAGGACATCATTCTCCTCTTTCCACTGCAAGTTGTGTGAAAGAGGATGGCAAAAGAGTAGATATTTTTATCTTCCTGGAGGTAGTCACTATTTTTCAAAGCTGTCTCAAGGCACTCAGTAAAACAGTGGTTTGTAAAGTGGTGGAGCAAAGGAGTACAAGCTACACTACTGCAACAAAACCCACAAACTTTCTTTGAATTGAAGTTTGGTCTTCCGGGGTATGAATTTAACCAGAAATTACCAAGTTCAAGAAAAGCCCTGGGAATTCCTTTTTTTTTAAAAAAAAAAAAAAAAAAAGTAAAACCAGTAGCAATTGTACCCTCTGCACCCAGCAGCTGTGGTTAGATAAAGTATTTGGCATCCAAGTCCTTCCTGCAACATTACAAGCCTGGTAAGGACTGGCAGTAAGTCGGCATTTACTCAGTCTGGGGTGGGTCAGAAGGATCCTTTGTGCAAACACAGCCATTCTGCCTCTGGCCCAGAGCAAAGCCAGGTTTAAATGCTCCATCTGCTGAGGGCTCTCAAGGTGTATGCGAGCAGGTGTTGTTTAAATCACGGTACCGTGACTATTTTACAAGCTCACACATCCAGGCATCTGTGACCAGCCACAAACCTGCTGCCATTCCAGTGTTTCCATCAGAGTTGAGACCATCACAGCAATCCATGCTCCAAAATGAGAATTTTCCAATTGCTTTAGCTGCAGTTATTATCACTGACCATTTCCGACTGTGATATAGGTTTTTAAGTCAATGTACATATGTTCAATTGATCTCAAATGTATTACACATAATGAAAATAATCTGAAGTTTTGATTTGAAAAACCACAGACTAACACTTCACTCAAAACAATTTAAATAGGCTGATGATTTATGCAAAACTGTGGAATATCTGCTAAAGGGAAGAATGAAAATGCAGAAGTGAAAATAGGGGGTTAATAACTGGGTACCTTTAAGGAGAGTAGAGAAGTATAAATATCATATATAAAACATACATATGTAGCAGTTCTGTTCTTAGACATATTTAAGTTTGCTTTAAATATTTATGATCAATCACCCTTTTTTTGCACTTTGCAGAAATAAACTCCACACTTTCGAAAACTTTAATGGCAGCTTGTTCTAAATTTGAAGAGTCATTTCACCCTTACAAACAGGGAAAGTATTCTGTGAATGTCTACTTTTGCTTCCAACTGCTTCATACTATACTTCAGTATCTCCAAGATCATCCCTTTCTCCATTGCATTTAGCATCCCTTTACCTCTCCTTTTGCTCCAAGTTGGATGTTAAAATTCAATATATATAAAAACCCTCAAAGCACCACAGGGGTAGACAAGTATCTACATTTACAGATGGGTGGTTTTGTCCAAACTAGCAATTCAAGCAAAAGATTTTTAAAAGAATCTAAAGTTGCAATTCCAACGCAATATTTAAATTGTTATGGTGATATAAGACTTATAGCTCTCCTTAGAACGGAAATATTCTTTTTATAAAGAATCTAGTGCATACAAGGCAGGGTTACTCTGCTTAATAGGAAGTCAAAACGGAAAGGGAAAAACAAAAAAGCTGAAAACTTACATTACAGGATGCAACAACTGAAATGTGCACACCCCCCTCAGGCCCTGAGCCAGAGTAGCTGCCAAACCTGAGCATAAGAAACTCCACCCTCCTCAGCTGGACTAGTTACAGAGACAATTACAGGGACTAGTCATTCAGATTAAGTAGGCATTCAGATGGCAGGAATAAAAGAAATAATCGACAAACTGTCCATATCTTGGTCACTGAATGTCACTCACTCAGAACAATGTTTCCAGCCCCCTCTAAACCGTGCCCTGAGCTCTGAAGGTCTGGCTGCCTTTCGAAGATTTACCAAACAGCTTGGGGATTTGAGAACTTTCCACAATTTAACACTAATGAGGCAACAAATGCTTTATAATCCTAAGTATTTAATTCAAAAATGATTTGAGAAACCTGCAAAAGTGACTCTTTAACCTTTGTTTCCCGTTTTTCCTCTCTCACCTTTAGGAGAGTTAATTCCTGCTCCCTCACTGAGATGCTTCCATATTTATCTGCAACAGGAAGGGTGGCACTTCCTGCACGCCCTGGGATTCGAGCAAAGGTTGGATGCATATGACCACGAGCCCTCATGCAGGGCATTTCACTCTGTGTTAGTGTACATGTGTTTTTTAAGCTATCATGCAATCTAGCCCAGAGTCACTTCCCTACTTTACCAATCTACTTAGGCAGCGATACTTCGCTTCAGCTGTACTGTGAGAGAGCCAAAATTAGTGCCTGCATTGAGGTTCAACCCAGGCAAGTGCTGGTGCAGCTGATCACAGCACCTTCTATACACATTGACTCCAAGCAGGTGAATAGTTCAGGGAAGTCACAAGGATGTCCCATGTACTTGGAGTTAGTGACACACCAGACTTTTAGTGTAATAAGGTGCTGAAATTTGAACAAAAGCCAAAGAGCTCAAATACATTGCAGAGTCAATGACAGAATAGTTCTAGAGCCAAAGAGAATCACATCACGTGTAAATAAATTACCCTATAACCTAATGCTCCCTGTCCCCTGAGTAACCAAGGTGTAAGCCAGCTAATAAGGTTATGAGAGCAGGTAACCCTACAACAACATCCTGGATGAGCAGAGCAGATCCAGGAGGAGAGACATCGAGGGAAGGCTTCCATGAAACTGAAGAGATTAAAGAAAGGGGCGAAAATTAAGGACACCAGGTAAAGAGACACAAGAGGGGAAGGGCTACTGAGGCAAATACAGAGTCAGAGAAGAACAGGCTAAAATTAAGAAAGCAGCTACATGTGTATACCTGGGAGAGGAGGACATTCCCTTTGTCTTTGATCATTCCTCCTCTCTTGGCACAATGGGATCCTGAACAGAGAGAAAAGTAGAAGCAGACAAGGGGAGGGTTTGAGGAATGTCTCTGAAAGCAGCAAAATTCAGGTGCATGTAGGAACAGCGCTCAGCTGAGGCTGATGCTGAGTGCTGGCAGGCAGGGAGAGGGCAGAATTGGAGAACAAATCAGCAGTGAGGAAGTGTGCTTGGTCATGACATTTCCTCCTGAGACTCTCCAAGGAGGAAGAGTAGGAGTAAAGGAAGCAGAGGCTGAGAGTGGGAAACGGGGCCTTTGAGAGGAAAGAAGCAGGCAGGAGGAAAGAGGATGGACGCTGTGACGCAGAAGGGCAGCGAGGTGAGAGCCATGAGTGGCAGGGACAAAGCTACAAAAGCTACTGCTGTGAAAGCTGCCCAGCTAAGCAGCTAAAATGCATTATCCCCTCCTGGGAGGAAAGGTAGAGAAAACAACTAAGGTCATGCCCAGCTTATTACAAATGCTGGGCACATCCAGAGCTCTGCACTGTCCCCACACCTGGCAAGGGGACAAGCTGCATTCATCTGATACTATTTGAAAGTCCATCCAAATCTGAATTTCTGCCAAGTTCAGGAGGTTGCCAGGGCTGAGATCTCAGTTCCAGCCCACTTTTACAAGTTGAAACAAAAAGAAAACAAAATATGGCTGCTTAGACAAAAGCACTTCCAAGGAAATACAGATTTGTGGCTTATCTGTGCACAGTTCAGTGGTTTAGCTATTCGACACAAAGCTAAGCAGATATAAACAGCTTCGAAGAAAGCAGATTTCCTTAAAACTTCCACAAGACAAACTCATTCCCCCAGTCACTTTTACTGGAACCCAAGCTACCCTAATTTCTCTCTCCCAGCATCCTTACCTCCTCCTCCAGTTTCACCACCTTGGCCTGAGCGTTGTTCAAGGCCTGGTCTCGGATCTCGATGTGTCGTCGTTGGTCCTCGTTGGTGGAACGTGCAGCAGCCAGTTCTATTTCCAGTTTCTCTTTTTCCCTCTGTGTTTCCTTGTCTGTGAAAACAAAGAGAGAGTTATCAATGGACAGCACTTGTCTCTGCCTAGCTTTCAGGAGTATTTCACTCCAGAGGTGAAGGAATGATTGCACTGGAACTTCTCACAGGAGGGAATGCAAATCTAGTGCTAAGGACAGAAAAAAAGGACATGGCTTTCAAGGAAGAGAAAGACTTATAACCCTGAAAAACAAGCATGGTACCTTCAAGTAACAATGTGCCACAATGATAGTAAGAAGGAATAGAAGGTGCATCACTTAGTACAGTTAGTCAGTGAGGTAATTTGCTGTGATTATGCAGATGGTTAGTGAAACTTGGCACCTCTTCACATCTGAGCTTTCAGTGGTGGAAAACAAACTGAGTAATTGTAATATCTCAGGCTGGGGAGAGAGATGGCAGACTTCTGTGCCTGAAAAACTTGTGCTCCTTTTTTCCACACTGACCTCACAAACAGGAAGGCTGCTCTGTCCAGGGCAACTGTCCCTTTTCAGAGGAACCCTCAGCTGTCCCACTTTGCTGTCAGTACCATCAGAGGAGTCAGAAAACAAGTGAACAATGAGAACTCCTGAGTCTTCCCCTTAAAAATGACACCCTGGGCCAGAACTGAGGCACATATATCTGTTTGGTCACTGCTCAAAGCAGACCTGCAGCTAAGAAAGCCCTTTGCCCAGCACTGAGAGTTCACGTCTGATGCTTTAAAGCCACCCCAAGCACAGCAGCTCATTCTTTTCTGCTGCTCTCCAGAAAGACCTGGATCAAGGTGAAGCAGCAATGCTGTTTCAGGAACAGGGCAACTGCCTTCAGAAAAAAACTAAATAGGATAAAAATAATTGTGGACAGGAGAACTTATCACACAGGGGTGTAAGGCAAAGCCCCAATGCAGAGTTGATGTCCTCTGTATGTTGTCATTCCCAGCTCAAGCCAACCAGGAACAACGATAACATTAACCCACTTGCTGGATACATAACCACAGAATACTCCCTGGAGTGATCTACACCCAGCACTGATGACACCAGAGAAACTGCATTCCAGAAACCAATATCCCACGACAAAGGAATGAGGACAAGGAGTGGAAGGCTTGAAAAACAGGAACTAGGTGCTGGGTGTTAGAACAGACTGCATATGGAGCACACGGGCCCGTTTGTGCAAGCATGTGCATAACTATATTTACAGCACCACAATTACTCCCTTTCTTCTGCCAGCAAAAAGCCAGGAGCAAAGCTTTAGCAACATGGAGAAGCTAAAGATTCCCTTCTGCTGGGGAATCAGCACAGCCCACACACAGGTTGCAAAACAAACCTGTCCACCACCAGCACCCAGAACTGGTGCAAACCCTGACTGCAGCTCAGAGCCAGCCCATGACACAAGACACAAGGACAAAGGCTAACATCACCTGTCTATTTTTTAATTCATCTTTTCCCAGCATTTCTCCTCCACCCAGGAATGAGTTGCTGACAGTGTAAGCACATTAAAGTGTGCTGCAGAGACTGAGCTGCAAGGAGACAGGGTGGCATTATGCCAGCAGGTATCAGTCAGTGCCAGCAGGCTGTTTTTTAATCTCTAAGTGCTTGCAGAGAGCCTTTTGGAGTTTTGGTGCAGACTTTTCCCCAAATGAGAACTGCTTCACTTGACAAGTGCCTACAGCACTCCTAGAAATGCTGGGACTGATGAAATGTAGCATTATGGCTTCCATGTTCCTTCAAAAGCAGAAATGGAATGGGAGGCCTCACAGCTTTGACCTTCCCATCTCTTTGGAGGCACCTCTGAACTTCAATGTCCACCCAACCAGTCTGAAGGAGAGACTAAACTCACAGACTTTCCCCTACCACCAGGAGTCTGGAATTCACCCCCTGACAGCCATTTGTTTGCAATGTAAGCCACAAGGAATAAGCTAAAGATGACATGAGACAGGAATACCAGCATTTGTCAGAGTAGCAGCAGTGTGTGTTGCACTACAGAAAAACTCTATTTTGCAATTTTATTGTGCTACCTTTTCATGTAACAACTGGAGAAAAGTGAGCGTTGTCAGAAGGGTGGAGTACACTATGGGATGACAGAAAAGTTGGCTCGTCACCATCAGCCCCAAGACATTTCAGTACAAAGGAAAAGCAGCATTTCACATCCGTCATTTTGGTTTGCCTTGTGATAAATCCACTGCTGTGGACAGAATTCCTGACCCTCATCCAGCCCAGCAGACTGCAGGAGTGTTCATCCCCTTTACTTTTGCTGAACAGGATAGGGTAGGGGCAAATAAAAGAGGAAAGAGTCAGGAGACCTAGCAGGCTCCAGTCCCACTGGCCCTAACTCATGCCAGGACTCCTGTCATTCTGGGAAGGTTTAATTCCAAAGCTTTCAAGGAATAAAACAGGTGGATAAAATATCCTGTAAATTATGGGGTAAACATTAATTTTACAGTTTAACTGCAAACTACCTTTGCTCTGCAATCTCTAATAAATCCCATCAGATGGACTTTACATACTGACAGAAAAGGAATTCTTGAATCTCTCCTCCTTTCTCCACTGCCAGTTTGGGACTGTCACTGAGCTGATTTCTGTCTTGATAATTAACCTGCTGCACTGTCCTCTGTCCCAGGATGGCTGGAGCTTTCCACTGACCCATTATGATTGTGCAACTCACTTTGTGCAAAGAGCTGAGAGATGGTTTTCCGATTGTCTTCAGACCCCTCAAACTCCTTCTCTGCGAGCTGCTTGTTGGCTGTCTCCATACGTTCTGCAAAAATTTTCAATAAAAAAAAACTAAATAAATAAAAACTTTCAAGCGTTAAGTTACATCTGCTCAGGGCATTTCTAATGCAAGCTGGGGGATTGGATCTCCTAATTCTACACAGTCTAAAGTAAGATGCCCATCAGAAGCTGGCACTCACTTTTGAAATGTTTCTAATGATGTCCTTGAAGAAATATGCTCAACGAGACAAAACAGTTTAAATGAAGTTCCAAAGAAATTACTTTAAAAAATTATAACACAGAAGAAGTTTGGTTTTTCAATTTATACCTTTATTTCTTCCACACAATTAAAAGATTATCTTATAATTACCCACTAAAACTTTACAGAAGATTAAATCACTGCTGTCCAATTACCTGACTTGAGGGAGTAGTGTGAAATGCTAAGAACAGCTCAACAGCTCTGCTGCTTCAAGATGCTAAAAATATGTATCAGTCTATGAAAATCAGAATAAAATGTGTATGCTGTGTTCTACTCTGAATAAGATTATTTAATGCAGATGTTTGTGTACTGTCCTTCTCAAGGGCACTGGGCACTGCATGGCTTTACTTCCTGGATGCAAAATTTCTGGGAGCAGGCTCTTAGCAAGAGACACAGACTCTCTCTTAGCAGTGAGAGTAGATGACATGCAGGACAATCAGAAGGCTTCCATAAAAAATTAAACTTAAGTTTAAAAGGCTGTTTGTGCACCTTCAAACACCTCAAATTGTGGATGTTTTTCACCTTCACCTTTTGAACTAATGCTTAAACTTTTACTCCTGTTAAGGTCAAACACCACTCTCCCCTGCCAGCCATCATGCTGCTTCAGCCTCTCAGCAAGAGCCAGACACTAATAACATCTCACTCTGGAAAAGGAAGGGAGATCCAAAAAACCAGATGCCTACATTGATAAGGAATGACAAGACCTTCAGGAAGAACAGACAGTCTGCAGTTTGTATGCAAGTGCAAAAGGGTCACTGGACAGGAAATCAAGTGAACACGCCCGGTGTGGGATTAGGCAGTCAGCAAAACCTCTTTCCATTTGTGCAAACTGAACAAATTGTACAAATTATCTCTAGGATATAAGACAGGAGAGAATTCCAGGCTTGCATCTGGTTTATGGTATTTGGCTTATCACATGCTTCTTGTCAATGAGAAACAGGCTGGAAATGAAAGACTACAGCACTCTCCTAAACCTGTTTTTTCAATTCTCCCAGCAAGTGCTTCAAATCTCCAACTACTGAACACTCCTGAGTATCCCATCATATTCCAGTTGTGTCAGACACAGTGAATTCTGCAGCAAAATGCTGTCCTGCCAAGTAAGTATAATAAAAAAACCAACACTGATGAACAGAAGATTTACTTCATTTACCTCTTAGATCCCTGTTGAAATCATGAAGCCTTCGAATTTCTCCTTCCAGTTTGTTTCTCATGGCCTTTTCCAGGGCATCCCGCTTAGAGGATGATTTCTCCAGGTTTTTGTACGCCTCTGAAACTTGCTGAATTTCTGTTTCCAGCTGCAGTGCAAGTGAAAACAAGCACTTACTATTTTATCACCAACAATATTCGTTCGGTCTCAGACGAGATTACTTTCTCTCAAGTGTTCTTTATTGAGAGAAACCTACGCTTATAAAGTAAAACAACACTCTCGGGTCTGGATCCATCTGTATAAAGAATACCAGTGTCTGAAACAGAGTTTTGGACCTTCCTTCCAGACTCTCACTCTGGTTCCCCAATATGATGAGAACATGGATATAGCAAACTGAAGAAGTGCAAATGTAATCTATTTTTTTTCCAAGACTGGGGCAGTTTGACACTACAGTTATTTTGGGCAAAAAGCATTTATATAAATAGCTAATGCAATATCAGGTAAGTAAAATAAAAAAAAAAAAAAGGTAGATCAAACTATGCCAAAAAACCC
Source organism: Manacus vitellinus (assembly GCF_001715985.3). Classification (NCBI taxonomy): domain Eukaryota; kingdom Metazoa; phylum Chordata; class Aves; order Passeriformes; family Pipridae; genus Manacus; species Manacus vitellinus. Next base: position 1,756,532 of record NW_021940704.1, read on the forward strand.
CAGTGACATACCCTGCATTTCTGAGGAACTCTGTAGATAGTTGTAATGGTCCAAAATTCACAATAAAATCTCCTGATTACACTCCTACAACTTAGTTGTGCTTTTAAATATGCAAATTATAAATGGGGAGAGGGAAACTTTGCAGTAGAATATGTTCTATCCTTCTTTCTAGCCTTCAGTGCAAAGTTTCTCTGATCGTTCAGAGCAGAAGGAGATTCACTTCTAACTCTCCTCACTAGCCATGGTTTGCCATGGAAGTGTGGATTTATGTTACAGCAAACTCCACTAGCACTGTCTACAGCAAGTGATCAACAGGGAGGTAGAGAGAAGTGCATTTTTATCCTTCTGTCATTATCAGAAAGCTGTCAAATACTTCTCTAAAGCATTTCCTTGTCAAGAACCCTCTAAAAATACAATAAAACAAACTTATGTCCCTGAAAAGAGGTACCATAGCAAATAATGAGCGTGGAAAGCCATGCTGGTCACCTGAACTCAAACACGTGTTTCAAGCAGTCACACATTTTTATGGCCCTGGACACTGGTCAGTGCAAAGAGCACAGCAAGGCCCACAAAGTCCTAAACTGGAAGTAGCATCAGCCTTTCCACACTTGCAAAGCAAAAGCAAAGCTGACCTGCTGCATAGCTTTAAACCACTGGTCATCAAGAAGTTATTTCTATGAGGCAGCATGAAAACACCTCCACACATGCACGTTAATGATGGGTCTCACTGGGATATTTTCTTTTAAATGTTTTAGCATCATATACTCTGCTTGTTTCATAAAGCCAAAGGTGGCAAATAGCTGGGTCCAAATCAAGAAATTAAGTTTTCAGGGAAGTTGTGCAGCATTGAGACAGCGACAAAAGAAGTTTTAGTCCCAGTCCTGCAGTCCAAATGTCTTTAATGTAGCCATAGCAGCACTACTTGCACTGCACTCTGTCCTGACGACCAGTTTTGTAGCAATGTCCCCTGTGCCTCCAGAGTGACTATGGTCTGGTGCTAGTCCAAAGAGGCCCTTCCTGCAGCCTCCAAAATCTTTAAGGGAAATGAAACCTGCTGCTATCCTGGACACAAACCTTAATTTAACCAAGCAAGCCAAGCAGTCAACCTCTTTAGCAGCTGATGAGGATGTGCTTTTGAGCATGGTCAATAAACCCTTAGCAGAAAACTGAAGGCTTTGCTTCTATCTTCTGACAAAGTTAAGCTGATGTCCAAAGGGACAGGATACAGACCAATCAATCTGCATATGAAAGACTCTGAAGTAGTTAATAAATTTGTTAAGCAAGGAATGTAACAGTCACAGATTAGGTGATTCAATTGTGGACTATACCAGGCATGGGAGAGTGCCTGAATTCTTACAAACACACCCACCTTCTGCAGCCGGGCTACTTTCTCGTAACACCCATCCAGCTCCTGCCGCAGGGACCGGTTCTCTTCCGACAGGATTTCCACCATTTGCTGGGCCCTGGAAACGATGGCAAAAGGATCTACTTGCATCTGCTGGTATGGGGAAGGGATCTGCTGAGCCCGGGGCATCACTGAGTAGGAGTCGCCTTGCTGCTGCTGCGGGCCAAGGAAGGGCTGGCATAGCCGGTACAAATCTCCCTGATGGACTTGGTTGGACAAGAAAGGCTGCTGGGTCCGTGGCAGGATGCCAGGATCTGCCTGGCTTGGAGTCAGAGGTTGCTGATGTTGGGAAGGGGACAGCCTAGATGGTGGCGGAGACTGAAGCAAAGTCAAAGATCCCAGGGACGTCAAGGAAGACGTCGGGCTGTGGTGGTGAGGTGGTCTCTGTTGTAACTGCAGTGGCACATCTGGGTTCTGCCTGGAAAACAGAGAGCAGAGGCTCCATCACAGTCATGTAGAAGGTGCAAAAACCCAGTGACAAGGTGTGGGATGACCCAGGTAGCTCCTGTGCACAGGCCTTCCTACACAAAAGACTCGTGTGAGGTTTTCTTCAATTTTATATGTTTGTTTTTAAAAATGTTTCAAAATAAAATCTTTATCAGAAAATATATTCTAAGTGCACAAAGGTCTTTCCTCTGGAGACTATTTTTTAGACAAACACTAACAGAAAGTCCAGCAACAACTACTGACCAAAATTATTTTCATAACTTTTCACCATACTTTGCAGATAAAACTGCTCAACTGAGGACTGTTAGGAACGGGCTCTTTTGTTCTGCCCTTATGGCCTTAAGGGCCATCTCTCATGAGAAAATAATGAATTTTTTCTGCAATTCAGGATACAGAGCTAAAAGGATTGGCTAAGCTTGATGCTAGTATGCCAGCACTACTGATTTGAGCTTTCTGAACTATCAACCAAGAAGCTGCAGCCTGGTTACATGAGACAGTTAAAAGATCTGAAAACCAACCTAAGAATCAGAAGCAGCCTTTTGATTTCAAACCCTCCTCAGTCCTATGTAGTGGGTATGTTTACTGTTCCTAACAATAACCTCTGCATGATATCAAAGACAGATCTAGCAACCTGAGTCCATCACAGAACTAACTCCAAGCTACACCAGCTCACATTTCCCAGGCTCTGGAGATCCCCAGCTCAACTTCTGCTGCTTTAGCCAAGTAAGAAATCTTTCTTAGGAGACTGTGTGGATTTATCATGCTTGGATGACCTCAGGAGGCAGGTTTTGCATTCTTCTCCCAAGACATTCAACCTTTAACTTCTCTGGATGTTCTTTATTCTAACAGTTGAAGTCACATCCCCTCCATGCTGCAGCCAGTCTCTTCTTAAGCACGGAGCTCAGCCTGGTGCAGACCCAGTCTGGCAGTTAAACATATTCTGAAACACTCCTGCTGCTCTGCTAAAATTTCCCACCCTTTGGGATGCAGTTCAACCCTGCAGCTGGAAAAGCACACACTGTTGTTCCACCTGGCCGTGGCTGCTACAAAATATCCCCACGGCTCTCTGTGCTCCCGGGAGGGACCCAACACACCCTGCAGGGCCCCGGCTGGACAAGGACACCGGGAGCCTTAGAGAACTGACAACAGCGAGCATGAACTGGGAACTGAAGGGTTACACAACGGGCTTCTCAGCCCAAGTGCAGAGAAGCAGCATCATCCTTCCTGTTCTCCGTAGAAAGAAGGAATCCACTCCTCATCCCTGTCCGAGAGGAGCTTCCTCTCCGGCATTACCGGCGTTACTCACATCTGGCTGGCAGTGCACGGGGAGTTCAGACGTCCCCAGCCCAGCACAGGCACCCTATGGCTCATCTCCCTGCTTCCCAGCACACAAGGGGTATGGAAACCTCCAAGCTCATGCGACAATTCCTTAACAGGGAAACAAATCTAGCCTTTGTCAGTTAGGAAAAAACAAAGAATCACTGCTCCAGCTTCTGTTTCTCTCTTTCCCACACTCACAGGTGACTGTGGTCCCTGCCAGCAACATCATTTCAGGAGCTGTATTTCCCCAGAAATTATCATACGCAGCACGAGGATTTCAAGGGTCATGCAGAAGAGTGATGTGCAATTAATTTCCTCAGGAATGTTCAGTTTAGTAGCAGCAATCTGGTTCTTCCCCTCCCAGGAGGGCAGCTCTACTTATTGTTGCATTGATTTCATCAACTTTATTTGTCAGTTCTCATAATGAAGAATGAGGCAAAACCATCACAGGCCATGCTCAAGGTCATCTGGTTTGTCTTAGGTGGTTTCCAGCTCCATTCTTAGCTCACCCATTTGTATGCAGAGTTAAAACTTTGCATCCTCACAAACCACTCATCTCCTTGAGCTTGTTCTTTACCTATCACCCAGCAGCTCTGCTTTGATGTTATAATCAATTAGGGAATAGCCTTGCTGTGACATTTAATCTGTGAAGACCTATGGAGGTTAGATCAAAAGAATTATGTTGCCAGTGTGCCTCATGGATGCAAAAAACCAGTTTTCAACCTAGAAAATACTCTCTTCCAGTCCGAAAACAACCCGAAGCAGTTACTCAGAGAGACTGATTCCACTGCTCTCAGTGAGTTAATCTTACAAGCCTAAGGAGGACTATTTAGATGCCAATGTTAACAATTTGAGCTATTTGACTAGAAACATCTGTTATTCTGCACTCAGAAACCCAGTGGCAGAATCTTGCCATCCTGAGCACTAATGAAAGGCACAAAATGATGACCAAAGAAAAACAACGGCAGCACTTAAATTCTGAAGGGACAGTCGTGCTGACATGCCTAGCAATGATTTTAAAAAAACCACCAAACACCTATTGTAAAGAACAACTCTAGGAAATCATGGGTATTTCTAAACAAGATATATTTCCAAGATATCCAGCATCTTGGCACTCACATCCAAAGCCTCCCATAATCTTGAAATTATAGCGATCTTGTGGGCTCAAGCTAAAACATGAGAGCTGGGAACCTCTAGTTCTGTGGCATCACCAACAGCATTAGGGCTTCTGATTGTCACAAATGCATTTATGTTCCCAGCAGAACGAGATAACATGGCTGGGCTAATACATCCTACCTTTAAAAAAATGTATTTAAAAATCCTAGTAACCTCACAGTGACACTAGACCTTTTAAGATTTTGTATGTAAACTTTCACATACACATTCAAAGAACTTTTTAGCATCCCCACCACTTACAATTTTGTCTTATAAAATACTTACATATATTTTGTGGGTACAAAATACCTGGCTGTGAGATTCTTTCATATTAACGTGAAGACGGAAGAATTTGTTCCTCTGGTGAAGCAATTTTGAGCTGAGAGATTCAGAAAAGGTAAATGAACACAACTGGACTTTTCAAGATTTTCAGGCCAGACTGCGAATTTTAAGGTTCAAATGACTACTGGTGTCACCCAACAGTATTGCTGATAGAATGGAAGTAGAAAATTCCCTTCACAACAGAATGAGTCCTTGGATAAACCTGCCACTAGTAATCAAAAGTTTATCTGAACTAACCACTTCAGAAAAAATGTAGTCTCTCAAAATACATGGAAAACAAAACTATGCAATCTGCTTCCATTTGCCTCAGTGTCATAGAGACCTGAAAAAGCCAAAGGCAGGAAAAAAAGACCTCAGAGCAATAATTCCAACAAGTGTTTAAGTTTGAAAGCATAACTTTAAGCACCACTTCACTTTGCAGACTGTATCACGCAAGAATCTCTGCTTCTCTGACAGTCTCTGGTGAGTATCAGAGAAACACTCCACATGGGCCAAGTACAAACCTGGATTTATGGTTCTGCAACTACAAGGGTCACCTCAGCTTTTAAGTGATGAAGACAGAGATAGGGAGTGAGGCAGCTCTGCAAGCAGACCCAGCTATCGGGAGTGCTGAGGCGGCCAGGACTGCGGAGTCACACAGAAAATCTGGGGGTAGAGCAACACAGTGGGGAAGGCAGAAAAATGAAGGGCTCAGGAAAGGCCTCTGGCTTGTTAGATTTTTCCTGCCTGTTTTGTGTTCAAGAAGCTCCAGTTCTCCTCTCTTCCCCAGCCCTCCTGCACAAACCAGGAAGCGCTGGCTGCGGGAGGGAGCAGGCTCCACTCCATTACACAGCCGAAATCAAAGCCAGACATTTTTGTTCTGCTTCCCAGTCATACCTGATTAGCCCCCACTTTGATGCTGCTCAGGGGAACGCAGTGCACAGAAGTGATTTACTAATTATGGGACAAATTCTGCAGACCTCCCTCTCAAAAACTTTCTGTGAAGTCAATGGGATTAATCACCACAGCAGGAGCTCAGTCGCTTGGGCTGCAAACAGAGGATGGCACTTGAATCGGAGAGACAGGAACTTCCTCTGCACCCAAAACTGCACCAGCTCTTGCTGTGCTCTCACAGGAGACCTTGCAAGCCCCTGGACACCGAGTCCAAGGCACCCGTCCTCCCCTGTTAGGCCTGGAGGCTTGTTTTCATCACCAAAGTGCAGTGGAGATATTAGGGAAAGAACAGGAAAGATTTTTGGATCTTCGCATGCAGCCAGTCCTCTTTCTGAACCTTCCTGAAAATTTCCAAATAACAGCACACATGCCTCCAGCGTGCCTGGTATTTACATTAAACCAACATCATTACCAACATACACTGTTCCCAAACTTACGCCGCCCAGGAGCAGGTGAGGCAAACTGTTTGCAGACTGGTTTAAACTTACCACACAGCCCATTCCTTTCCCAGACTGGGGAGGGTGAAGCATGAGAATGCTGTGAATTCCCCAATGTTTATCTTGCTCAACGAGTTTTATTTAACTGCATCATTAGGTCACCCTCAAATTCCCCCGAACAATGAGGGGAAAAACCCGCAGAAAAGGGTGTGGCTTCGGGAGCAGAGAGAAGGGGCTTTGTTTCCTTGACGCACAGTTCAAAAAATGCACACATTTACCAACCCGAATGAATCCCCATAAACACCGAGCTGCAGCACAGGAAAACTGAAGACTGCAAAGGCACCCCCCGTGCGAGGCAAACTCTCTCCCCAAAGCTGTGTGCCTTTAAAATCCCCACACCGTCACCCAGCTGCACCTTTAGTAACACAGAAGGTTTCTTGTCTGAGTTTCTCTTAGAGCGGGTGGGAGAGGGAGGGGAATAGAGGACTCGTTCCCTTCCTTTGCTACGCTGCTCTGTAATTTATGGATTAGTCTTGCAATTGTTCTACTTCAGCATTTGCTTGCAAAGGAAACCTCTTCTCTGTGCAGCTATTTAGGTTAAAAAGTAACCTCATTAGATTCCCAATGCTTTGAAGACAAATTTCAGTTGCTTCCCCTACTGGAAACCTTGCCAGCTGAACCTTTCTCCTCCCCCCGCTCCCCCCCACCATGTTCTTTCAAAGCAGCCAGGATCCATCCAATACAGACAAAAATCACCCTGTCTAGAGGAGCTGACTATTGGCGTGTTTTCAAATACCTCTCCCTTAAACGGCAAGCAGGCTAAGTCTCACTTTCACTGCATATATATTTGGAGTATTTCTGAAGCATAACCATCGAGGATCTGTTTCCCTGTCCTGTGTGACAGAGGTTTGAGGCCTTTGAATTTTCAAAAACATTTGCAACAAGCTTCTACAATCATTACCCCCCCTAAACCCTTTACTTCCCCTTTTCCTGGCCTCTTTATTATTTATTTAGCCAGATCAAAGGGCCTTTTCATCAGGCTTGTATGCTGCTGAAGTCATTTCGGATCACAAACAATGGTGGACAAACTCTGAAAATAGCTCCTCGTAGGACCAGGAAGATTCTGAGCAGATTCAAATTCCGCAAAGCTCAGAATCTGCTCCCAAATACTGACAGGTTTCTTCATCATGCTCCCCTCAGAACACAACATAATATCTGCAAACACAAACCCACAGAGACCTCACCATTTACTTCTTGCAGCAATGCCATCCTGTTGCTCCTTTGTATTAGCCTTTTAGCTTCAAAATGAGCCCAAAATCATTACACCAAATCCCACCTGGTCTTGGACAGAGATGGGATGGGATGGAAACAGGTAAACTAAAGTAAAGCTGGGGTTTAAGCCCACCTTAAGAAAACTTCATCTTCCCCCACATGGACATCAGAGTTTGACTCAAGCCAAGTCCAGCTCCTTATCTAGAGCGAACCAGAACAGGCTGAGACTTCAAATGAGGCAAGGAAAATGAGCAAAAGCTAAACAAGCAGGTCTGGGATGAGGTACTAAGCACACTCCATTTTCCACTCCTACACTTCAGTCCACTGAAGACAAAATTTGAAAAACTCTACAGGAAGCTCAGGTGATTTCTGTTACCTGCACCTTTATCGCTTTCACTCACTTTCTCCTTTCTATGTGATGAAGTTTTTAAAAAAATCTTTTCTCTGGACAGACATAATTAAACAACAGCTTAAGTCTCACAGTAACTAACTGCAAGTTTCTACAATGAATCACACCATAACTTTGGCTTTTGTAGCAAAGCTTTTGTAAGGCTCTGGAGCCTCAGCATTAGACTTCCCATGCAATAAAATCAAGCCAGCTTGTTTTGAGGGTTTTTTTGGGGGGGTTTGCTTAGTTGGTTTTTTTTTTGTTTGTTTGGTTTGTTTTTTAATAAAAACCAGTCAGTCCTCTCTAGTCAACAACTGAACCAGGTAACAGTCCTTCCAGTCAGTCTGTGGATGAACACAACATGTCAACTCCCACAATAAAGATGGGATCTTTGCTGAAAGAAAACCTGCTTCAGGAGTGAGTTTTATACTGTCTTTCCCTATGTGGCTGTCATGGAACTTAAGATCTTGCTTACCTGACTGACCCATACTCAGGGGGGTGCTGATACCTCATCATAGGCCCATCAGATCTTCCCTGCTGGCTCATGCGATGGTCACTGTAGAAATGTCCCGAGTCCTGCGGTTTGCAGTTCATAGACGGGGTGGACACGTTTTTGTACGGATACTCGGGAGGAGGACCCCGCTGCTCCATTCCTTTCATGCTGGGCTGGGAAGGGGGCTGCACTGAGTTCTTGTAGAACTCATTGGAGCCAGAATTTTTATAAGGGTCACTGGACTGCTGAGGAGAAAGTGGAGAGAGGGGGGAGAGCGGCGCGCTCGTGACCGGCGCGTGGGCCTTGACCCCGCTGGTGGCCAAGGACAGCTGCATCAACCTCTCGCTCAGCGAGCGCACGTGCCCTTGCTTGAGGTCCTTCAGTCCTTCATCCTGGTGGACCTTCCCCGGGCTCACCCGCTGGACCGTGGGCCGCCCCTCAGTCCTCATCTTTTGGTTGGTGACCCCCGTTACATAGAAGGCTGCCCCGACACTGGCGTGAGGCTGACCCCGGAAATACTGGGACTGCACTTTGGCTTCCTCGTAGGTCGGGAGATCCTCGCTGTTCTGGAGCCGCGGGGAGAGCTGCTTCTCCATGATGCTGTTGTCCACCTGTATCTCCTGGCCCTGGGGCTCCTGACGGGCAGCATGAGTCACAAGCTGGTGGTCCTGGGAGCTCAGCCCTTCGTTCTGAGATGCTGGACTCCCGGTGCTGCTGAAAGGGGGGGCATTCCCTGTGGCCTGCTGGTGTAAGGCAAGAAGGTTACGGTTGTCATTTGGGTTTCCGTATCGGAGTTGCTCCTGCAGCAGGCGCTGTAAAACTGTCGTAGCTGCTTGCTCTTCTGAATTCCTCATCTCAAACTCTGGTGCCTTTTGGGTGGAATGTAAAAGCTGCCCTTGACCTAAGGGAAGGAGACACGTTATTAGCGCCTGGGTGGATCAAGCAAGAGATATTTAAGAGCAATGGCTCGAAATACAGTAAAGAAGCAGGTTCCATTACCAAAGGTTCCCACAACAATGGGAGTCATTAAGATCCTAAGAACGACTTGCATGCCAGGGGGCAAAGCCTCAGAAAGGTGATGAACGGTGACTTGCAAGTTTATAGGCAAATCTATCAACTTTGAGTGTAGGGATGCATGCCAAATACCTCAGACAGGGAGGCCTGGAATTCACAGGATGATGGCAAAAATGCCTGAGACCTGTTCCCTTTACTCTTAGAGCTGCCAATGGTGAAACACACTTCCCATATTTGCAGGCTGACAAGCATTAAAGGGTGAAATCAGCAATTCATCAGTTTTAAGGGTGTCATGGTTTGAAATTGGCCCCCCCTTGAGAGTTCAGGGGGCTCAGGGGTGAATGGGTGCCAGGGCAGTGTTCCCTGGAGAGCCAATCACCATCCACGTTGTTTGCTTCTGCTCAAAATCATATACCACAGCCCCAGAAGCTGTTGGCAGTCTTGGTGTTCTGCTGTTGGTGTCTGCTGTGTGTAGGTGGAGAAGGCCAGGGGGTGGCTGGGCTCCTTCCCCCCACCCCAGGGAGGGGAGAGAAGAGCCCTGCAGCCCCCCAACTCTGCCTGGGCCAGAGTTGGAGGCAGCATTTGGAGTGTGTGCTGTGAAGGAAGAGATTTCACAGCACCTGAGGTAAGAGGAGAGAGGCAGGCTTTGCAGCCAAGCCCTCTCCCCCCTCCTTTTCTGCAGTGAAGCTGTGCAGGGGGGCTTTTCCTTTCCCTGCACTGTAAGTGGAGGAGAGGTTCAGCATTGAAGCTGAGCCAAGAGATGGGCTGGAGGAGGAGGCTCAGCGCTCGGGAGAAGGATCCCAGGTGAAACTGGAGATGGGCCAAGAGAGGCTCGGGGGTTGCCTGTCGAAGCTGAGCGGGGGCAGCCGAAAACCGACTCGGAGGACGCCTGATAAGCTGAACTACACTGCAGCAGCACAGAACCGAGGTGTGAGACCGAGAGGGAGAGATCACACAGCAGAAATGACACAGGATAGAGGAGAAAGGACTCAAAGCTATCTTCTTGGACTTCGTGAGGAGGAAAAACTGCAACAAACAGCTGGAGCTTGGTGAGGGGGGAGCGGTCGGGCCCAGAACACTCCCACGAGGGAAAGACTGTGTTACATATCAGCCTTGAAAGGCTGCTTCTGGACCAAAGTTAAGGGGAGGTGCTTAAAAGACTGATAGAAATGTAAATATATATATATAGTTGCTTTTAGTTTGTACAGTATATTTATTTGTGTAAATAAATGTATATACTTCCCCTTCCCCTATAGAAGCCTCTGGCCTGTAAGTTTCTCTCTGGTGTTGAGATTAATTGTGGGAAGGGGTGGAGGGAGGCCTAGAAATTGGATTTTGGATTTCTAATGTGGCTCAAACTGCTACAAAGGGAAAGAAAAGGAAAAAAAAGAGAGGCCCATTGAGATAGCATATGGTTCAAAGGAAGGAAAAAAATCTCTTCGCTTAGATCGTTTAAAGCAATTAATGAATACCTCGTTAGCCAGCAGGTTTTCAGAGTTATGAAATGCCCAGAGTGAGATCAGCACCTATTCTCCCTGCTGCAGAAAACACCACCATGGTGCAAGTGAGGACTCGGCAACTTCCTGCTACACAAAGGCAACCAAATCCTCACACATCTAAATATTGTCAGTGGAATGCATGCAAATGCAAGGGGAGGAAAGGGAGTCGTCTGATCTAAGGAACAGAAAAAGACCTCCGAGTGGCAGGGAAAACCACTGTGTCCAAATGAGAGAAACACAAAGAGCCAATGTCAAGCACATCCTAAATACAGATTAAGCCAGTGACCAACAGGGATTACATTTCAGTCAGTCTCCCAGTGGAACCAGGAATTGGTCATGGAAATTCAAGCCCATTGGTATTGCATGAGCTGAAATATCAAAAATTAACAATACCTCTGAGACATCTAACTGAAAGCAGAGCTACTTTTGAGCTAGAGCAGCTCAGAATAGAGGGTATGCCTCACTTGTGGGCTAAACTGTGGCTCTACCCTGACAGCAGAACACATGTTGGTATTCTAGCACTTTATTTTGACACCTTTTTCCTATATAACATTGTCCCTTGGCAAAAGGTAACTTGCTTCCAACAAGTTCCGTGGCAGAATCAGGAATGCACTGCAGGAGTCAACACCTGAAGGTTCTGCTTTGTTCTGCATCTCCACAGCCAACCCCTGAAACACAAGGACTCAAATACAGAGACAAAAGCCTTCTACAAATATTAAGGAAGAGAAAGTTAAAATCCACCTTGTTCCGGGCTGCCTCACCAAGCTAGGAGGAGTTCAGGCCCTGTTACCTGGCCTGGAACATGACTCTTCTGAAGTCTGAAGAGGCACATACCTATGTCCTTCACCTGGAGTTCCCTGGTAAGGAGAAGCAGTTCTGCCACATGGGAGGACACACTCAGCCTTCCTCCTCCAAGTCCAAAATTTCCACTCAGGGATGGCTTCAGGCTCCTCTTCAGTAGGCCAGATCACTTGATACTCTCCTCCCTTCCAAAATAATTCTGAGGAAAGCATTGAAAACATCATTTTAATTAGCAGATGAGACCCTACAGATAATAAACCTTGGCCCATATTTCAGATTTTCCTTTTGTAGCTTCTTGTTTTCTCCCAGAGCCCAATAATTTTGATCCCTTTAGGATGAATGAATCCCCCTGTCCCTAGCAATCTACTCCAGCTGCTGCTTTAATCATGACCATTTCTGCTCCAAGATTAAACGCTGCCAAGTAATGCTCTGTCCCATCTGTGCCTCCAAGTGAAACAGTGATTAAAACCCGCTAATTCTTTAACTCCATTGTTTCATTTTTTGCTCAGAATGAAAGCTGCAACACAGATGAGGATGCCCTGTGCTTATGGCTCCTTTGCCTGTGGTGCTGTGCATTTCAAACTGTATCAGCAGAAATGCTTTGATGAACCATGGTGATAGTGAAATACTTTATAAACTTCAACACTCTGTGCCTCAGAAATGACTGTGAGAATGATCAGTATACAAATATTAGCTTTATTTTACAGACTGAGAATGTGAGGAGAGGAAAAGGACACAGGGTTTATGCCAGAAATATAATACAGAGCACAGCTCTAATTCCCAAAACATTCTTTAGTTACGTGACTTTTCTCTTTCAGAATATGAAGCAGTAAAGAAACTTTAACCATTGAGTGGAAAATCAGGAGAACATAAAAAAATGTGTATTTAGGTGTGTTATTCAAGCAGTTAAATCTACTACTGAAGGTGTCCTAAAGAAAAAGGCAAATAATGCAAAAGAAGAGAAAGATACTTGTGCACTCAGTGTATTCATACTTAAAGGGAAGGTAATGAAAACACAACTTAAAACTATTCATTGATATGTATAATTTAACCTAATTTCCTGGAATGTTGCAAAAAATAAAATGAACAGATGTAGTGAAGGAATGCAGACATGGATACTTCTGTCTCTGACTTATTATGGCACACATCCACACCCAACGAAAATTATCTCAGATCTGCAAGTTAAATACTTGAGGTGTCAACAGCAATTTCAAGGCACATGAACAATATCTAAGGAGAGAACAAGGCAGTGTTGTGTGGTGTGGTACTTCAAGATGGTGGTTGAAAAAAAAGAGCTAATGTCAAATTCTTAACTGGTGACTTAGTTCAAGAGGGATATATTGAAAACAGCTGCCAGCAAATATGCAGTAAAGAACCTTTAAGCCAGGCATTAAGATAGCAGATAACTAGAGCAATTTCCAACCTCTTTCCCAGTGTTACACAACTGAAGTTAGGGATTCCTCATCCCCCTCACACCAGGGTCATCACTGACTCTTCTTTTTTTTTTATTTCTTTTAAACCAAGCTGCCCTGAGCAACCCTTTTTATTAGAGCATAAAAAGGCTTTTATTATGCAATATGATGCTGCCTTTCCACCCAAAGATTTCTTTTGTCTCAACTGGAAAAATCTAAGCGGGTGGGGGGAGCGTTGTTTATTTTTTTAATACGAAGATACAACCCAGCTTGAGATTCTGCCTCTCTGCCTTACGGATTTTCTCAACAGACAAATCCAATCTGTGCATGTTTAACTCCTTCAAATGCTCAAGGAACCATTTCACACACAGAGCTTCACTCCTCAGCACTACCAGCTTATCCTGCTGAGCCGATGAAGGGAGGCCCCAGTTCACACCGAAAACATTTGCTGGAACTGAATACTACTAATTTTAATGTGGATGTACCTGGAATCAGCCTGGAAATCCAAGACAAAAGGTGGACTGAGATACACTATAACAATATTCTGGCTAACAAATACCAACTAATAGCATTAAGGCTATTTTTTCCAGTTTTATCCCATTATGTTTAATTAACAAAGAAAATCTTGTGCAACTAACTTGGGTGGCAGCATTCCTGGAATCTGCTTTCTGAGCAAGCTGGAAACTCCTGGCAGAACCAGTGAGTTAACTTTTCTATTAACAAAACACAAAAATGAACAGTACAAGCGATGCTGGAGCCCATGTGTTATTTATTTGGACCCAAACTCAATTTGTGTTAGGCTCTTCCAGCAATTTCAGTTTGCAGTGTGCCAAAGATGGAAATTAGTGAAATGCATTGGAAAGGTTGTTACGACAGACCTGGAAGGAAATTGGAAAGGTTCTGTAGACATTTTAAACAGACACATTTGGGAGGTTAGTCTAAATCTATTACGAAGGACAGGGCTGAAATCAGACTTCCAACAACTCTGCCAAACTGTACTGGCTTATGGATTAGATGGTGCACTCTCCATAGCCAAAAAGCCTAGAAACACCTTGCTTTTGCAGTGGAAAATTCAGGTTTAGATCAATTCTAACCCAAGGAACCACTGTGAGATTTCCCAGGAAGAACCGATTTCGCAATTTGCTCCGAGCATGCAGTTCTATCCTCTGACACCTCATTCTAACCTCTGGTCTGAAATTATCCGTGGTAACTTGAGGAAAAAGCTCTTGAGGAAACATCAGAACCTAGAGCTGGTAGAACTAACAAAGGAATTGCAAATAGTGTTTCACCAGGCTGAGATCAAGAACGGGCACAAAAGGGGAGGTAGTGTGGGTACTATTTAAGGAAGAAAAGCCTCATATTTGTAAGGCTTTGTGTAAAAACCCAGTAGCTGAGGCTTCTGTCCTAAAGATCATGTAATTATGCACAGGAACCTTGCCAGTCCCTCATGAGAAAGAAAGATTAATGAAGAATTAAAAATGATAATACTGCCAGGCTGTAGGGAATCAAAGCAGCACATTTCTGTACAGTATGCAAATATTTTTCAGCATTATAAAAATAAACAAGCTTAGACAAGTGAGCGACTCACCGCTGTTTGATGAGTGCCTCTAATGCTATAGCTCAATTAACCTGCATGGAGCAATAATAACCTCACAAGCAAAGAGAAAGATCTTTCTTTAGCTTGTGAAACTAAGAGGAATGCAAGAGTCCCTGTGAGGACAGCCTGTGCATACTTGCCCAGAATTACTGCTTAGCCAAGGAGCTAATTATCTTATGCATCAGGTGGGACAAGAACAGGTTCACCACCTCAATAGGGCTGGAGGACAGTTAAGCACTTTCAGTTTTACTCCTAAATTTTGAGTCACTCATACACAAAACAATCCAGTTACAGACTTCAAACTCCAGCAGCAAATTTTGCAAAGTAATTCTGTGTTTTTCTTAGAAGGCGTGCATGTGATCCTGTTTGTCCTGGGTTGGCAACAGGTGATGGGATGTTATCAGCTAGATGAAGTCTGAGGTTGGTTTTTTAGGTGCAGAGTTATCTTCAGACATACCTGCACGCTATAATAGAGGAGGGGAACACAAAACAGAGACAGCACAGACAGGACTGGCTGTGAGGTCCCCAGGCAATTGCAGGGACCAGCTCCCATGCTGAGTCACCCCCTGGTTAATGGGAACATGCTGCTGCTCCATGGCCCAGCAAACCCCAGCAGGCTGATCGCCTGATCCTGCAAAATTCACTTAACCTCAGTGTCTCCAAGACCACTGGAAACAACATGGCTATTCTGCACACACATTCACTTTGAAGTGGCTGGGAGCACCAGACTCCCAAGGGCGAGGTCCCAAATTATTTAATGAATAGTGCAGGTTATCACTGAATGCTCTTTACTTCATTTAAGTCCTACCCAAGGAGGAGGAAGGGAGAGAATACTCACAAGGATAGTCCTTGGGAATAAAGGTCCCCAATGTCTGGCACCAACACCCAAACCTGCCAGGCAGCACACAACAAACCCCAGCGCTGTGAGAGTATTTTAGCACCTGCTCCTAACCAGGAGGAGGTTTCAGATTCCAACCACAAACACCTCCTCAGCTTCCATTCAACTGTCCCATCCCTGCTTGCCCTGATCTGCTGCCTCGGGCTCAGGTGATCTCAGAGGGTGGCACTGAGCAGGTGCATGGAGCAGTGCCAACATTACTCATCTTCATACCAGAAGGCCAGAGTCACTGGGCAAACAAGAAAAACTTCCTTCTTTTAACGAAAAACAAGAACAATGTCACCCGGAGGGGGACAAATAATATGCATGCCCTTTATATTAGATCATGGGGCAACCATAGAGAGAGGCCACCACAATACCTGAAGATTGATCACAACTCTAACAACTCTCTGGGCCAAACAGAGTCCACCTGAACAAGGACTAGAACTGCCTCAACAACAGCCACTAGCCCTTCTCCTCAAACACTCATGGCACTGGGATCTGGGCACAGAACAGCACAAGAAAGCCTGACAGGCCTAAAGAAAAGGCAGCAAGTTGCTCAGCCTAGACTGAGATAAATAAGTCAAGACATCAACATAGAAAGACTCTCCCTAAATAACATTTCTGAGGAAAAAACTGAGAAGACCTTACTTGACCTTTGAGTTAAAGCTCCCTCACTAAAAAGTATCAATTTCTTCACAGGGAAGTTCCTATAATCTTCAGCAACATAATTTAGGTTTTATATTACAAAGGGAGGGGAAAAAAAAGAGAAGAATAAACACTTACAAAGCCCGGTATAAATAGGAATGTGTCATGGCTTTTAAGCATTTTGAGAAGAATGCTATGGAATTTCAAGTTCCTCCATAAAATTTTAAAAGTCACAGGGGCAGGAGGATTTATTCTGAATATACCAGTCCTAATAGCCAAACCAGTCCAGCTGTTCTTATTGGGAATATTTCTACTGAAACACATCAGTTATTTAAACTCTTATGCAGAGCTACCTAACACTACTCACACACCTGCAGAGACACAACCCTTTAGGGGCAGGTACTGGAATTTCTGCATCATTAATGAAACACAAATTCCAGCACAGGCAATGGGAGCTCTGCTACCAACTCCAGAAAGGCCCAGGTCTCACCTTTGAGATGTCTTCTTGCTAGAACCAGCTCCCTCTTACAAAGGCTGAGTCACACCAGGTCTCATCTCAGAGTGCTGCCTCCCAGACCAAGGGAGATCCACCTCCTCAGAACTTCACAGATCTCCAGTTATTACCCCTGTAGAACTGGGGAATGGCTGCAAACCTGAGCTGCAATTTTGATTCACCATCAAGTTTAGTTTTGTCTTTCCTGAATGCTCCAGCAGCACCCCACTTCTGTCTCAGCAGCCCCTGTCCCACAAGTATCCCAGCTATGCCTCAGCACCATTTTCATTGCATTGTGTGGTTTCTCCATTCCTTCCCTGATTTAGTCCAGGCCTCTCCTCAGGGCTCTCAGATAACGAAAACCATGTGAGAGTAAAATGTAATCTTCAAACACACAAACCAGTTTCATGTGCATTATCTGAAGGGAGCAAAATGTTGACAGTGCATCATTTGTCCCTACTGATAGGATCAGGCTCTTTTAATTGCTGCTGAGATTAAAAAAAAAAAAAAAAAGAAAAAGATTGGAATCACCATCTATGTTAAAAATAAAGTCAAAATTCAAACCTAAAAGCTTAAGTAGTCCTGAAAACAACCCAGATACGATCCCCAAACAGATATATCCATTTTATACTACCTTAAGGGAGTTTTTTCTCATATGTCAGTTGTGACATCCTGAAAATTTATATATTAAGTTGACATAAATAAAAACCTCAGGTGGAGAAGGATGCAGAGAAGAAAACAATGACTATGGCCTAACTTTAGAATTGAATTTTCTGGCTTTTTCTAGCAATACCACAATTTAAACTATTTTAAGCCCCCATGTGGAGGGGTTCTTCTTATTTCACAAAAGAGTTTCACAGAATTTAACAGGACCAGTCACAGAATCCAGAACACAGGTAGGCAGGGCCCCTCCTTTTTGTTAAAGGGCTGGGGTTTTTTCCCTTTATAAAAACAAACAGTTAAAATACAGGTACCTTATCAGTTGTCAGGTACCTTATCAGTCAGTCAGCCCAACAGAGCTGGTAATGCTCTTTCTGAGATGCTGTGGCTCAAGGAAGGGCACAAACCTACTGCAGTACTGGTATAGCCCAATTCCACAGTGATCTCAGTGGGTGCCATGGATCAGCAAGATGAATTCCAGTGAAACCCAACAGAAGATCCAGACCACCAAATTTTTAGAAAGCGACGATGTTACAAAAGTGGTTTTAGTGTTGTTCTTTTATCATAACCACCTGGGGGTTTCATGTGCACCTTGTAAAAAACCTTTAATTACTCGTAAGATGATTAATTGAGCCTCACCACCACACTGGGAGGAAGACATTAGTACATTCATTCTAGCACAGCAATGACTGGCTAAGTCCTGGCCTACATTTATGTTTTTTGTTGCCACAACTATGTCACTGAGGGAACTGATTTCTTTCAATGTAACTCTTCCAACCACCACTGCAAAGCAGATGCAGTTACAGTAGGAAATAATTGGTTTTAGGTGTATTGCTTAGGAAACCTTGTGTAAACCATCCCAGCACAACCTCTTCCTTGCTGATAGAAACTTCATTGCCAGTTTTCTGTAGTAACTGCAACAGTGAGTACAGATCCTGCCTAAAAGGTTTGGATCAAGGATGTTGGCATCCCAGTCCTTGTGCAAGCAGGAGACAGGGGAACCTTCTGAATGTTTTCTACAGCTGGAGAAGATATTTCTGCCAGGTCTCTCTAGTAGCTGCAGAAAACAAAGTTAAAGATTTAGAGGCATGCAGTATTCCCTCCTGAGCAAAGGAACCTGACCAAGGCACAGAGCCCACAGGTAACACGTGGCCCCTCGGGCACAAACCCAGCATGACTGCCCTGAGCTGCATTCCACCACTGGAGATTGCTCCATGGAAACATCCCCCCAAAATCCACCTGAGCAGCACGGGGTGGGGCCAGTGGTCTCTCACACAGTTTCTATTGCCAGCCCTACTTCCCCAAATCAGAAAGGTACTGGTCTTTCACCAGGTGGTAAATCCACTCTACCTCCAGGGGTGCTAAGATTTTTCTATTATTTTTTCTTTTTTTAAAGAAGATTCAGATGTTCTGAACCCAATCCCAACTCGACCACAGCAAAAGCTGCTTTTTTCCATGTAACTCTGGAGTGCTCTTTTCTGCCTGCTCCCCATGGCCCTGATCTTCAAAGGAAGGATGGGACAGGCTACATAATTGCTCTCAGTCTCTGCAACCTCCATCATTCTCCAGTAAAACGACTTGCCAATTTGTTCTTACCCAATAAGGATATCAGCACTCAGTGGGGATGATTTCAGAAAATTATCTATTCCTAATTCCTTGTGTACCTCCACAGGCTATCCCAGGATCCCAGACTGGTTTGGGTTGGAAGGGACCTTAAAGCCCCTCTTGTTCCACCCCCCCACCATGGGCAGGGATGCCATGTCCCACTGGTTTTAAGTTCTGTCTCTCCAGAAATATGGAGGAGGTTTCAACTTTGTTTTGTTTCAAAAAGACAATGGGAAAACTAGGAAGATATGTTTTTCCACCCTGTTTTTCCCAAGCCCCACAACAAGACAGGCTAGCCCTAGTATGAAGCAATCAAATTTGTTTCAGCTGAACACAGAACCACCCAAATTACAACAGCAGGAAAAGTCCACCAAACCCTGATGGGAACAAAGTCACTGAAATGTGGAATTGCTTTCCTTGATGGTTACAGTAACTAATCCTAAGAGAATAAGTAATTCTTTTAAAAAACAAGTTGTGTAGAGACACAAAACATTTTAAAGCAAACAAATATTACTGTGATACAACTCTTAGACAAGGTCTTACAAATGCTAATTAATTCACTAAACAAAATCCTAAATAAGCTTAATTCATAAACATTCTTATAAGGGAACTGCTCAACAACATCTTGGTCTACAATTAGACACTGTAAGTGCTTTGCTAATACAAACAGGCCTTTAAAAACCAATTTTATTAGATCAGTGAAATTTTTTGTCACTTAAACTCTGGTTCTATATTGAAACCAATACTGATGAACCTTATATAGCCCAACAGTAGTTACCACGGAAAGTGACCAAAGACTTCTCCAAACTCCCAAAGAATTTCAGATATTTAGTATTTTAAAAAATCCAAAAGTTTATTTTAAGCTTAGACACAACCAAACTAGACAACAGTCATTCTCAGAGAGGATGAGAAAGTAAAAAAACGAGTATGAATGGCAGCATTTATGTCTGAAGCCCTTCTTCAGGACCAAGAATGCAGACTGCATGCCAGCAAAACAGGAGACGACTGAGCCACTAGAAACGGGAGGGAACCCTCACTTTTCCAGTGCCAACCAAGCAACATGGGAGCTGCTCACAACAAGGAATGACACATCCAACAACCATCAGGAGAGATGACCAGTGCTCATGACCCCCAGGCACCACAGGAGACTCCAACACACGTTCTTCCTTCCCTTAAGATGAGCACCTCACATTAACCTCACTACTCTACTAAGGCAAGATTTTAAGGCTTTGAGAATTTTGTTTCCACAGCCTTTTTATTTTGTTCTCAAGGGTTTTTTTGTTCATGACTTTTCCATTCCTATTCATTCACCTATTCATTCCTCAGTCACTGATCTCCTGCTGACATCAAATGTCTGGTTTGCCCTGAATGGCCATTTATACACAGAATTTCAAATACATTCTTACATAAAAAATTACATCCAAGTGTCTATGTAAACACGAATTTCATCAATCCTGAAAAACTCCTTTCACTTACAGGCATAGTAGGCAAGTAAGACAAAGATTATATTGCAGATTTAAAAATTAATTGCTCCTAGAAGCGAGTTTAAACTATTATTCCCCAAAGTTGTTGAGATTTTTTTTCTGTCTTGAAGATTACATTTCAAGGCTACTCTGGAGAGCCAAGTAATATGCAAGACCTGGATATTTGCTGACTTTAGAGTTCTCCATACAGTCCATTACTTTTACATGGATACAATTTCAGCATCAGATCTGTCCAAAGCATGAACCAAATACTTTTGCAAAAGCTGAAGGCACGGCCATAGCAATCCTTCCTGTGGCCAGCACTGCATTCCAGAGCTGGTTGGGAATGCACTCTCTCCTGTGTCAAAGGGTTTAACAACTGAGGAGCTCCTGCAGCCATGGGGACTCACAGGGCAGCCATGTGCCTGCTCCTTCATAAAAGACAGTGATTTAGGTCTACAGCAGGGTGATGGTGCCACAGACACGGGGCACGTGCAGACAGGGAAGATGAGGCACAAGAGGAGGTGCAAGTCTAACCGAGAAAGTAACTACTCATCAGAAAGTGAGAGAAGCAAAGAAGCCCTGAAAGCAAGAGCTTACAGAAATGGGTTGTGGCCCAGATTCAACACAACAGACTAAATCACTTTGACAAATCCTCTAGTGCTTCCTGAAACTGTATAACCCCAGTAACAGGCAATTTGGAACACTTCTATGAAGAACTAAGAGATCCAAGTCCTCTCTTGTATTTCGGGGGACAGAAAAGGAGAAAGAGAGCCTTGAACCTTTTTGCCAATCACCAAGAATGGCTGTTCTCACACTATTACAAACATTTGGTCTCCATGGAAGGAGAATACCTAGCAGCAAACATTGGCAACCAAGGACATTCCACTCCCACTATATTGTCCCCAATAACAAGGAGAAAAAAAATCCATAAGGCTGTTTTGATTAGGAACCCTTTGAGAGGACTTCCTCAGAAGTGAGTGTCTGAAAATACCTTGAAAGATGGGAATGTGCAACAACAGTCAGATGGGGGAAAAGAGGCATCTTACTTTATTCTGAAAGCATTTACACTTCAGCCCAAAGTGGGAACACCTATTAATCCATGAACCTTTTTGCCAAGAACAGGGTCATTGTTTTCTTTTTAATTCAGAACAGAACCTAACACACAGCATATTCTGCATCTTGTCCTTTACAGGTGTTTGGAGCCAGGTTTTAGTTCAATACATACCCTGAACATGTCAGAACTTTCTTATATTGGGCTTTGTCTTCCCAGCAGGGTACAGCTCTGCATCTATTTAAAAGCCATCAGTAAGAATGAAGCAAGAACTGCACAACGGAGTTCTGCCCCACGAGGGGTATGAACAGACAAATTCATTCACAGCTATAAGTATTTATACTTTAAAATAATCTTGGACTGTTGCTAAATCTAGAATTAAAGACCTATCTTTGTGTATACATTAATACAGCAACAACCTAATCCTACATCAGATTTTGCTCCATGTTAAGAAAATAAAGCTTTAATGAGCTCAAATTTTACTTGAGCTGTTCATTCATTGCAGTGACAGTGAGCCCCAGCATAGAGCAAGGCATCATTGTGCTGGGCCCTATAAAGAATTAAATAGTGCAAATCGTTCCATCAAACAACAACAAAAAAACAAAACAAAACAAAACAAAACAAAACAAAAAAAAAAAAAACCAAAACAAAAAAAAACCATAAAAACACAAAACAAAACAAAAAAAACCAACACAAAAAATCCAAACCAAACCAAACAAAAAACCAACAAAACCCAAACACATTACACTTAACTGGAGACTAAAGGAAGGGAGAGAAGTGGGAGAAGCATTTATGCTTTGAGGACTTGGGGATTGCAAATTCTCAATTTCACTGTCATGGTTAGGAAAATGTGGCAGTAAAGCAATGCAACCGTATCTCTAAATAAACAAAAAGAGTGGTCGGTCTGCTGATGCAAGACAGACTAAAGAGAACAAGAGAACTATTAAACTATCTCCACTTCTGGGATTCTGGCTATTCTTTTGCAAAGTGAATGGCTTATGCTAATCAGGATGCATCTGAAATGCATCATTCAAGCCTTCTTGTACAAATATAGTTCTTATTTATCCCAAAAGATCCCCAGCTGGCCATGTTTGCATACAATGTTAAACCCAACCTCAAGAGCCCGTGCATTATGAGTCATTTTACACTTAAAAACATTAGTTCCCTTCACTGTTCTTGAAGACAGTGTATCCCATGAGGGGATTTTCAGTGGAATTCAACAATAATATACTATGTTACCACCCAACCTCCTCCAGCACAAAGAAGTTACAAGTTTTCTGCTGTTTGATGGGTTTTATTCTCCTAACAGTGCTTTTCCTACAGAACATCTTTGGGGAAGGGACAAAAGGATTTGCACCAATCCCTTCTATATGAGTCAAATATTTATGCTATGCCCTCTTGAAGCACTTTCATCTAGTAACCTGTGGAATGTGATCTCCTGACCTTAACACTCAAGCACATCTAAATCAGCTGCCCTTTGAGCTGTATTACAGACTGCAGAGAATTTTTATACATCTGTACTCCAGCCATATGAAAACCTTGTGGTCCAGCTGTAGCATTCTCTGCTACAAAGCTTTAGTCCACAGTGGCTTCAGGAAAGAGGAACACTCTGGTTCTCCCACATCTGTGGCAGGATCCCATGGTGTGTGTCACCATGGACAGGCAGAATGGTGAACCACCCTATCAGTACATTAACCAGCCTGCACAACTGAAATAAGTGTCATGGCAAGCCAGGCCCAGCCATGAGGTGCCAGCACCACTCCAATCCCATGTCCCACTACGTGACCCGTTTTGCCCACTCCCACTCCCACTCCCAGCTTCCTTTCTGCCTCCAGCCTCCTCCCCAGGGCAGGCAGCGCTGCCTGCAAAACATCTCCAGAATCAGAAAGACAAAGAGCTTGGGAGAAGACCAGGTACCCCCTTTCCTCCACCTGTAAATCCCTCACTTTCCTCAAGAAAAAGAAATTATTCTGTGTTGTGTTTGGGGCTCCCAGGAATGTTTTAAGGAGAGGGGTTACGTTGCATGTAAGTGTCCTGGAAGTAAAAGAGAGGGACACCAAGTGTCCCAGATGAATCTGCATCTTCAACCACGGGACAAATTTTTCCAGGGTCAGCTCATGACCCTATTTCCCTTGAGGAGCAGTCACTGAGGTAACCCTGGTGAAAGTCTGACCCAAAGATTTAACAGGGTCATGGTCCTGATGGTAGGGTTCATGTTTTCATATCAGCCCTGAAAACCAACCTGATGCTGCCCATCACTCACACAGGAGCAGCACAAGGGTGCAGGGAAAGCTCGAGAATATGGTTCTTGTGTTCCCACCCAGATCTGGTAGAAAAGTTCAGTCCACAGAAGAAGTCAAGGGTGGCAGAAAAAAGTGAGACGGCAGCCAAAACCTCCGGCGTGTCCTCTGCCCCAGGATGGACAGTGGAGAGTCACCTGCCCCAGTCCCCTCGTGCTGCACCTCAGCAGAGACTGAGTTCTCTGAAGCTCTGGCAGCTCAGAGCATGCTGACTTGTTGCCCCTCCTCTAAGGCAGGAACAGGACACCTTTTCCACTTTCTTTTCCCACAGAAATCCCTCCACAGAAGGGGAAGGGAAAAAAAATTAAAAACGAAAGAGGAATGAGGACCAGGACCAGGATAGACTACAATGTAGCTTTTCCTGCATCATCCACAGGAAAAACCCACGCAGTGGGGAAGAGCTTGATGTTAAGGCTGATTTCACCATGTGAACAGGCAGTTCCTCCTGCTGGGGGATGCTGCATGTTTCCACAGGGAACAGTATAATCCTCTCTGACACAAGGAGTCCTACTACCAGCCACACAAAATTCCACAGGTCCTTTCCTTGCAAGAAAGGCTGCTAGTGATGAAACTCTGGCCTTTGGGAAGGGGGTATGCGGTTACAGAGCTGGGGGAGAAGGAAAATGAGACAATCACAGCAGTATTATCAGTTGTAAACGAGGACACTTCCAGCACTTGGCCCCTACAGAAAGGAGTATTCTGCGAAATATGTTTCCCTGCACGGAGACTGGGCCTTCATCCAGTTATTATGTGCATGTCTCCACTGCATTTTTAGTCTTACTTTGAAAAAAAATCTCGAAACAAAGGAAACATCTCCTCTCTCTGCACAACGCCAAGCGTGTTCCTAGCCATGTTCAATAATCTGTTAAGGCAGGTTAATTACAGATCCAACACTTTTACACCTTGTGACACAGTAGTAAAGCACTTAATGTAAAACAAATTCCAGTGTGAAACAAGAAATGCCAACCAATTGTGGCAGCCCTGTTTGCACGCGTGATACGTAAAGGCACATACGTGCTCCTCTGTGGAGCACAACAAGCAAAGACAATCTCAACACGTGGATTACAAGCACAATGATTGTGATTATTTTCTCCAACAAAAAGAGCACCACAAGAAACGCAGCTGCTTTCAAACACAGCCTGACACAAAACCACTTCAGCGACTTCCACCGAGTTTTACTTGATCCAGTTACACACAAGTACATCCCCATTGATTTGGCAATTTACTACCAGTGGTAGTGGACAAGTGTAATTTTTTTTCCTTGTAAGAATTTTGCAAGATGAAAAGTAAACTTTACAGGAAAGAGAAGTGATGGGCAAAAGCTGACAGAGAGCCAGTCTAACTCCCAGGTTTAGGCTGATGAATGAATGCAGAGTCCCTTGTGCCGTGAGCACGTCTCTTACCTACTGATCTGCTGAAGACAAAAGGGTTTTCTTCTTTTCAGAAACTGGACACTTGTAGCTCGTCGGGTCAGTCACACAAAGCTTCCCTGCTGCCAAAGGTATTCTTTTTCCCCTCGGGTTTTTGTTGTTGTTGTTTGGTTTTTTTACCCCAGAGAGTAAAGGGCAGAACAGTGGATTCAGCAGGGGCAAAGGGTGGAATTCGAGACTCAACAGGCTGGAGAACTGCAGAGCTCTCTCCAAAAGATGCTGTATTTCAAGGCGCTTTCATTTGCAAATCCTTCTTCATCCTCAGTGTCAATAAAACTGGAGGAGGGGGGGTAAACTTTTTTATCTGTAGAAATACACCGGACTCCACAGAAAGGGGAATGTGATACGAACTGGATTTGTGGCTGGACTTTTTCTTTTATTAAAAATCAATATATATTCAGACAGGAGACCGAGACAGAAGGGTTAAAATCCAACACGGTCAGGCAGGACCTGCCCGCGGTGCCTGGGAGGAGGATAGCGGTGCCTCGAGCTCGGCGGAATAAACAAAAAGCAGCAGAGCGGCTGTCCCGGCGCTGGCGGCGCCGCCGGGCTGTCAGTGGCAGCGCGGCGCGGGGCTCCCGCGGCCCCGGCAGGGCAGGGCGGCCCAAGGCATCGCGGGCTCCGCTCGCTCCCTCCCCGGTTACCTGTGCGCGGCGGGGCCGGGCTCTCAGGGCGGCGGCACGGCGGGACGGGACGGGACGGGACGGGGCAGGGCAAGGGCAGGGCAGGCAGCTCCGCTCCTTCCGCTGCTCGGGCTCGGCGGCCGCGGGACGCGCTGGCGGGCGGGCAGGAAGCGACGGCCGGGCCCGCCCCGCCCCCCGCCCGCCTTATTGTGTGCGGGCACGGAACCGCAGGGTCCGGAGCTGGGGGGGACGAGCGGGGATCAGCCAGTCCAGCTCCTGGCCCTGCACAGGCACCCCAACAATCCCACCCCGTCCCTCAGAGCGTTGTCCAAACCCTCCTGGAGCTCTGGCAGCCTTGGGGCCGTGCCCACTGCCCTGGGGAGCCTGGTCAGTGCCCAACCACCCTCTGGGGGAAGAGCCTCTTTCTAATACCCAATTTAAACCTCCCCTGACACAGCTGCAGCCGTTCTTCAGGTTCTGTCACTGGTCACACAGAGCAGACACCGGAGCTGCCCCTCCACTGTCCCTCGGGAGGATGTTGTAGACCACAATGAGGTCTCCTCTGTCTCCTTCAGGCTGAACACACCAAGTGCCCTCAGCTGCTCCTCACACGGCTTTCCCTCAAGGCCCTTCCCCATCTTCGTTGCCCTCCTTTGGATGCTCTCGAATGGCATAGTATCTTTCTTACATTGTGGTGCCCAAAACTGCCCCAATATTGCAGGTGAGGCCGCCCTAGTGCAGAGCAGAGCGGGACAATCCCCTCTCGCCCAGCAGCGATGCTGGGCCTGATGCTCCCCAGGACCACCCGGGTCCCTCCACAGAGCTGCCCCACCAGTGTCCCCACTGTTCCCTGCAGCTGCTGAGCGCTGTCCCTGCCCTGGGGAAGTGGCAGAGCTCTGGCCCAGCCTGAGCTTTGGCCGCGCTCCAGTCCCGGTGCTCCGCAGAGGGGCTGTGAGGGCTTCACCCTACGAGTCACCCAGGCACCTGTGGGAGCATCCACAGAAGTCAGACCCAAGGTCTCACACCCGACCCACTGAGCCAGTGGAGTGAAACAGGTTTATACCAACGTACACCGGCCAAGGGGCTGACTCACCCACTTTTTCACGGCCAAGTGCTGAAAATAATTGAAAGTGCAGCAAGAACTGATCATGACTAACTGCACACAGGCAGTATATTAAAGGAGTTCCCCGTATGTAGTGTTCTGCTTAAAACCAAAATGTACATCACGGAATCTTCCAAGGCTCAGCTTATCCTAACAGGAATTATCCACAGACCTCTACCACTCTACCACAGTTGGATTGAATGGTCAGTGTGGGAAGAGGAGGCAGAAGAGACTTCAGTTCTTTTCCCCAAATACAACCATGGTTTTGCTTTGTTTCAGCATTTTACCGCATAATAAAAGATGATGGCCATGCTCAGAGATATCTCCTGTCCAAGGCTTTAAAGCCTGGAATCACACTGTAGAATTTCAACTTCTAAAATAGCTTATCTTTAAATATGTCACAACCTTTAAAGCAAAGCATGTCTCCCCACTCAAAAGCCAGTAAAAGGACCCCAAAATGATAATAAAAAGAAAGACTTAAGCCAGTCTCCCTCTTTTAGATCTAACAGGAGTTGGGAATGACAGTAATACTGTCAGCTCTGCAGTGGAACCAGCCTCTGCATCAGAGAGGCAAAGCTCTTGCTCTGAAATGGGGTAAGCAACACCAACTTTTCCTTGCCCCATCCCTGTAATCAGGGCAAATCCCCAGCCTAAACAAAGCCGAGATAACAAACTGGTCTTTCAATTGGGACTTACTTGTGTACAAACAATGGTACCCTGTCTTTCTCACAGTCCACCTCCAGCTTTTGCATATAAAGCAGTAGAATCCTTCCCCAGTGAGGTCACTCCTGTCCTGAACTCAGGAGGAGAATGATCTCCCAGTGACAGCTTTCACTTGGCTCCTGGTCACTAACTTGGAATTTCAAGAAAGAGTGAAACAAAAAAAATGAATGAAACTGTCACAGTGTGTCCACAGCTGATTTAATACATAGAGCATAACCATGCAAATATGAAGCCCATTAAGTAGTCCCAGTATGACAAGGTGTGGTCGTAAGATGCCACCAGTTTCCAAAAGTACTAAAAGTGAAAAAACTGGCCACATGTCAAATCCTTCCACTGTGAAATTCTGCCTTCATGTGAGGAGACATGACATGATTCAGCCATTTACCTTTTACTTGCTCTGCGCAAACAAATCCTTTCTGACATTCTCAACTCTTAACATTGAAAAGAAGCTCTGGACAAAAGTTCAGGAAATCAAACTGCAGAAATCCCAAATGCAGAATATATATAAACATCTATTTTTTCGCCTCATAATCGACATTCATTCATTGGAACATTTCACTGGAACAAATGCAGAAACACACATGTAACCCTACAATTTGAAAACGCCAAAGGAAAAGGGCAAGGCAGAAGGAGCTACTGAAGCACATATTTGCTTGGATGCTGTGGGGTAGAGCTGTAAGGGAAATACAGCTACAGCGAGTGAAGAGTTAGAAAATGTGCCTCAGTCACACATCCTGTCTCCCTCCCACATGCTCAAAGAAAATATGGGAGCAAGGCGAGAAGGCAGAGTCATCAGGAAAGCACAACTCTTGCTTCATGCAGGCACTGGGAAGGGGTGAGCCTTGCCTGAGGCGTGTTAACCCCAGCTCCTCTGCCGCTGTTTATTCCAGGGGCACTGCTCGTGTTTAACCCCCAGTTGGAGATACCAGCACTATCGAACTGCAAAAGAACAAAGCTGCATGAAATCCAAATTCTCTCCCTTCCAATACTCTCCCGCTGTATCCTCCCTTCACCCAGCTCCCGCCCAGTCAGCCCTCAGGAGCTCCAGCGCTCATCTGAACGGCTGCCAGCAGAGGAAGTGAGCGGTTTCCACACACACATCACGCCACAATGTGGGAATTCAGGAAACAACACAAGAAAGGGGTTCCTAAGAACTGTTCCAGCGCACTGGGGCCAATTTATGCAATCGCACAAAGGTGACGGTAGCTGTGTTAGAAAGCACAGAAGATAAACTCCACAACGGCAACTAAGTTCAAAGCAGGAAAATAAATCTTGGGCTCAGGAGCTGTTTGGATGACCGGGAATCGCTCCACCCACAATTTTTTAAGAGGTTGTCCTTCACATTCTTTAAAATTCCTCCATCTTAAACTTCCTCCCTCCAGGAATCACTGTAGCTCTGCTGCCCTTTGTCCCCAGCAGCTGGAGCTCAGGAAGCTGCTGATATTATCCCTCCTGTACAGACACCACCGCTCAGTCAGTAGAGAGGGGCATAAATTAATTTCCATGGATCTCTGCTCTTGGGCCAGTTTAACAGAGCTTTTCTTCTTACACATAAAAGTAAACCCTTAGCAGGGCTCGGAAGTGCCATTGTCTCTTGGGACCAGACAGTACATCCCCACCACCACCAAAGCTGGATGTTCTTTGCCCAGTCTGTAAACACATTGTTGGGTGAAATAAGGACCCTACTGTAAATAGACAGTAATGCAAGAAATAGTATAGTAAAAAAGACAAAGAAGAGGAGCTGAGTACATTTACTACGTGAGCAGGAGCAAGGAACAGACATTTCTGAAAAGGGAGATCGTATTTCTTGTCACGGATGCAAAAGTCACAGAATCACAGAATGGTTTTGGTTGGAAGGGACCTTGCCATGGTCAGGGACACCTTGCCATGGTCAGGGACACCTTCCAGTAGACCAGGTTGCTCCAAGCCCCATCCAACCTGGCCTTGAACACTTCAGGTCAGTTTGACAGATAGATTCGTTAAAGATAAAAAGTGAACCAACACATTAGGGGATACAGACCAAAACAAGACTAAAACATTTCAAAACCTGGTAAGAAGCACAAGAAACAGGTGAAGAAAGTACCAAGGTATAGGAGTGGTTTGTCCAAAGTCAGTTCAGTCTGGATTTGGAGAGTCTCAGAGTCACAGGGCACAGGCCCTGCCTTGCTGCCCACACTTATGGTGAGCCTGGACCTGCAGCACTGCAGCTTTTGCTGCAGTTTTACCACCTGCTTTTAGCACTCAGCCTTCAGGGTGGTCATGGCCATTTCAGAGTCATATGCAGAAGGTTTGGTGTTGCTGCTACATCCAGCCCTGAGCTGTAACAAAGCCTGGAGGACTCCCTCAGGTCCTGCCATTGGGTACAGCTGGAGACCAGCTGTGACTTCTGAAGAGAAACAGAATCCATCTGACAGACACGAGATTGAGGCATGAATTATATGTAAACCCAGTTATCATTCACCAAGATGGCAATGACAGGTATTCACAGACCAACAGCACCAGAAATTACTACCATGAAACTTGACATGCACAAAATCACTAGAAAAATTCTCCTTCTCAAAACACACAAGCAGGAATAGTTACACACGATGTACTCCTCTGGCCTTCACTGTGATTGCTGTGTCTTTCTACACAAATGTATTATTTTGCCCATTCTATATAATCAAACTTTGATGACCACATAACTTCTGAGAGGGAAGTAACTGATACAGAAACTTTTGCACAGCCAACTTAATATCCTGTCTATACTGTGATTTACATCGTAACACAGCTCCCGCTCATCTAAGGTTTTGCATGCTACTGCCTGTGAAGATTTTCAAAAGTATGTCAGCTTGGGAGGTACCTCTAATGGAGTGTAACTCAAGTGCAGCATGGTTCCTGGGAGAAGAAAGGGCCTGCACAGGAAGGGGCAGCAAAGGAACAGCTTACACAGTGAAATGCAATATAGAGGTCAGCAGTCTCATGTCACCCGTGAGGTGATTGATCAGGTACCACCTGTAAGGAGAATTATTCTAACTGCTGAACTCTGGCCCCTTTCTATGCAGAATTTCAGAAGAAAGACGTGTAACCAGGAGAGTGATAAACAACTGCCAACTATGAAAAAATAAACGTCTCAGCTTTGCCCTAAACACATTCACACCCCAGTGCCCTACAGCTAAATGTACTTGGGGCAAAATAAGGACAGCAGGGTTAGTCTGGACAAAGGGATTTCCCTACAAGACGCTATTTTTCTCCCAAAGAGGGTTCTGTAAGCCATTAACTAATGTCTATTATATATTAACAACCTTGATGTAAAAAAGTTGACCATCTCCCTTGCTTACCTGCACTCTTGCCTCTCATGTCTCTTTAAAAAAATCTGCTGAAATGAATGAAAAGATTCCTTCAACGTCCAGTGGATTCAGAGCAGAGTAAACCCTAAGAGTAAGACATGGAGGCCCTGGACTTCAACATAGCATTTGTTTGGCCTCAGTGACTAAAGAACGATGAAATTAGAGAAGAACAAGATGCACAGCAGGTTCTGCAGCAAAAACCAGACCTGATAATCCTGATATTGCAATGATCATAAAGACTGTGAGGGGACAACCACGGCTGATTTAAACCAAAAAGCCTAACCTCTTCCAAGTCTCCAGGCCTTGTAATGGCACAACTGTACTGATAAACACCATGGGGATGGGGGAGAGGGGGTGCTTTTTGATTTTAAGCTCTTGCAACTTCTTTTTAATGCTGATGTCAAGCAGACTCAGGAGTGAGAAATGAAAGAGGCCCAACCAACAGTAATCGTTGGCTGGAAGCAAACTTCCATAGCCTGGGAAGTTTAAAGGTATGGTCTCAGTGAAACACTGAGTGCCATACACATGCTAGAGCTCTACAAATTGTAGGAGCAGGACCATCTTCCCCCAGCACAGAGAAGCTGTACTAAAGAGTAAACAGCTTGTTTTGAACATGAAATTAAAGAACAGAAATTAAAGGAGAAATAATTTTATGAGCAAAAAAGGTCAACGCATTGGAACAAAATAGATTAATTTCTGTTAAATGACTGCTTCAAAAAGTGGTAATTAGAATTTTTCTGAACATAGTCAGTTGTGCTCCTAAAAACAATCTTGTAGTAAGCTACGAAAATATTGATAATTAGAGACAGCAAGGTATCAAGTTACAGGTAATTGATTAACATTTTGTTTTCACATAAATGAAAAACTAAAAATAGAATTATGGAACAAAGTCTGATTAGATTTTAAAATCGAATTCAGAAGCTGCTGCCATATTCTTGAAGAGCCACAGCACTCTCTGCTGGTGATCTTTGTTCAACAGTTATTGAGAGAAAAATGAGGAATGAAAATGCATTATGTTCTCGATATGAAATGCCATTTTTCTTTTAAATGGATGATTAATTAGATCTTGGAGCTAGATATGTTTTTGGAAACAACACAGTCATTACTAAGAACTGCACTTACTATGGGCAATCATCACTCACTGGAATAAATTTCACTGTCACAAATAAACATCTGATGCAGATGCTTCTCTCAGCAGAAAGCACTTCTGTGGTGCTGTAGCACAAAGACAAGCTGGTGTGAGAAATTCTCATGATGCCAAATCCTTTGGCTCCACCCTGACTTTCCATCAATTTTAGAGTCATGCCAAGAAAAACAGCTCTCATTAAAATTAAGTCCTAGTACAGCTCCAACACCTTCCCCAACAGGAGTCACAGTGGAAATGCTGCTGCTTTAATCAAAGCAAACCTGCTCCCAAACCTGTCTCTGTTCCACCCTTTGCCAGGAAGCTGGAAAGGCTTTGATTTCCTCTCCCCAGGATGCACCCAAGCCTTGTCCACACCTCTCCTGGATTACCTTACCACACCTGAGCCTGCAGAGGGACAAACAGACCAGCAGCAACAAAATAAACCCGAGGCCAAGTACCCAGCTGACAGCTGTCCCAGCTCCCAAACTGCTCAGATCAGGCATCAGTAAGAAGGGTAAAAACTGGCAAATTGAATCCGTGTGCAGCTCATGGAAGTGTGGGAAACAAAAGAGACAATGTTAAGCACAGAGTATTCATTAGCAAAGGGCTTGAGTTTCTTGGCTTTTGCCATCTGCTTCCCAAAGGCCATTTTTCAAGGTAGCTTTTTGTTCTTTAGTTTCAAATGTAGTCATGGAAAGACATCATATTCCTTCTTAGCTGATGAACTAAAGCTCAGCACACACTGAGGGGGCAGGAGGGGAAAGCAATGTCAAAGCTGGGGTTTTTCTGCTGGACTACAGCAGGATTTGCATCAGAGCTTTACCTGACAAAACTGATCTAAAGACCTCAGTCAGCTCCCCAAATATTCATTTACACTATAGTATTAAAGACATAAAGAAATCCAATGTTTACCAAAAACCAATACACGAGAGTTCAGAATGCAGTCCTATCACCCTGAGTCACAGCAAAGCCAGGGCTCAGCTCTGCAGGGCCAGGCTGGACCTGCCATCACAAGCACCTTTCAATACCTGCAAGGCACTCAGGAGCTTGTTAATGAGGATGGCTTCAAGTACTCGGGATGCTGAAGAGATGCTTTGGGAAAAGGGGTCCCAGTCATTCCCAGGGAGGGGCCTGAGGTCTCTGGTTTTTCCACCTAAAGGGACAGAGTTGGCCCTCTGAGCAGGCAGAGGGTGCAGCCACAGCTGCATTAAATGGTGTGGGAGCAAGAGCTCCCAAAGCCCCGTGGTGGGTCTGTACCCCTCCATCACATGGGAGACATCTGGAGCAAGACTATGAATCCCCTGGTGCCCAGGCCAGGATTCTGAAAGCAGCTTCATGTCTGGTAGGACATAAATATCACCTTAGGATCTGCTTCATTATGTCCCCACATATAAGCCAAATTTTGAAAATCTGACCTTTGCTTCTTCAGAAAAATCTGAATTTTGCTAATCCTGGGGCTTAGAGGGGAACTGGTGTAGTGCTCAATCCAGAAACTGCAGCGATTAAGGTGAAGTTCTGGAAGTTCAAATAGGGGGTCAGAAATTGAAACCCAGGGGCTGTTTCACTGTTTCAGTCAGAAGATATTTGTCTATTCAGTGCAGCAAGATACACAGCACTTTCAAACATTTTTCTTTATGAAGTAAAAAGTGGGAAGAACAGAGAGAGAAGCTGCAGAAACAGCTTAGAGCCTTAAAAGGAATACACACAGTGGTAAAAAAGTGAGTTTTAACATAGTCGTAAGTCAAAGTCAGGAATAATTGTTGTAATGCATTCTGCTCCTGACAAATCTCAAATTTAGAAGAGCTTCACATCTGCTGAGAGTCCCAAGAAACTTTTTAAGCATTCAGGGCTCACGGACACTTGGCAGAGTAGGACAGAGTGACAGCCAAATGCCAAACACAGCTCCGAAACACCGCGGGAGGAACAGACATTCCTGCCTAAGGGATCGCAGCAAGTTTCCCGTCCCAGAAAAGGACAAAAGGTTTAAAACCTGAAGTTTTCTACTTTTCAAGGAAGTTAATATTGTGGACATAACAGCACCCAGCAAGAGATCAGTGATCTACAAGGATGAGAAGATGCTCAAAGCCTTGAGAACCTGAGTAACTACAGGAAATTAACATGATTACTTTTTTAATGTTATTAACTATACATGCCAGACTGCTCCTAAATATTCTCTTCCCACATTTCTACCCACACCTTTACCTTAGTACCATAGGAATTCTGTATTCAGCTCTGTCCCTTGATCATTAATGCACAGACTCCTAAGCTTCAGACTTCAAAGCAATGCACGGCTAAGAGTCACAGGCACAGGACTGGGACAGTGTCAAACTCTCCCTCCACCTTCTGTTTGACTTCACCGTAGGAACACCTCCTTCTACAGGAAAGCCACTGATTTATGTGGGGTTTTCCACAGATTAAGTTAATAAGGGAACCCAACAGGGCTTCATCTCCTTCCACCTTCCAAACACTGGAAAATCAAAGGAAATGGGAATGTCTCCTGGGGTAAGAGAAAAACATGAGCACTCCACAAATATGCAAGGGAAGAAACCAAAGGCTTCATCGTGTGGATATGCACTTCTCCAGGAGCCCTCTACCCTTCTCCTCCCTCCCATAAGTCACATATAATGTTCTCAGGGAAACTTGGTACAACTGCAAGGCCTCACCCACACTGATCATCACCTACAACGGTGGTGGTTTAGTTTTATTCCTGATTTTTCTTTTAGATTTTTCTTTCCTTTGTCCCTCACTACTTTCTTCTGCTCCAACCCTCCCTCTTTCTGCTTCTCAAAATGTCTGCATTCCCTGCTTATTTCTGCAGATTCTCTCCTCTCATCTGTAGCACATTTCCAGTACTCAAAGCTCCAGTCATGCCCCACTGCTCAAAGCTTCCAGCATATGAGAAGGAATTACACTTAACACAATACAAATGAAGAAATTACAACACAGATATATCAAGATATAGGTCTCTACAAGACCTAGGGGACTTAGGGACTCATTTTAAAGTAACTTGTAATCAGCATTCCTTTGAGCTACATTTGAAAATTACAACAGCATTCCCTGGCAAAGATTAAGCCCCATCAGGGTCAGGTAGAACAGCAGTCTGGGCTTTTCCAGCTTGATTTGTAGCTGTTCTTATATCACCAACTTTCAAGGAAATTACACACCACCAGACTAACACAGGTGCAGTTTCTTTAGTGGTAAGAAAGCTGCTACAGGTCATCAGATGCAGGAATTTTCATCAACAAGATGTGCCAGCTCTGAGCTGTTAGACATTGCAATGGTACAGTGGGAGGAGTGTTGTAGATACACACACTTCAAAGTGCCTTCACCAGTCTCACTGTCCCTCATAAAACACTGGGCTAAAGCAAAGTACTGATGCAGATGGTGTAACAGAGGAATGATTTACTTTCTGAGAAGGTGAAATGTAAAGCCCAACTCAGAAATTTCTCTGCCTAATGAGAACGTTGCAATTAGGTCATCACTGAACACTGTGTAACCACAAATCGGAGCAAAAACATTCCCACAGAATAACTAATATGTGACAGGAGGCATTTGGAATGAGAACAAGATTTCATCCACGTAGCCCTGCTGCTGAATTATACAGATAAAGAGAGGCCCTGAGACAGCCAGCTCCCCACACACAGGTGTCGGGATACACAGACCCAGTTTAGCAATCTAGAGCCTAAATTCCCAAACAGGAAAGTTCATGTCCAACTTTGATGAAATCTGACAAGGCATTCAGAGCAAGTTTCAGGGTCAGAATTCTATTTAGGTCATGGATGAACTGGATCCAGGCTACAATCTTCTTTATATCTCCTGGACTCTGGTATGAGCAATGCTTCTAATTTCCAAACCCTATTTCTGCTAAAAAATTCAATCAGTTCTATGCCCAACCCTGCTCAGCTCAGGCTGGACATTCTGGTAAACACGAGACCTGTATTCAAATGACAAGATAAGGGAACAACAGAACAGTCTCCAGACTGCTTTGGTCACTGAAACACCCTGCACTTGGTCCTGCAATTGGAAGTACCTGTTGCTGGGGCAGACAAGTCAGGAGAGGGAAGATTTGTGGGATAATGGGATACTCTTCTGATCAGGGAGATTAGAATTTTTCATGTTTAATGAAAAATTATCATTAAAAAGTGGAGTAAAGATGAACTAAAGCGGAATTTGCTATTTTATACTGCATTAGAGCTGAATTGAGGATCATTTATCAGAGGCAACACTGAAAATTTTAACCTGAAAACTGAGTGAGGATCTTCTTGATGCATCTCATGATGGGAGAGTGCAGGTGGGAATGCCAAGGACCAGAATCTGGGCCTGGATGTTGTGAGAAGTCCAAACAGCCTGCCAGGAGCCTAAAATACGAAAGTGTTGGGCTGTCCCACCACGTGCTGGACATTGGTGGGGCTCTGGCTGGTTACAGCACCAAGAAAAGCAATGAGTGCCTGGGATCACACAAGTCCCTGTGTCCACCACAGCTCCTCCACATCAAAGATTTGGCCTTCCAAGCACTCACCTTCCTCAAAAATGAGCCTGGAACTGAGGCAGATGGGATTTGAGCTGCTTAGACCATGCGGCAAATACCACGGTGAATATTCATGGCCCTGCCCGACTCAGTCTAAGGAAAGGCCTGAGGGCAGAGGGAGCAGCAGGGACGGCCAGAGCCAGAGCCTCGAGGGGGCTGGGGTGGGATCCCACTCTCCGACAAGGCAAAGCCTTTAACTCTTTGAGGATTATCACCCTCGGACTGGCATTCTGTTCCCTCAGAGATCAAAGCAGGAGGATTTGGAGACGTTCCTGTTAATTTGGAGTTGGGTCAGGTGCGGATGAGCTCCTGTGGGACCGGGACGAGCGCGGGAAGAGGCGGGCAGAGCAGGGGCCATCTCCCGCAGCTGGGGCAGAGGCCCCGGGCTGTGGGTAACAAAACAGCGCCTGCACTTGAAAATGGACCTGGGAAGGGGCAGGAGGGCTCTACGTCCCCTTCGCACCGACCCCGCCGTCCCCACTGCCACACACGCCCACCAGCCGCCACAGCCCCTCAGCGCCGCTTCCCGCGACCAGACTCTCCCCAGACCACCGGGGGTGCCCGCGGCGACCCCCGAGCAGTGTCCGCGGTCCCGGAGGCTGCGGGATGACCCACAGAACCGCCCCACAGCCGCCCCGGGAGGAGGACATCTCCGTCAGGGCAGCTCCCCTCCCCGCCTCGGGGGGACCGTCCGGGCGGTGCGAGGAGGGGACGGCGCCGGCCTTCAGCCCCCTCGGAGCGGCCTCGCCCGGCGCCGCAGCCTCCGCTCCGCTCTTACCCCGCGGGCGCCTGCCCCGGCGGCCGCCCGCTCATCCATCCTGCGCCGCTCCCCTCCGGGCTGACAAAGCCGGCATGGCTATGAGGGACACCAGGGAGCTCTGGGAAGTGCCCACCCCAGATCCAGTGATTAACTTTCACCAGGCGGCTGCAACTACGGCACCCGGCATCCCCCGCCGGCCGCGCTGCGGTGGCGGCCGGGAGCTGTAGTTCTGCTCGCCCGGGCCAGAGCGGCCTTGGCTCGGGGGAGCCGCCGCCTCGGGCAACCACGGCTGAGCGAGGAGAATCCCAGAATCGATTAGCGTGGATGTAAAAGACCTCTGAGATCATCGAGTCCAACCTGTGCCCATCCCCCACCTTGTCCCTATCCCCCAAGCCCAGATGTCAGCTGAGTGTCACAGCCAGTCCTGCCTTGCCGACACCTCCAGATGGGACTTCCACCACCTCACCTGGCAGCCCCTGCCAATGTTAATCACTCTTTACGTGAAGAAAATTCCTGCCTGATGTCCAACCTGCCCTCCGCGCCACAACTGGAGGCCATTCCCTCTCCTCCTGTCCCTTGTTCCCTGGGAGCAGAGCCCACCCCCCCCGGCTCCCCCTCCTGTCAGGGGGTTGCAGAGCCAGAAGGTCCCCCCTGAGCCTCCTTTTCTCCAGGCTGAGCCCCCCCAGCTCCCTCAGCTGCTCCTGCTGCTCCAGCCCCTTCCCAGCTCCCTTCCCTTCCCTGGACACGCTCCAGCCCCTCCATGTCATTCCTGAACTGAGGGGCCCAGAACTGCCCCCAGGATTCAAGGTGCAGACTCACCATTGCCAAGTACAGAGGGACAATCACTTCTCTGGTCCTGCTGACCACACTATTCCTCAGAGGGCAGGATGCCATTGGCCTTCTTGGCCACCTGCTTTTAATGTTTCTTCTACAATATTTCTAACTAGCACCATTCCTTGCCCCAGAAAGATTCTCAACGAAAGCAATAAAAATGTAAAAGCCAGACTGTCAAAGATTCATGCCTAGAAAGGTTGCCATGTCAAAATAATTTAGGAAGACCAGTATGACTCTAGAGGATATAAAATTTAATAAGAAATTTCTAGATGTCTTAAGAACATTTTAGCACCTGGCAATAGTCAGGTGCTAAAAAGTATTAATAGGTAAAGCTTAAAAAAATCTGGAAACCCTGTTACTCAAGTAATCAGCAGCTGGTCATCAAGTGTACAGCTCTTGCAATCTCATGTTGAAGTGTTTCATCCATTTTTATTTACAACCCATAAAGTATCTCTCTGGCCATGCAAGGTTTGCTGTGTTAAGCACACAGAACAATGCATAAAACAAGCCATGTGGAAATAAAAGGACATTTTAGAGATGCGAGTACGAAGCATCCAAAGTCAGGTGGAAAAATGCTTTTAAGCACAGACATCTGCACTCACAGAACATTATTACTCCTTGCTGTTTTTGATTAAAGACAGCTTTGTTTTGTTACTTTGGATGAAGAGAGGAAAAACTCAGCAGTTAGTGGCCACACACCAGCTTCCACTGTAAACA
Organism: Manacus vitellinus; assembly: GCF_001715985.3. NCBI lineage: Eukaryota > Metazoa > Chordata > Aves > Passeriformes > Pipridae > Manacus > Manacus vitellinus. The sequence goes on from NW_021940704.1 coordinate 1,795,319, forward strand.
TCCAGAAGGGAGGGATGGAGGGAAAGGCTGTTACTGCTCCATGGGAATCCAGCAGCATGGGGGCATAAGAGTGACACAAAAATGGGCTGTGCTGTCACAAGGCCTTGTTTGCAAAAGCAAGACAAGGAGAATGTATTAAAAAACATGGTGGAATGTTTGGTTTTGTAGTACTTGATTTCCGAAATCCAGTCTTTTTGTGGCTGACAAGCTCCCTCCTTTCTTTGCAGTCCCTGCAGCTGTCGGGGGTCTGCACTCCTGCCTGGGGAACACGAGTACAGCAAGCAAGCCCTCCCAGAAAAAACCTGAATCATTCATGCACGACCAGACAATGCTTGGAAGAGTCACAAAGGATGGGAGGAGGAGGAAACCACGGCGCTGTAGTCATTTGCATTATTTCTAGTTTCTTTGCAATAGTCACTTTCAGCTGTAAAATGTAACAATTATGTACTTCATACTTGTTTCACCACTACTGGGCTTTAATTTGCATCCCACCATGATCAAGTAAAATCTGGCCAAGAGGTTGTATCTGTTGAAACACGCACCTTCATTTTGGTTTGGTAGAATCAGGTCCATTCATAGAAATTAACGTAAAAGCACAGTCTGTGTTGTGGTCTCACATTCCCCCCATGGTTCATCCTGGCTGCTTTATATTGTGCAAAATCTCATGGGAAGAAACACCACCACTGCAGGGGATTCGCTAGGAATCAAAACAGGCTATCTATCACTGCTTCCACACCACTTTTCTTGGATCCAGCAGGAAGACACACCAGTTCAGCTGGAGCACTGCATCTCCTCACAGTTCTTGGGGGCAGGGCTGTGCCTGCTGACCTTGTCCAAACCCAAGGCCAGGCTGAGGCTGGAGAAGTCTCAAGTTTGGTTTAGAGCCACCCTGTGCTCACATTTGGGTCCTGCAGCAAGCACAGGAGCCAACACATGACAGCCAATATGGGAATCCAGCACAGGACCCATGTTGGTGGGCCTCCACTCACAGTCCCTGTGGCTCTGCATGTGCTTTAAGCCACACTCAAACCTCACTGTCCAACTGTGCAGTTTAACTATGCTACTTCTACTGCTTTTAGGACCACAAACTTGAGCAAAGGCTCATTGCATTTGTTTGCCTGTAGCTTCATTTTTACCAGCCTGTTTTCAAAATTTCCCCTATATTGACATGAAATACATTAGTTGCCTACTATTAGACAAGTTCTCTAAGTGAGAAACACTTCAAAACTTGTGTTTTTAATTATTTTTTTTTACTTGACTTACACTTCAAATTGTCATCTTTCTTTATTACTGGATGGTATGGAAGTTTTAACATAACAGCACATCTGTAACAATTTACTTCCCTACCAACCAAGTCCCCTTTGTTGATGACTGGGTGCTTATAGATCCACTGGACAAACATAAAAAGGAGATTTAGAAATATAAGTAGTTAAAGTAGGAAAATTAGCTCTGATTCCCAATGCTAGGAAGAAGAAATTTTAATTGTAAAATCTGAAATAAGGACAACATACAAACTGGGAGCACTTTAAATATGTTTATTCAGCAGCTATTACAACAAGCCTCCAAAAAATTGGAGTCCCCTCTTGTTTCTGAACCGTGTCAAGTGATGAAAATGCCTCTAAGATGGAAGCTGAACAGTGCACTCCTTTCTGAGATATATGTCTAACAGGGATTAATCTCTTTGAAAAGGCAAAATATAAATATATACACTCTAAATTCACAACAACAGTTTCAACTCACTACATCAATTTAAGTGGGATAACAGTGGACAAACCCACATCATGTAAACTGCAGTTGGAAAATCTCTGCTCTCTCCTCCTCCAAGCCTGTCCCGTTTACATTCTGGGATGTGCCTCTGGCAGAGCTGGAATACAGAAGCTGAAGTGTTGGATCTCAGGGGCTGTGCACAGGACGGACGTGGGGCTCTGCTCTCTACACGTTGCTCAAGGCATCCACACCAGGAAGAACCTTCCCTGTGAGCAGGTAAACACACCAACAAAGTTAAGAACCCCTCTGTGCTCAAACAATTAAGCTTTCCTTTACAGCTTGCAACTGCAACAGTTATACATATTAAAACAGAAGTAAATCAGAATTCCCAGGCTGAGAGTGGAGGAGCTTGGCTCCACACATGCTCCTGAGGACCACTGTGGTTACATGGACACTGCTGCACACAGCAAGTCCTCCTGCAGCCCCCCACAGTCCCAGAGCACAGCTGCCCCTGGATGTCAGCAGAGAGATTCCCAACACACCCAGCCATCAGTTCTCAACTAACAGTAAGGGTACATTTCTATCCAAGTCTCTGCTAAAGTCACATCCAAACACTCAGCATCTTTTTCCACTACATTTGATGGCAAACAGATTTTTTATTGGATTTAAGGAGTTGCTGCATGTTTTCTTCCATCCCTAGTGGTATGTAAATTACAATTTTGGAGTGTGTAGTGGAAATGTTAAGAATTAAGGAAAAAAAGCCTCCTACAAGTCTAGTCTTTTACTGAGACTAAAACACCCAGATCAAGATATTTACATGTCTCAATCCAAGTGATGGAAGCAAGGAATATGCTCACCTTTGAGTATGAGGGCCCAGGTTATTCAAGTGCAATGTTTTCTAAAGCATTTTTAGCTTTTTGTCCTACTTTAATAATGAAGAGACACCACTCTGGTTTTGCCTTTTTTCAGAAAACTGACCTTCTAATGCTCAAGCTGTGCAACAGGACTGAATTTTAACATTGTTAACAACTCATGGTTTGCTGGGGTTTCAGGGATTTTTTTTTCCCCTTTTTAAGCTTCAGAAGCTTTTCTAATTAGCCAGACTTCCGTTACATTTAAAAGATCACACACACAAACCCACATTTTGGGCCAAAACTTAGCCAAGTTTGTCCTTTTGAATACACAGTGTTTCCTTCGAGCCATCCGCATTCCTCCCCTTTCCCATCACTCCCTAGGCAACAGAAACAAAAGCTCTGTCTCCCATCTAACTGCTGGAAATAGCAGCTGCAAGGCAGTTTATTGCAGTTTCTCCTCTCCAGAGAAGCTGACAGCATTAGGTGATTTACACACACTGGGAAACAGCTAATTAGCAGAGGAAAGGAAAACTCGTTTAGAGTACACTGTAACTCGTTAGAAGAATGCTGCCAACCCTCACCATTTTGAATTCCAAGTACCCTCCTGCAGGGTTGTCCCCGAGCACTAGAGGGCTCCCCAAAACCAGGGAATTCCATACGAAGGGCTGAAAAAGACCTCTGAAGAATTCCAGACTACTCTGATGAGATTTCCTTAACAGAAACCAGGCATTGTAACGGGCTGGTTAGCATGTCCTGAGGAATCACCTACAAAAGCCCACTCTCAGTTTGGTTTTCTATTCCAGCATTTTTGTTTTCTGGGAGAGGCAGACTCAGCTGTTTGCAGGAATACTCCATTTTCCTTCCTCTATGAGGACTACAAAAGAGCAGCAGGAGGAGCTCATTGCTCCAAAGCTATGTCCAAACTCCACATGGTTGGACAGAGAAGACATTCACTCTGTGGTTGTGCTTTCTTGACTACCAACACATAATAGAGCACCCAGAACTTTGGATTTACTCATAGTGAAGATAAAAGAGTAGTTACCCTCTAGCAGCTCCAGGCTGGCACCACCTCCTGTGCTGACATGGCTGACTTTATCCTCAGTGTTCCACTTAGCACAGCAAGTAGCTGTATCTCCACCACCTGTAGCACAAACAGAATCAATGAGACACACAAGAAATTCAGATCTGATTCATCTGAAGGCCCACAGACTTGCTACAAGCTGGTGTTGCTCCCAAACACTCAGCATTAGGACATGCAGCAGTTTTTAAAGTCCCATCTCCAAGCTGAAGAACAGATGAAAACATGAGGAAGGGAAAAAAAATTTGACAAGTATTTTCAACATGATGCTGGCAAGCAGAAGCTTCCTTGGGGCATTTAGAAAAACAAGAACAAACACAACTACTAACCAATAATGGTGATGCAGCCTTTTCCAGTTACTTCTACAACTTTGTCCATCAGGGCTTTGGTTCCTTTGGAAAACTTGTCCCACTCAAAGACCCCAACTGGACCATTCCACACGATTTGCTTGGCCCTTCCCACAACTTCAACAAACTTCTTCACACTTTCAGGGCCACAGTCCAGGCCCTAAGGAAGGGAGAGAAGCCAGAGATACGGTCACTGCCAACCCTCACCTCACATGACCCATGTCCAGCTGGGATCCCCTCATCCTGGATCTGAAGCAAGAGTTTCTCTGTATGCACTGACAGATTTGCCAGCAGTTGCTGCAGGAGAGGAGAGTCTGGTGTGGTATTTATCTTCCTAATACCAGTAAGTGAATTTTAAACCAATGTCAGATGCTTGAAGCCTTAGTTAGAAACCTTTGCCAACTCTACTTAAATTCCAAATAAAAGGGATTCCAAATAAAAGGATTTCTACTGCAATCAGATCTGAAAGTTGTGGAGGAATTTTGCTGTTTTAATCCAAATCTCACAAAAGCTACTTTAGACTTAGAAATTCAGGACAAACAACAGGGCTTCAATTTCACTAAATCAACCAACTCTACACAGCTTGAGCGCCCTCAGAAACATTTGCCACAGATCACAATTACTCCTCCTGCTGCTTTAGGAGGTGTCCTGCCCACCCCATTGCTGCCCTTCAGTGCCTCCTTTCGGTCCCTTGCCTATTCAAACCTACCATCCAGCCAGCAGGGATGCCTGAAGCCACTGTGGCTTCCCCAGTCTTTGCATTCTCATCAAATTTGTCAGCAGTGATGAAGTCAACAGGCAGATTAATCTTCACACCGTTCTTCTCTGCCTTGGCCATCAGGTCCTTGACAATTTTTGACCCCTCTTCATCAAACAGAGAGTTGCCAATCTAAAGAAATTATTTGGGAAAAGAGAAAAACGTTTGTTTAGTTCCTGGTCGTTACAGAAGAGAACAGCAGCAGCCAAGCCCAACTGCTCAGCAATTCTGGAAAGCCTATTTTCTTAAAGGATCTAGTGAGACATGGGCAGTAATCTGAGTTTTGCAAAGGGATTTTCAAGTAACTTCTCAGTGCTTCCTACCCTTCCACAGAGCTGAGACAGCCAGTGCCCCACATCAGGACACACAGGGGCACTCAGATCATGTTCTTTACTAGGAGCGACCACAGAATTGCTCTCTTCTTACCTCCATGTTGTTGAGCACTTTGAGGAAGGTGAATGCCATTCCACCACCTATGATCATCTCATTGACCTTATCCAGCATGTTATTGATCAGCTGGATCTTATCCTGAACTTTGGCTCTGGCAAGAGAGAAAAAGAAAAGAATGAATAATGTAGCCACAGCCCAAAACTCCTCAGATAAAACTTACTATCTAGTAATCTTTAGCTAAGACAGAATGAAGCCTTGTAAGGACTTTTTGGATCAAAGCTGAATTAATCAACTTGCTCTTTGGCAATGCCAGTGTCGTGATCGTGGCATGTCATGGTTGTTTTGAGAGAATGAACCAACAAAGGAGTTGTTGGGAATGGGTAGAAAGGGAATTTGGTGAGTTAACAGGCCAGCATTACACATCAACTTCTCAGAGCATTATTCAATTCTCCTTTTTTTTTTTCTATTTAAATATAAACCTCATTTGGCACATTAGAGCTGACTTCCCCTGACTGCCCAGCAAAGTTAATTCACCTGATGACATACACCCCACAGGGCTGCCCCCTAGACTGGGCACAGACGTGATGAAAACAGCCTCAACTGGAAAATATTTCTGCCCAAAAGCAGTTACTTGCTTTGCACCTTCAAGTCCCTTTGCAAAGCAGCTGCCAGGGCAGAGCAGGGCCTGCCCAGCTGCAGTAGGGCACCGTTGCATAATGCCAGGTCGGGTCAGTTTACAGAGTGCTGAGCCTGCAGCCTGTACCCTGCACTGGGGAGGGAAGGTCACTGCCCATGTCCCAGGGCCGTTCCGTGGCTGTAACTGCTCTCCCAGGGCAGCCAGACAAGCTGCTGGGCACTGTCCCTGCCTGGGGAATGCCAGAGGTCAAGAGATGATGACCAGACCCTGATCATGTCCACAGGAACAGACACGGTCAGGAAGCTCCTCTCTAATGCACATCCTACAGAGATCTCAGGACTCAGCTACAAATCTGAACTGTAGGTATGCTTGAAAGGAAAGCACTTGTTTGAAGCAAGACAAAACAACTTTTAATTTCTTACAGAGGAGTTAGACAAATACAGTCACTATGTTGTTGAGTCTTACCCTCCAAGGATTGCCAAGAAGGGTCTCTCTGGACTCTCTAGAGCCTTGGCAAAATAATCCAGTTCTTTCTTCATCAGGAAGCCAGCAGCCTTCTGAGGCAGATTGACACCTACCATGGAGCTGCAGAATAAAAGTAAAAAGTGAGAAAAGGGAAAATTTTCTATCAGTGCAGGTGCAAACATCCTGGTGTCTCACAGCATTACAAAGCCAATCCTTCAGTCAGCTGCAGCAATAAGAACAGCTGCATGAAACTACATACATGCATGAAAACACACACAGGGGCTTTGTTTTCCTGGTTTGATAAGATGGCTGTACGTGCTTATGTTCTGAGATTGGTTTTGCCCACAAATATTGATATGCAAGACATTCATAGTATTAACTAGTGATCCGAAACACTGAGGGACAAATAAGCAGAGCTAGAGCAGAGATTTCATCTTCCAAGACAACCACTACAGTTTGCAAGTACATGTATCTAAACACATTTCATGAGAATAATCACCAAGGAGAAATCAATCTTTTGGAGAAGATGTTTGTTGCAATTGCAGGACTATTTACACAAGCCCTAAGCAAGTAATTTTTATATCTTCAACGTCTAAAAGTCACTGCAAGTCTTAGGTTCTTGTTTCAGCTGTCTCCTGTTCCCAGAGGCAAACTTGAAAGAGCATACACTGATGACAAATACCTCCAGTAAATCTATTACTCAAGAACAAACACAGCACAACAGTACTGGGATAAGCCCAGAAGGAAGTTAAAACTCCTTGTAGGTAAAGCTGTCTGTGTTTCCATGGCAGCCATGGTTCTGCAGTTGTGCCTGTGGAAGGGAAATGGGTACACACCTGTGAGCTCGGTGGGCAGTTCCAAAAGCATCGTTGACATAGATGTCTCCCAGTTTGGAAAGAGAGGCTCTGAAAGCCTCCACTTTCGGGGCATCAGCCTTGATCTAAAAAGAGAAATAAGGACAAGTTTGTATACTTAAGAGTTGAGTCTGAATCTAATGTCAAAGTCAGCAACTTGACTCATAAGCCCAAAGCAAAGAAGGGTCAACAGGAGGAACTCATCAGTTCATCTGGTGGGTCACTGTATTTCAGACCCTCTTTCCCAGTCCAGCAGGAGTAACAAAAAGGTTTAAGTGGTTTAAATTCCAGATTAAACTCCCTGAGACTGCTCCACTTCAAGTTTCCATTCCATAAACAGAGCAGGAATGAACTGCAGCACTACCAACCTTTCAGTGTCTCTCTCCAGCTTTGTGTGGCACACACAGGTAACACAGGAAGGGGCAACGCTGAGATCAGACTAAACAAAGTCATGCTCGATTACTGAAGAAAGCAAGCATAGTCTCCAAGTGCCACAGGTAAAAGGATGAGCTCCTGGAGGACTGATTTAGCAACTGCACTGAGGATTAACTGATAAACAGTCTGATAAATAGCCTGCACACTACAACATGCCACAGTGAAAGCAGCCAGCTCTGGAAAGCTAGAGACAGGCACAGTGTGTAGTGGGCAACAACAGATATATTTCTGTTAAAAGACTTTTTCTCCATCTCTCAAGCATCCTACCAAATCCTTCTGGAATGGCTTATGCAGCAGTTTTCCTTCCCTTCCCAAAGAGACAGCAGAGTTCACTGGGACAGCAAGTGACTGCTCAGACCTAGTTTCAGCCACTTGCTCTTGGGGAACAGCCCATTCTGGCAGTGAAGCCATCACCTCTCCGAGTGCTTTCTGCTCTAATCAGCTCATGTCAGGCCCCTGCCAGCACCCAGATATGACACCACAGGAACAATGGCAGGAAGGCACTGCAATATATGGCAGGTGGGTTCAGCCCAGCTTTGGGTGCCCTTTGTAGCCCAGCCTGAGCAGGAGACAAGCCAAAGGGACTACACAGATTCTACATCAGTGCTAACTGCTCCTTCACTCAGTAAACTGCCTGGCTTTCTGCAGAGACTAAGTGCTCCCATCAAAACCAGTGCCATCTGTGAGCAGAACACAAGAGGTTCCAATGGAGGAACCCCTACCACTCCATTTGCTTTGGAAAGCCACAGCTCAAGCACCAGTCAGTAACATGTAGTCTTGTGCTGCATCACTGTTTCCACAGCACTGCCTTTGAGCTCCGGCAGGATGAGAAGCAGGTCTGACAATGGCACGTCTCTTGTGCTCAATGCAGTGTGTGTCTGTATGCAAACACCCAGCTAAATCATCTGGGAATTAGAGGAATGCACAAAACCAAAGGACTGCTTCCCAAAGAAAATCAAATCCTGACCCTGCTCTTCTCCCTGCCACATACTGGCTTGCAGCAGTTCTACCAGTGAATAATTCCTGACTTCCTCATTTCTCCTTGTCATCTGCACAGGCCCACTAACTCTCTGAGCTGCTTTCCTAAGGTACAGGAGTCCTGTGTCAGCCCATAAAGGGCACCACTCCGTGTCACATTCCGCTCCACACACTGGACCTGAATGGAGCCAAGGCCTGTGTAAAGCCAACGGGGTCAGCATTGCTAAGAAAAGCAGCTGTCTGGAGCAAGCACCCCTCCTGACCTTCAAGTAAAGGTCAGAGGTACAAGGCAGCCTGGTTCTAGATGACTGCTCCTAAGAGTAGACAGGCTTAAAGAAGGGTTTGATAATGCCTGTGCTGCAGAATGTTTAAATATTACATTAAAATATTAGCCACGTAACCAAGAAAGAAGTATCATTCTTATAGGCCTAGTGATAATAAACTAGATAATAAACTATCTCCAACAGACCTTGGTTTTCATTCTAGACATCCAAAAATAAAGTCTAACAAGCAGCAACCAGTTTCCTGTACAGTCCTATTTTGTTAGTTTTTTCTTCTTTTACAGACTACACCACCTTCCAGAGTCATCTATAGCCTTTCACTTAAAGTGTTTCATCTTGGAAACTCAATGCATTCCACTTAACTTTTGCATAGCAGTGGGACACGCTGAACTAAATATCCGTGACATCCTTTTGAGAGGAAAATCATAATCAGTGTTTTAGACAGGCTGCTGGTTCCTTGTCAATCTGCAGCAAAGGAGGTCGTAAGACCAGAGCAGGCATACAGGAAAGGCAGACTTGAAGTTTCACCTTGTTCCCTGAAGCATCCTTCCCTTTCCCTTCTTCTTCTACATGGAATCGGAGGTTCTCTAGCAGGATGACAGAGCCAGCAGCAGGATTAGCACAGGCTTTCTCCACCTCAGGGCCAACACAGTCCTTCAGGAATAAGACCTCCCTGCAAACACAAGACAGACACTGTGTGACTCTTCCTGTTGGAAAGGAAAGCATCCAGGTCCACTGCCAGGGAGGGCCTGATGCCCACCAGACTGCTCCTCCACCTTACCTGCCCAGGAGTGCCTTCAGCTCCACAGCTACTGGGGCCAAGGAGAACTTGTCAGGCATGGGAACACCATCCGGGCGACCCAGGTGACTCATCAGAACCACTGATTTGGCTCCATGGTCCAAGCAGTGCTTGATGGTAGGAACAGCTGCCTTGATTCTGTAATGGTATAGAAGAACAAATTAAAAAGGATTCAATCAGTTTACCAGGCAAACAGACTAGAATCACTTACACAAGAGCCCTGGGAGTTGTCCCTCAAAAATGATAAAAGAAACGGAGCAAAAGAGCTGGACAGAACAATTCCTTAAAAAAGCATCAACAAAATTCCCCATCCTAGCCTGTTTCATGTTTCACTGTTATATTCCAAGTGAGGTAGGACACAGAAGTAAAATGTGTTTTGTCATCCAAAGTCTGCTGATTGCTCAGCTATCATAAGAAATGCCAGGACAGACTTGAACATTACCAGGCTTCCTGGGTTAGTCTGTGATCCTGCACCAACAGAGAAATTATGGGAATACTGCACAGTGAGCACACAGTGGTGAGCAAAACTGTCTGCAAGTGGGAGACCAGCAGGACAAGACATCTGGTATCACTGTTTCTAACCCCCAAGTCTTTGTGTGCTGCACTGCAACAATTATTCTAACATAAGCCAACAACTTAGTGTAGTTTGCTAATAGTTGCAGGAGGGTTAATTAACAATTGTTGGACTTGCTCTGAGACACCTTTAATATTCTGGGATGGGCAATGGCAGCTTAATCACTGTAATGTTCCAGGTACCGGGCTGAAGTAAGACAGGAAGCAGACTCTGGGGCCTCCATCTGGGATGGAAATTATGGCTCACCTCTGATTGTTGGTTATTTTGTGATCCTTCATTGGAACATTGAAGTCAACCCTAGGAAAAAAAGCAACCAGAAATAAAATCACATATTCAACAAATTTATTTAATAATGAGTGAGGGAACCTGTCAGTAAATGTGCTGGCTAGATCAAATTAGAGTAAGATGTTCAGCTCTGCCTTGTACTCAAGTTCCCTTTTGAAATCAGTGTGTTATCAACCATTTCTGCTTGTGATAACAAAACACAGAGAACAAACACTGCTGGAATGACTCAGTAAAGCTGGGCCATCAATACCTCCTAACGCACCTCAGGAGCAGTGATGCTGCACAGGAAATAAAACTGAGACTGAACCTTTTATTTTTAAACAGCACCATCTCGGATCCCACACGAGGAGCTTCCATGGGAAAGGAAGAGAATAATGACAAATGACCTCGTGTTCTCTAAGGAGGTCTCTAAAATGCTTGGCTGGACTACTGTGGCGAGCAGGCAGTTCAAGGAAGCTTTCATTTCTGTTCTCTGCAGCTCTAATCTCTCTGCAGCTGAGTGCTGTGGCTTAGCACATTCTCCCTGGAAGACCTGACTTCCATCTAGAGGTAACTTCCTTAGTCGTGCCAGCTGAAGGGATGGGAGGGAGGAGTCTCACTGGCATCCCTTGTGCCCATGTGCAGGAAGCCTCGTTGCGTAAGCACAGAGGCAGAAATGGCTGGGAGGTCCGGAAGGAACCCCCAGGACTGTAACAGTGCACCCGAGCGAGGAGGGCCAGCGTGCTGCTACAGCCCACCTTTAGTCCTATACACTGAACAACAACCGAACTCAGCAACTTGCACGAAAGAATCCTCTGACAGCCTACTCAGCACGTGAAACAAACGGGAAGATGGACGAAAGCTGCCAGCAAAACAGGACTAGCTGAGCAGAAAGAGATTGAACTGGCAGCCCCAGAGCACAGCGAGCTGATTCTAGAAAGGGGAAGAAAGGCACCATTATCGTGCCATTATCCTAAAAGGAGAGAATAAAAGAACAGTTTGCTTTACAGAGCCATCAGAACTACAAAAGAAAGACCCAGCTCAGCCTTCTTCCCCACTGCAGATAATTGAAATCTGAGCTCCCCTGAACCCTTTCTCCTCCCCATTCCCAACTTCTCCTAATGGGCCGGAAGCTAATCAGGGTGTGAGTGTACCTAAATTATGATGGACATGAGCAGAAAAAGAAGAGGTATCGATTTTAGTACTACTGAGAGCACATGGCGACTTATTTCAGGGAGATGAAACACAAAGCTTGGCAGGTCACCTGCAGTGTTTGAATAGCCCCTCACAGAATTGTAAAGGTAGATTTGTGCATTAATTATTGGAGATTTCAAGGGGGCAAACCCAACCCATCCTCTGTCAAGGCACGGCTGCCCTGTAAAACGTCTCAGAAAAGGGGAAAAAAACAGTCAGAGAGAAAATAAAAATCGGGTGCTACAGAGATAGAAAGATCTTTTGTTGTACCAGCTTTAGGAAGCACATAGAAATCCTGAGCAAGCTTCTTCAGTACTCGCTACAGGGGCTGGTTTCTGGTAATCAAATTTCTAGGGAACTACTTCAAAATTAAGTTACAGAGACAAGAAGAAAAGAGCAAGTTGTCTGACAAACTACAGGTAAAAGAAATTATACTTTTGCTATCCCTGCCTACTCACAAAATAGTTAACGGACATGCAGCAGCCACATCATAGTGACCTTGAACAAACTATCCCCTAATAAGAGTATTTCGAGCAACATGTATCACGATGTACCTGGCTGCCCTTATCTCCCAGTTTTTGGCAGCAATTCCAACATTAGGCTTTCAGGCCTTGATACTTTGTAAATAAGCTATGAACTTCGACTTTATGGTTTTAGAGCAGGATGTGCTGAATACCTGCGATGATGCCTCATCCCTGAAGTGTCCAAGGTCAGCTTGGACGGGGCTTGGAGCAATCTGGTCTAGTGAAAGGGGGTGAGTTTTAAGGTCCCTTCCAACCCAAAGAGGATGGAAAGAGAAGAACTTTAAGGTTCCTTCCAACCATTCCAAGAATCTGTGATTCGACTCCTGCTGCAAAAAGCTGAATTATTAGCGGTATTTGGGTAGCTGGACAGAGCCACAGCTTCGCTTTTTTATTACAACGTTTACTAAATTTGCAGTAAGGAAAAAAAACCACCTCGGAAATAAGTCCTTTTGGGGTAGTTCTCCCGCCCAAAAGCACGGCAGTCTGGCTGGATTTGCCCTCAGGCCGCCTGTGGCCGACACACGTGCGAGCGGAGCGATCCAGGGCGGCGCAGCCGGGCCGGGATTTACACCCCGCCCGGCCGCCACGGCCCATCGCTGAGGGACGGGGGAGCCTCTACAGCAGGCCACTAGGGAAAAAAACGGAACCAAAACCCCACAGATCGCAACGTGCTGGGCCTGGGCACAGCGCTGCTGTCTGGGGACACCCGCTCGGCCCCAGCGGGGAGGATGGGGCAGGGCGGCCCTCGGGAGACGCACATTCCCCCCACAACGCCTCACCTCATGACGACCCGCTTGCCCTTCACATCCACCTTGTCCAGGGTGAGCTTGTTGGAGAGAGACATGTTTGATACCGGCCCGAGTCGCTCAGCTACCGCTCAACTCCCGCTCAGCCCACTCGGCTCCGCCGCCGCCGCGTTCTGCCGCAGCGCCGCCCGCGCCGCCGCCACCCGCCCGCCGGAGCCCCGCCCCGCGGTCACGATTGGCCGCGCCGCCCACCGCGCGTCGCTATTGGTTAGAGCCGCCCGCTCGTCAGCGGAGCCTCGCGCCGTGGGGCGGGGCTGCGGCGCGGCTCGGTCACGTCCCGCACGCAGCCGCTGCTCCCTGAGGGGCGTCCGGGCCGCGCGGGGTGCGGGCGGAGAGCGCCGGAATTAACAGTTCTGCGTCTTATCTGAGCGTAAATTACCCATAACTGTGGCAAAGAAGTGTGTCGGTTGGTGGGAATCCTTCAGATGAAGGGCAGGCACCTCCGCAGCTGAGCCATAGGCCTGGGGCAGGCCAAGCATCTCCACTAAAGGATGAACAAAACCCGGGATATTTTTAAGTGACTTACATAAATACTTTCCAAGTCAACTGGGGAAAAAACAACTTTCCGGCAGCATGGTTTCATAGAATCACACAACAGTTTGGCTTGGAAGGGACCTTTAACCTCATCCAGTCCCACCCCTTCGTGGGCGGGGACACCTTCCACTAGCCCAGGACACCTTCCACTAGTCCGGGACACCTTCCACTAGCCCCACTAACCTTCCGCTAGCCCCACTAACCTTCCACACTTCCAGGGATGGGGCAGCTACAGCTGCTCTGGGCAACCCGTGCCAGGGCCTCCCCACCCTCACATGGAAGAGTTTCTTCCTAATACCCCATCTAACCCTGCTCTCTGTCAGTTTGAAGCCATTCCCCCTTGTCCTGTCACTCCAGACCCTCAAAAGTAGTCTCTCTCCATGTTTCCTGTAGGCTCCCTTCAGGTATTGGAAGAGCACAATTAGGTCACCCCAAAGCCTTCTCTTTTCCATCCCAAACAATCCCAACTCTCTCAGCCTTTCCTCAGAGCAGAGCTGCTCCCTCCCTCTGATCAACTTGGTGGCCTCCTCTGGACTTGCTCCAACAGGTCCTTCCTGTGCCGGGGATCCCAGAGCGGAATGCAGCACTAACCCTGCCCTCTGCCTGTTCAAAGCTGTTCCCTGTTGTCCTGTCATTCCATACCCTCACAGTAGGTTTGTGTCAAAAAATCACCTGCCCCAACATACGTGCAGCCCCTAGCGCAGTGCAGAGGGCTGTGCACTGGGTGACAATAGCACAGTGCAATGGGCTCCACTGGTTGAAAAAGGAGCTCATGGTCTTTTGTCTTTTCCCCATAGGATAGGCCTTTCTGTTTGCTGACGGGGTTATTTTTCTGCCACGCTCACAAAATGTACAGACACTGCTGAGAAAATGGTGATGGTGAGCTGAGTGCCTGAAAAAAAATCGGTTCTCTGCTGACAGTGAGGGCAAATGCAAAGGGAGAGTCCCCAAAAGGTAAGTGAAGTGCAGGCAGAATGAGTGCTGTGTCCAGTTCTGGACCCCTCAATTCAGGAACGACATTGAGGGGCTGGAGCGTGTCCAGAGAAGGGCAACGGAGCTGGGGAAGGGGCTGGAGAACTCCTGAGGGAGCTGGAGGGGCTCAGCCTGGAGAAAAGGAGGCTCAGGGGGGACCTTCTCACTCTCTGCAGCTCCCTGACAGGAGGGGGGAGCTGGGAGGGGGGGTCAGGCTCTGCTCCCAGGGAACAAGGGACAGGACAAGAGGAAACAGCATCAAGCTGTGTCAGGGAGGCCCAAGGTTGGACATCAGGAGGAATTTCCTCGTGTAAAGAGTGATTAAACATTGGTAGGGGCTACCCAGGGAGGTGGTGGAGTCCCCATCCCTGGAGGTGTCCAAGGAAGGACTGGCTGTGGCACTCAGTGCTCTGGGCTGGGGGACAAGGTGGGGATAGGGCATGGGTTAGACTCTCTGATCTCAGAGATCTTTTCCATCCTGAATGATTCTGTGATTCAAACAAGCATGCACTGACAAGAAATTAAATATGAAGATACATAGAAAGCCAGACAAATGCATTGCTCACGTGGGTGAAGACAGTGCCTGCATGGCTCCGGGGCAGAAGGGTGGGAGTCTCCTGCTTCAAGACTTGTCAGAAGGCTTGGAACAGCCTGGCTGGGCTTCCAAGACATGAGAGAGATGTCAGTTCACCCAGGTGATGTGCCAATCCCAACAGCACCAAACACTGAAATGCACAACTGGGAACAAACTGGCAGGTGATGTGAAATCACCTCTCAGGTAGTGTACTGGGTTTCTGTGGCCAGGTCTGGGCAGTGGGGAGGGCTACAGGGGTGGCTTCTGTGAGGAGCTGCTGGAATCTTCCCCCCATGTCCCGTAGAGCCAATGCCATCCGGATGGACCCACCACTGGCCAAGATTGAGCCCATCAGGAGTGACAGTAACACCTCTGGGAAAACATGTTTGAGAAGGGAAAGAAAAACGTTATTGGGCAGATGTAAATTGCAGCCAGGGAAAAGCAGAGTGAGAACATGTGAACAACTATTCAAACACCAGGGTCAGTGGAGAAGGAGGGGCAGGAGATGCTGCAGGTGCCAGAGCTGAGGTTCCCCTGCAGCCCGTGGTGCAGACCAGGGTGAGGCAGCTGTGCCCCTGTGCCCATGGGGGAGCATCGGGGTGCAGACACCCCCCTGCAGCCCATGGGGGAGCATCAGGGTGCAGAGACCCCCCTGCAGCCCAGGGAGGAGCCCATGTCAGAGCAGGGGGATGCCCAAAGGAGGCTGTGACCCCATAGGAGGCCCAAGATGGAGCAGGGTCCTGGCAGAGACCTGCTGATCCATGGGGAGAGGAGCTCTGCTGGAACAGGTTTCCCTGGTAGGACTTGTCGCCCTGGGGGGGAACCCAGGCTGGAGCACCTTGTTCCTGAAGGGCTGCACCCCATGGAAAAGTGACCCATGTCGCAGCAGTTTGTGAAGGACTGTTGCCTGTGGGATGGACTCACACTGGAGAGGTCCTTCAAGGACTGTCTCCCATGGGAGGGACCCCACGGGAGCAGGGGAAGGATTCCAACTCCTCTCCCTGAGCTGCAGCAGAAACAACAACTGACAGTAACCCCCATTCCCTGTCCCCCTGCACAGCTGGGAGGGAGGAGGGAGAACTTGGAAGGAAGGAGTGGTGAGGGTAAGGTAAGATTATTTTACTTATCTCTTTTGCTCTGATCCTATTAGTTATAAATTTAATTAATATCCCCTCTTTTAGTCTGTGTTGCCTGTGATGGTGATCAATAAGTGACTTCTCCCAGCTCTTCTCTCAGCTCATGGGTCTTTCATTGTATTTTCTCTCCTCTGTCCAGTTGCAGAGGGAAGGGAAAGAGTGGCTTTAGTGGGTACCTGGCATCTAGCCAGGGTCAACCCACTCCAGGTGGTCACCTGTTCAGATGGATGAGATGAGGAAACTTCAGCTTAGCTTGTCAGTGTGTGTCACCCTAATTTATCATCTATTGCTATAAATCATACAATCAGGGTTCAAATTAAATTAGGTCTGGTAATGGCTTGACTGCAGAATAAATCTGGGGTGTGCCCAGTGGTCCCTCCTGCGATGCAGCAAACCAGCCCAGACCAAGTGGGTCCTTGTGACCCGGAGCACCTGGACAGTGCTTGCAGCCTCACCCACGGGCAGGGACATCTGCAAGTGTGGATGCTAAAACAGCCTTCACCAAGGCCCAAGAGTCAAAGCCTAAAGTGGTCCTGGGTGCAGCCTTCCCACAAGGTGAGAGCACTCCACCTTTGGATCCTCTGTCAGGGTTTATTGAGCAGAAGAGCTCAGATGAGCAGGGCTGCCCAGAGCAGCTCCTGTCTGCTGAGCCAGAAGCAGGAGTGACAGCAGGTGAACAAACACTCACCCTAAGGGACTGCAGGTGAGGAGATAAGGAAGGGGTTCTGCAGATCCATGGGAGCTGTAACTATTTAACTGTTCTGAAATTAATCCATTTCCTTCTCCATGTTCTACTTTGTGCAGTGCTGTCTTCTCCAAAGGCAAAGGTTAAATTCCTTAATGCTGACTCAGAAAGGAAAGCTCTTCCCAGGTGTAGTCCCCAATCCAGTCCTTGTGGCACCCAGTGCTTTCCCTGGGAAATGGATTCATTCATTAGTACAAGACTTTATTTTAAAAAGCTTGCACATCACCTCCTAGGGGTAAGAAAGCACGGACCATTAATGTCCTGGTGTGTGGCACAAAGTAACCTGAGCACCCACAGCAGTGCAGGACAGCTGACTGAGGAGACAAAGGGACACTTGGGAATCCCCAGGTAGATGTGAGCATTCAGGAATAAAGGACTAAGCAAGCCATAAATAAAAGTCAATAAATAAAAATGACCAAGAGTACTCTCTACTCAAGAGGACTAACTCTTCTATGGCTATATCCACCCAATAGGTTAGGACAGTACTGGGTAAGAAGTCTGTAGTAATCTCAGTGCATTTATAAGGATCATTGTTCTGGCAGAACTGCAGCCATCGTTCATGAGATGTACTGTGGTTTCATCCTTGCTTGCTTTTTCTCCAGCTTTGTTTTGTGAAGAACATGAGGTAGGGGAACAGGGAGGATGTCACGCGAGAACTTGCAGTGGCAGAACATAATTCCAGATGGGATATGGCCAAGGCACCTGAACTTGTGTGTTATAAAGAAGTTACAAAGAAAGGGGGAAGTAATACAGACACACATTCAAGACACAAAGCTCATTTCCATGCTTGAGTCACCTCCCTGTCCTTCCCTCCTGTTGTGAAATATTTAGAATATACTGCAAATATTTAAAGAAAAAGGCCCATGCAATCAGTTCAAACCCTATACTTTTAAATTAACCAGCCAGGAGGGCAAAAGGCTGGTAATGAAAAACCCACAGCAATAACAAAGGTCTGGGGTTAGACCCGTGACCATCCTGGGAAGTCATTCCCAGGAATAGGAAGCAGCAGCTGTACTTTAGACTGGCATAGCCCTCACCTGCACGATGCTGCCAGCCCTGTTTAGCCAAGAGGAGTGGGACTGTGGCAAGTTCAGACAGACCAGGCTTTGGTGCCCTGGGGTGCACGTTTATGTGAGACAAACTGGAGGCTGTGGTTTGGAGACCAGTAATCTGCATCTGTGTCTTGGGACCTGGGCTGCAGAAACTTCCTGCTTTTATAACCACCCACTGCAGTCGAAGCTTCCACTTAAAAACAGGCTGCAGCACAAGGTCTAAGCTGTCTTTTTTCATTGTAGTAGTATGATTTTCAAACACAGGGATCTTGTGGGAAGGGTAAGAACATTCTAGATTGAGAGAGATGGAAATAGTTCAGGAGGGAGGCTGAGAAACAGCACACTTTTTTCCCCTAAATACTGGCTCTCAGCCTTCTGTGTCCAGATTCCAGAAACAGAGTATCACTGAAGGAGTCTGGAGCGAGACCAGTTATTTTAAAAGGCTTTTACACACATATCACATATTTAACTATGGAGATTTAATACCACAGTTTTAAAAAAATGGTTTTTAAAAAGATATTATTTAAGACGTCTTGAACTGATTTGTAGTAGAGATTTTCTTGGATAGTCAAAGCTGAGTCTGTTTGGGGCATGTATTTTGATATTCAACATAAATATCATACTCCATCAGTCTTAATTGCACATTTATCTATTCTAATGCATCAGCTCCTGTCCTTTGGTTTACCCCTTAATAGTGTCTGCTTAAAAATGGGTAACAAATTATTCTAACACTGATCACCAACTAATGAAAGGCCAAATCCCCAGTTAGACCCTCCAGTAGATTTGCCACTGAGCTGGGCTTTCAGTGAACAGAATAACCCGGGGGAAGAGTGGTTTGGGGCACCTGCCCCCTGCCTGCTCCCCACTGGATGGAGCTCCAGCACAATCACAGCACTCTTGGGACTTAGGAATTTCTGAAAAGATGCCATTTCTGGAGCTTTGAAGAAGCAGGGCCCTTCAAGGGAAGGTGGGCAAGGACTCCCTGGGAAACGTTTATGCTCCACCAATATTTCATAGTGGTTTCACAGTGCCTCAAAGTGCAAGGGAAGGCTTTTTTCTGCCCCCCAAATTCCTCCTCAGCCCTCTGCTACAGCAGGGACTACCCAAAACCTTGGTTAAGCTGGACCACACACAGAAAATCAAAACTCTGTGCTTTCCCTGTTTCAAGTTACCTGATTTGCTTTTATTTTATTAAATATTTCTTTAATTGTGCCTACCTTAAACTTTGGTACTCACATGTCTGCTTTGCTAAGTTGTCATTCACTGGGTTCCCAAACCACCAAGCACTGAAGAAACAAGCAGATTGTGTTTTTTCTCCTCTGTTTCTCTCCTACCTCCTTAAGGTGGTAGTTTCTCACAGCACAGGCCAGTTTGGGTGCTGCAGGGCAGGCTGTGAGGTGACACCCCGCTGGAAAGCCAGCCCAGCACCCAGCGAAAAAGAGGAGACAGGAGGAAGCACCCACCAGTTCTACCTGGATTTTGTCTCCTGAAACTGCCCTTGGGAAGAGGCTCCTCAGGTGCTCCGGCGGGTCAGGCCTTTCGGAGAGAGGAGCTGTCCCTGCTTCGGGCTGGAGTTGACTGCTCCATGTGTGATCGTGGGCACTGTGAGCATTGCCAGGTTGGGAGTATCAGAATTTAAGGACAAATTAGGAAAAAATATTAAGATTTGTACCCCCAAGCTTGCTGCTGCTCTGGAGATTAATGTGAATGCACATTCCGTGTGTTCTCACCTGCTCTTGCTTTGTCTGGGTTTTGTAATCCTTCCCTGCTTTTCCTTTTAATCATCTATCATGATAAGGAGTTGGAGCAGCCAATCTGGGATTGTGGGAAAAACTGCCTGAAGAATGGGCACAGATCTAAGAGAATAAAGGTCAATGTGTCCTGGCTGCTGCCCTCACCTGCCCAATGCCAGCACACAGTCCCATTGCTACCATCTGCAGAGAAAAAGGGCTTCAGGGCTGTCCAAGGATTACATTCAATGAGGAGTTAAACCAAAAATGCTGAAGAATCCCACTCTGTGTCTCCTTTTCCTGCATCTGTGTGTGTGTGTGTACAGCTCTCCAACTGTCCTTAAAAACTTAATTTTAGAGATGTGTTTAATGGAATACAAACAGCCCAATCTTACCTCATCAGCAGTTTTCCTTCATGACTGAGCAGATGTGGTACAAAGTCACAGCTACTACTTAAATTATCCAGTCAACTGGAAGGAAAAAAACCCCAAACTCTAACATTGCCAGTGGCACAGCTCTGGTATCAAGGCAGATGCTGAATTTGAAATCAGAGCCTGACCTTAAGGGCTGGTTAAATTGTTCTGCAGAGATGTGCTCTAAAAATGTTACTAAAAAACTTACTAAAAAAGGAAAAAAGAAAATGAAAGAGCACTTTAAAAGATGATGCAGCCATACTGAGATGAAAGCATCCAGGGAGTGGTTAAAAAATCCATGCAGGAGCTGCGTGCTGGTAAAATGGATCCTGTCAAGCCTGAAAACGATGTTTGAGGCATCAGAGGCTCCAGGATTAACCCCTGGAGCTCCTGGCTACGACAGGCTGCAGGAACACAGGACTTCTCTGTGCTTCTGTAGTGCCCAAGAAAAGAAGTTTTAAACTAACATTAATCCTGCCATTATATATGATAGCGTTTTCCACCAGAGCCCTACAAGTTGGTATTTGGTCCACTGATTTTGTACAGTGTAGAATGAACTTATATTTGATCCAAATAATTTAACCTTTCTCTTTTTTTCCCCAACAGAACAGTGATATGGAATGCCAGAGCTCTGCTCACCACTCAGAAGGTGCCTGCTGCCACCAAGGGAGGAGAGGCAGGTGAGAGGCTGCTGTACTGGACACCTGTATGAGCTAAAGTAAAACTGGAATCAGTGGCTTGTAACAGCATTTACTCTGGGGTAACTCAAAGCTTTCACTTTGGAAATCTCATTGTCTTATCAGATTTCAGGAAAGGAGAGGCACTGTCAAATTCCAGGAGGATCCTAATGATTTCTAATTATATATTAATCTTGAATCACAGGTGATATACATTGGCCAGCTGAATAAAGAGATTTATGTGTCATACCTTGTTCCTAAGAACACTTGACACAGTATTTGGGGCCTTCTTGCTACTTGATGAACATGTGAGTTTTTGGGGTTTTTTTGTTGGTTGGTTTTAACAACAAGATACAGGTTGCATAAAGAAGATGTTTCAATGAATCCAGATCAGGGTTCTGCAGATTTATCTTCCCTGAAACTATGGAACCTTCAGCTGAGATAATCTTAAGATGCAGATGTGTTAATTTGGTGAGTTTTCTGTTCAGAGAGGTTGTGCAGCTTCACATCAGGGTAGTGTGGTACATGGCAGGTATCGTGTCTGTCCTGCAGTGACAGAAGCCCAAGGCTGCAGACCAAGATGCTTTAGATCCATTTCCCTAAGCAATCTGCCACAAAGCTGTGGATGGATAGATATGTTAAAAAAAAATAAAAAAATAAAATTCTAGCTAATTTTTGTTGGTTTGGTGTTTGTTTTTAATTCAGTCAGAGCTAAAATAGAACCATTCAGACTGAAACAAGAAGGTTCACACACTCTCTTAACCCAAAACGACTCAAGGCCTAAATTAAACAAACCCAAATGTTTTGGTTACTATTTCTGTGCAACAAACCTGTATCTTCCAAAACACAAGTGCTAAACCTGCAGGTTTCCACACCTCTTGGGGCACACCAGGCCAAAGAGACAGTCCAAGAGGAAGAAATTACAGGGTTGTGTCTTAATGGAAAGTAAAACTAATCTTGGAAGGACTTGGATGCAAACTTCTACACACAGCAGAGCCGGTGGTAAAGAGTCCCTCTGCCTAAACCGAGTGGCCACTGAAGGTGCCTGCAGAGCCCGGGGGGTCTCCCCTGCCCGTCCCAGTCAGACCCAGGCTCAGGGACCCCGTTCCCACTGCCCGTCCTAGTCAGACCCAGGCTCAGGGCCCCCGTTCCCACTGCCCGTCCCAGGGACGCTCGAGCACAGCAGGATCTGCCCACCCAGCTGCAGCCAAGCACTGAGTCAGCTGCGGAGGGAAGGACACACGAGGGGGGGCCTCCAGCACTCAGATCACACCAAAACTCTGCCCTGTGTCCAGCTGAGCCCAGCACTGGGCAGGGATGAGCTGAGGGCCCAGGGAGCTGTGCGGGACCCCAGCCTGAGCAATCCCAAAAAACCAATCAGGATTTCTTTTTCTGCCCATGCAGCCTGGCCAACCTACTTGTGAACAGGCACAAGGCGTGGGGGAATGAACAGAGCAGAGGGGGTTTTTTAGTTTGTTGGGTTTTTTTTAAATGAAAATAAGAAAGCAGCTCAGAGAAGTACTGGAGCATTCACTCATTGTTTAGTTAAAATGCTTGAGAGCTGCTTCTAGAAAACTCAAAAATTCAGGCCTCTCACCTTTTTTCTATCCTGACAAATTGGAGTTATAAACCCCCCTGGAGCTGTGCTGGCCCTCACAGACCACAGCAGGGCACATCAGGGGGGTAAGTGCTCTGCATTCCTTCAAACACTGCCCAGGAAAGTGTCTGGGCTTTGGCAGATTTTGACCCAAATGCTTATCCTGAGGCAGGGAGCCCAGCCAGCTCCAGGAGAGGAGCACAGGAACACTCACAGGCAGTTTCCCCCCGCCACTTCACACGTGGCACTTTGCTTTGGGACACAGAACTGCACTTCAGCCTGACTGCTCCGTGACACCCACTGAGAGAACAGGGCAGGGGGCACAACCCAAAACATGGGACATTTCATCCCAGCACAAGAAAACCCTTTTTTACTGTGAGGAGGACTGACCCCTGGAAAAGCCTGTCCAAAGGCTGTGGAGAAGCTGAAAACCTCAGTCCCAGGCAAGCAGCCCTGGGTCACCTGCTGTGACAGGTTTTGACTCCGTGACCTCCAGCAGCCTCTTCCAGCCTCGGCTGCTCCCCCGATCCCGACCCCTAACACGGGGATGCTCCCACAGGGGGATTATCCCCCCATTTCCCAGCTCTCACTGACACCACTTGCTCCCAGCCCTACAGTTTTTCATGCAGGCTCAGTGTTTGCTTAAGGCTGTGTTTAAGCAGGGCTGGAAACACACACAAACCCCAACCCTTGGCCTTGTGCTGACCAAGCAAAAAATACTTAAAAGAGATCACAGAACATGATTTAAAACAGCCTTCAGTCACATTTTTATTACATGACTTGTAATTGCCATTATAATGATGGAGGCACAGTCTTAAAAGAATAGAAAGCATGAGAAAATGTTTCTAGATGCAAAGAACTGTAACAGCCCTGCATTAACATTCCACACCAGCACTCACTTCTCCATTCTTCGTAGCAAAATTGAATAAAAAAAATTCTCAAGTTTAAAACATTTTGTTGGAAGTTCTAAGCAAAAAAATAGGCATAGTTTTTAAATAAATAAAAATGTTTGCTTGCTTCAATTTTGTTGTCAACTTCACGTTCTTTTTTTTTGGTATAAAATTTCAAGTGTTTTTAACTCTTAGAAGTTTAAATAAGTTTGGTAAGATTCAAAGAGCAACTTTTAAAACCTGGAGCAAATATACTTTTTTATTAAATAGAGCACAGGTTTTATAAATAGACACAGAAAATAAAATAGACAAAGGAGTAATACAATTTTGTTTGTAACTGTGTGTTTCCAAGTGATATTTTAAATTTCTGAATCCAAACTGTCTACAACAGGAATAAACCTATTTACATATTAAAACATTTACATTTAGCTCCCACATTATTCCATTTGCACTGTACATTCAAACTGAAAGACATTTTGGTTTTTCAACATAAAGCACCTTATGTAATATTTTAATCACAAGATAAACATTGTGGAAGTCATTAGCACACCTTTGGGGAGTGTTGGACAGACAACCTGCTTTCAAAGATCTGGGTTGAATTTATCACAACCACCTCGTCCCCATCCATCCTTGGGCTCAGTTATTTCCTCTCCCCAGGGTCTGGTCCTCTGGCTGTCCCTACAAGCTGCTCTCACATCCCTCCCAGCCAGCATCTACTGCTCCTTTTTCCCTGATAATCATCTCTGCACATCATTAGGTATCTTGGTTTGGAAAAGGAGCCTTATTTTGTTGTAACAGGATCAAACACTGAGTTTCACAGCAAATGGTAAACATGGGAAAACATCTGTGTTGGGACAAAGTTGGAGATAAAGGCAGCAGCCTGCTGTAAACATTCACCTACATACAATTTGGACAACAAGAGGCAAAGTGCTCTAAAAATATACTTGGAAAGTATATAACAAGTATATAACAAGTTCTTCATGCTGCTTTATCTACCAACCAGGAATTTAGCCCTGAACCACCTCCCCATTTCCAGCAGGAAGAGCCTGATGTGTCATTTCCATGCCATCCACTCCACAACGAGCACCTGGAGCCCTGAAACTCCCGCCAGGAGCAGTGACTGAGACCACCCACAGCACAGTCAAAACCAGCTAAACACTTCCCTTTCACCTGCAGAACTGTGCCAAGAACAACACCGAGAACGAGGGTGGATAAACAAGGAAACTGAAATCCTTGGAAACAGTTGGCATGACTGTGAAGCACTAAAACCCATCATAACATGATTTAACAGCTGTCGGGTAACAACCTGCTTTGTAAGAACAGCTCTGCTGCTGCAAAGTGAGAACACCTCATGGAATGGCTTTGCAGTGATGTATCTCAGCATGTAACAATACTACCTATTACATACAGCTATAATCTAATTTTTAAAAATACTCTGTTTTCATTAGAAATATTAAAAATCAAAAATCCTGCAACAGAAATATTTTGTTTCTTAAACTAGCAGAAGCAACACATGATGTTGTTCTCCTCACTGCAATGTGAGTACACTGATTTACTGACAACAGCCACAGCACAGCTCTTCTGCTCTCATACAGCAGGACTTGTCTCAGATAAAATGCAAAAGCTGTTTACTCATGACTTTTTACACACACAATCTATGCCCTGACATCAGGCTTCAAGTTAAGAACCAGAACATTACAGAGATCTCTTTATCACATGCCAAACTGAACCGAGTATTTCTCCTCCACAAGCACGACTGGTACATGTTTACACCACGGGCTGTACTTCCTAATGAAATCCAACTTGACTGATCCCAGGAATTGCTGCCAACAGCCACCTCAGCAGCAGGCTCAGGGAGTAACCAACAGGTAACCAGCTACTGGGTGATGAACACCTCTTTTCTCACCAAGGGTATTTTTAGTATTAATGATTTCATGATCAAAACCTGCATTTTGATATTGCAGTTCAGTAGCAAACGAGGACTGTCTCAATTCACAAAGCCTGGATCTGAACAGTGCAAGCAAAGGAGGTTTGCACCAACCCATGGAGGGATTCTGAACCATTCCTGGTACACAGACATTTATCTTTAGAAGGAAAGACTGAACTGTGAAGATTTTAAAGGTAGTCTGTGTGACAAACTCTCCTGGTTCATTTAAGGAGTGCCAGCAGCCACTGATGGTGAGCAGTAACTACACTGCCTTCCTAAATCTGAACACTTTGGCTAATACCACATGGCACTGATATTGCATTCACATGTTGCACAAGTTTTTGGCTTAGGAGAGGCTGGGAATGAACAAACCTCCCAACCCAGCCAACCTTCAAGCAGTGTCAGTAGCAGGAGTGTCCCAGGGCACGAGGGGCAGAGCTCAGTGTGGGTGTGAGCCCAAAGCTCTCTGTGCTGTGCAGGATCACACGGGGAGATCAGCTGAAGCTCAGAGTGTGAAAAGCTGAAGCCAGATGTTTACAAAATGAAAAGGCATTTGAGAGGAACCACTTCTGGCAGAAGGCAGGCTATGGAAACGAGAGGGGTTCAGGAAGTTCTGAAGTAAGGCACATCTCTGCAAACAGAACCTCCAGACTCTGCAGATGCAGTAATTCACACTTTTTCAACACAGTACTGAACTCGACTATGCATAAAGCAGCCTGGTATAAGGCTGGGAAATATTGTTCTGGTTCCTTGGTTTCCTTAGTTGTATTTTGACAATTTGCCAAAATAAATGCTATACTGCAAGCTTCATGGAATGGGAACACAGCCCTGTTTGTCAGCATCAACAGCTATGCACCAGATTTTTTGGTAAGTCTAGATAAAAAAAAAAAAAAAAAACCAACAAAAAATACTCTGGAAAGTCACTGCAAAAAGTACCTCTACACTGAAGAAGAAAGACCTCCAGAGGGATCAGTACATGCACAGGCCTCAGAGAGCTGTTTTGGTTGTGTTTTCATTTTGTTCCAGGTGTTTTTCTTTGTTTTGCCCTAGTGGGGGTGGGAGGAGGGGGTTCAAGTCTCTCATAGGGCCGTGTCATCGTCCTCTCCAAAATCCCCCACCAGCAGCGAGTGCTTGTCTGGCTCGTTGAGGACGATGCTGCTCACGGAGCGCTTGTCTGAGAACAGGGAGTTCATGGAGGCTCTGCTGTAGTGCAGGATTCGATCCAGCAGGCTCAGCTTGGGGGAGCCAGGCCCAGCCTCATCAATGCCAACGTGGACACTGATCTCTGACGGGCTCTTGTGCCTCATTTGGCCACGGGCCCTGAGCTCCAGTTTCTCAGATCTTGGTTTCTGGTACCTAGGGAAGGAAAAAACAAAATATAACAAACACCTCTCAGGTTGAAGTGAAGTACACTGAAATACAGATAAAACCTGCCTATGTGTATGATTGTGCCCAAGCCAGAGCCATTTATAATTTGACTGACAAGGTTTCTCACAAATCCACAAAGGCCATAAGGAATTTTCATTCTGAACACGCTTCTGATTTGTACATCCCTCTTCAAGTTAGAAATGACATTTTTAAGCACTACTGCCTGCTAAACAGACCTGCCTGAACTGTTCTTCAAAAGGCTTTGAAATCTCTCATAGTCCCACCCTTATCTTCTGCCACTCTAAGTGAAAGATCCAAGCTTTGAATCTGTCCCAACTCACATCTTTAACAGCAAAGAAGAAAGCACAACAGAGACAGAGGAGGCAGCCATTGCTGCAGATCCCATCCAGGGCTGCAAAACCAACCCAATGGGCAGGAAGACACCTAGAAAAAGCAAACAACAAAAAGTTCAGAGCAGGAACACTCCATTATTCATCTATTAAGACCTAAAATTTCACACAGACTGCCTAGTTTTAGTTGCATCCCAATGCGTTAATAAATAGGATTTTAATTTAAACGACAAATATTTAATACATAAGGATTTGTGTTTTATCTCAGGTTCAGGTTCAACTTCAGGTGAATTCACACCTGGGTGTGTCACCTGCACACTCTGAAACTCGGAGGAGAAATGTCCTGCCCACCCTGCAGTAAACTGCTTGTTCACAAGGTCAGGCTCATTCAATAAACCTTTTATCTTGAAGTTATTTTGATGTGTTGAGCATATCCAGAGTAGCCACAGTGTGGGAGGAGGACAGCTCACAAATACCCACTGCAACGTGCCCAGGCAGAGACCTCTGCCCTTACCAACAGCCAGAAGCAAAGAAAATGGAAACTCTCCCCCACAGCAGTAAATCACTGCAATCTGCTACTCACTGGGCCCAATCTTCTTAGTGCAGGGAGACACTCACATACCTGCAGCTATGGGAACTCCAATGAGATTATAAATCAGAGCAAAGACAAAGTTGATCCGGATCCTCTTCACAGTTTTCCTTGATAAATCTATGCTTGCTACCACATCCATCAAGTCATCCTGCAAGTTATGTTTATTGGAGAAGTCAGAGAGAAAGAAAGGCCCCCATGTAGTGTCTTTATACTCCTGTTTTAAAGCTAAGTCCCACACACCAGGTGTCACAGACTGTAGTAAGCACTCTATAGGCTGCTCTAGTCTGTCTGCAGAGCCCATACAGTCAGTGCCAGTCTTATTCCAGATGTCATCATAATCCAAGTAATGTACACAGCACCTCCCAGTGCAGCTCTAAACACTGACCACAGTCTCTGCCCAGGTGTTGTTGATATGTAACCTCGTGACTGTAAACCTGGAGGTGCTGTGGGACAAATACAATTTATGTTTGCCAAAGACTAGGTCACTTTTTCCTGTTTGCCCATTCTCAAACTTTAATTACCCCAAAAGGCACAGTAGCCAGAAGACTGGGGAGTTCCCTTCACAGGATAATCACCAGCACACTGAACAGACAGGATGAAAACAAGCTCTGCTCCAGTTCTCCTGGTTTATGGAGGCTGTACACCTCAGGGGAGATCTGCATCATTCAGCACATCCAGCCCCTCCTGTCAGCTCCCTTCACCCAAGCACTTTTCCCTCTCACCCTGATGAGAACCACGTCAGCTGCCTCGATGGCCACGTCGGTGCCGGTGCCGATGGCGATGCCCACGTTGGCCATGGCAAGGGCCGGGGAGTCGTTGATCCCGTCCCCCACCATCGCCACCCGCTTCCCCTCCTCCTGCAGCTGCTTCACTTTGGCCACTTTGTGGGAGGGAAGAACCTCTGCGAACACTTTGGTGATGCCAACCTGAAGAGAGAGAAAGGACACGACTGTGTGGCAGCTCCTCCAGCACCTGTTAAAGCTTCTGCCTGGAATAATGTGACTGGGAAGGGTGAAACCCGTGAACTCTTGAGCTAAAGACAAAACCCATCACAGTGGATGGGTTCATTCAAAAAGGCTCCTTGCATTTCCTCCTTATTCCAAATTTTTTTACGTTGCCATCTTTCACAACAGCCCAGTTCTATGCCAGCCACCAGCAGTATCAAGTGCCACAATGAGCCCAGCTTCAAACCCAGGCACAGGAGCAGCAGCTCACCTGAGAGGCAATGGATCGGGCTGTTTTGCTGTTGTCACCAGTCATGAGGACAACTTCCAACCCCATGCTCTTCAAAGTGTAGACTGCCAGCTCTGCCTCTGGCTTCACAGTATCAGCAATAGCTATCAAGCCACACAGCACTCCTAAAAACAGAAGGAAAGTGTTTGTAATGAAGATGTTTACTGCTTCAGAAGGAAACAAAAAAGTAACTTTTTTCCCCCCAGTAAGACCAGTTCCAAAACCAGTAATATTGACAATAAAAAGCAGAACAAGAACAGGTATCAGGGCAGCAAAGTTTAAAGCAATACAGACCATTGACTATCCAACCAGAATAAAAAAACCCCACCTTTTCTCTCCTCTCTTCCCCTTTGCTCTCTTTGAATTCTATGCTCATGTCCAACTCTCCTGTCAGCTAAGAAAGGCATGACAAGGTCTTTCTCATAGGAAAGTGCTGCAAAACTAGTTAATGATCTCTTTTCATCCCATTATTCTGCTTCAGGTATAACTGCTATTACATCACTAGTTAATAATTCCTATTTATGGGATATTTCACATGGTATTTAGTGAGAAATGAAGCTCAGAACAAAGCAGCAGCACCACACTCACCATCCACAGCTGCCAGCACGGCCGTGCGGCCCCTCCGCTCGTGCTCCATCATGGCTTTGTCAACCTCACTCCTCACAAGGAGCCCGTTCCTGGTCATCCACTCCCGGTTCCCAATGAGAACAGAGTATTTCTGAGAAGTCATGGTAGCTGAAGGAAGAAAACACAGTCCTTCCATCATATGGATTAACCAGGGAGCTTCCCTTCAGCTAATCCCACCCGTGTTCTCCCAGCGTGCAGTGAAATAGCACTGCAGAGAGTTCAAACAGAAACAGTCTTTCTTAATAATTCCTGCCCTCCTGAACTCCTCATGTGCTCTTGACGAGAGAGACAGCAACATTTCTTCAGTGCTGGGTAGTTACCATGTCAGAGGACCAAAAATCCCAGGTCAAACAACACTAAAGGACCAAGTTCCCCTCTCAGCCCTTCTAATATCTATGTAACAGCCCAGTGCAGTTGAAAGAGATCTAACAATGAGTGAAAACCACTCAGTTGTGCAAATGTACATAATTTTGGCAAGCAAGTGGTAACTTGGGATAAAGTAAAGTAAAACTAGAGAGAGCTGACAGAGAACTCCTGTATGACTTTCCAGCCCCATATTCAATATATAACTTGAAACTGTATTTAGTTTAAATGTTTGGAGTGATGTGTGAGCACAAAATAAACTAATGACCAACCAAATAATGTGTGCCTCGATGCCAGCCCAGTTCTTCGGGACAAAAATAAGTGACCTTACTCTTGGGATCCTAAAGGCACAAAAGCAAAAATTCTTCATTTTATCCTCTAAGCCAGAATTAACTTACTTGGTAGCTCAGCATCAATAATCAAAGCAGGCTGCGCTGATTCATCTGTATTTTCCTCAATTTTCACGAGAGTTGCATTTTTAAGATTGTTTTCTTCAACCATTCTATTTTTCCTGTAGAGTAATGCTTCAATATTGGTGACTTTACAACTAATGCCACAGCCTGGAACTACCTGAAAATCTGTACATGTTCCAAGGGTTTCCAAGTGCAGTTCCTAGAGAAAAAGGATGGAAACAGAGGAGGTTTTTAAACATATATAAAAGCATGTTCTATTTACAAAGCCCACAAAATAAAGTGCACTAGAACAAACAGAAGGAATCATCAAAATCTAACTTTGAGTACCCATCTAATATGGCATGAAGTGCTTTATGTGGTCCCACCATTTTCAGATTTCCCAAATAAATACAGTAAGTACTTCATATGTACGGATAGTCTGGTGTTATTTATGAAGTACTGCAAGAGAGGTTCTTCTGTAACACAAACTGCTCTTCCCCTGTGTAACTAACTCACCTTTTTGCAGTACTTGGTTATTGCTGCTCCAAGGGGGTGCTCACTGTTACTCTCTGCAGTCCCCACTATTGCCAGCAGTTTATGACAAGGTAGTTGGTTACCCTCCACCAGAAACTTCACCTGCATCACTTCTGGAGTCCCGTGGGTGATGGTCCCTGTTTTGTCAAACACAACCACCTTCACCTGCAGCACAACAGGAAGATTTTTTTCAGTGAAACAAACTTTAAGGTACAGATTCCTCAGGAAACCACCGCTTTTAGAGAAACCTGCTGACGGGACTGACGACTGACACCAGTGATGTGCACAGAACAATCCCGGGGTCCCTGCTTCCAGAGATTGAAATGGTTCATGATTTATGCATTCTAGGATTGCCAAGGGACTTTTGCAGGCTTCTGCAGGACTTTTGCATCATACCTCTGATGGCCCATCAAAACCATTCCCCCCCCCCCAATCTTGAAAGGCAGGAAAAACCCTTCTGCCAGAGCCCTGGTGGGAACTCAGCACAGACCCAGGAGATGTTGGAGGCTCCTGGCATGGCCTGTGACACTAACCATGGATATAGTAACTCATAACTTCTTTGAATGTGGAGGCTTCCCTCCCCCACCCCCAATGGATCAAGGCCACCACTTCAACTGACAGACCTGGAAGCTGCAACTCCCAAGTCCCATCGCTGGACCCCGTGGGCGGTGACTATGGACATCTTTCACTCTCAGCTTTGCTTTCCCTTACTCTCCCTTACCCTTATCCTCTCTTTCCTTTCTCTCCCTTATGCATTTTCCCCCCAGAGGTTATCCCTATGATAGATAATATAGATGACAACACCCAAAATGCTGACATACCTGTTCAAACAAAACTGTTAAAATAAACCCTACCTAGATATGTTTTCAGACACCGATTATTCAGTGTCGTTTCACTCTAATCCACCCCAGGGGAGTTATTGACAAGAACCTGGGTTATCCCCCTCTCCTTTTTCTGGGGTGAGTGTGGGGTGAAGTCGCAGCCCCACAATTGAAGCTTGAGGGGTTTGGAATATTACAAAGTGTTGGGCCGTTTTCCATGAGAGCAGTAAAGCTAATTAGATAGTTCCTGTGGACACAGCCTTGAGTTATAAAGAGCACAAGGTTAAAGCTGTTTGGCTGAGTGCAGGTGCTGCATGCCTAAATGTTTTTGCAAGAATATGTTTATATTGTATGCATGAGTGTGATGGTTTCAGTCTAGGCCTTCCTGGAAACCAGCTTGTAACCAGGAAGGAGCTGGGAAGGTGACCAAGGAAGTATTCCATGCTATTCCTTTACGTAACCTAGGGTATAAATAAGGCATTGATAAGAGAGTTCGCTCTCTTCTCTTCCGGCGAGGTTGGAGAACGGTGGTCCCTGTCTGGGCCTGGCTTATCTGGAGCTGAGGCCTACAGTAACTGCTGTTATCGGCCACGCGTGAGGGGGGAGTGCTGGGCCGTGTCCAGACGTACTGCTTTCTCTCAAGGGAAGTGGTGAGCTCTTGCCAATTCTTCAGCTTTGCTGGGTTTTTAGATTGTGTAGATCTGTTTTATTATTTGTCCCTTTTCACCCTATTTTATCCTTTTCCCTTCTCCCTTCCCCCCTCTTCCCTTCGACTTCGGGAAGCTATTTGGGGTCATAGATTCATATATATAATTCTCATTGTATATCTCTGTTTTATACATAATATATATATATTTTGGCTAGAACTTTGGCTGCCTGGTTTTTCGTTTTTTTTTCCTTCCCTCTCTGGGAAGGAGACCCTGTTGTCGAGTTTCGGAGATTTGGCAGGAAACCAACTCCAAACTTGCACAGTGAGAAAGTTGAGGGAGCGATCTCAACAAAAGCTGCCTGCTACGCTGAGCAGGCAGGCATCTCTCTGTCTCCTCACCCTACTGTGTGTCGTGTGTCTTTCTTCCCCCACGGACCAAGACCCACTGACAGGTACCCCAGGACAGGTGGCTCCTAACACCTGCCCCCTGGGGCATGGCACAGCCTGTCCAGCAGCAGTTGGCACACAGCGGCGAGCCCGGGCCGGGCGGCCCCCGCAGCAGTGCCCCCCTCACCTTGTGTGCCATCTCCAGGGGCTCCCCCCCCTTGATGAGGATGCCGTTCTGGGCCCCCACGCCCGTGCCCACCATGACGGCCGTGGGGGTGGCCAGGCCCAGGGAGCAGGGGCAGGCGATGCACAGCACCGTGATGGAGGCCTGGAAGGCGAAGCGGACGATCACCTCCGCCGAGGACAGGCTCTCGCTGTAACCCTGCGGGGGGACAGAGCCTGCTCAGAGGAGGAGCTGGACAACAGGACAACACATCCAGCTGCACATGGCCCTGGGTGCTGGAAAAACCTGCAAATTCATCAGCTAAAGTATTCATATTAAAACTGAAGCACGGGCAAATTATAAAATAGCT
The DNA here is from genome assembly GCF_001715985.3 of Manacus vitellinus. NCBI lineage: Eukaryota > Metazoa > Chordata > Aves > Passeriformes > Pipridae > Manacus > Manacus vitellinus. The sequence goes on from NW_021940704.1 coordinate 1,828,359, forward strand.
CAGAGTAATGAGTAAATTCATGACTAAGTTCTGTTCTATACTGCACATACCCATGACTGTTTCATTTATAGGATATTTTCCTAAACAAGGTACACCATGCCATAACTTTCACCCTCTAATGTAATAAAAGATACTGTATCAATACAGTAAGGAAAAAACCACAACCAGATATTACATGAAGATTGCTTTCCTGAAAGTAAAAAAATTCTAATCAGAAGTAGTTTTGAACCAAGAGACCTGTGATCCAAGCAACCCTAAAGTCCAGGCTGGGATCCTGACCCTCCTCTGGCATCTGTAATGAAGATGATTCCCAATATGAATTCACCTAGAGCTCTGCTAACAGAGCTGGATGCAGACTTGGAGCTTGTGACATAAGGGACCTCTTTTCTCCACAGAGAAGGGATGGATGGTGGGAAATTTTTTTGATTAACTTTTTAATTTTTTTAATTAACTTTTTTTTTTTAATACTAACTTCCACGAGTTGATTAATTACTGTGGATTCTTTCTTTAAGTATAAATGTAGGAGTGATACAGTGTAAAAAAATACATAATGTAAAACTGTAATAACAAGAACAATAATAGTCAGCAACTGCCTGCAAGGACAATTCAGAAAGGGAACCACTGCAGTCTAACAGAATTGTAAGGCTATTTATTAAATATTTCAGAAGGTGTTTAAGGAGATTTACTTACCAGAAAGTATTTTTCCACTATTCCAAAATCTACAAACCCAATTATAATCCAGGCAAGAAGGGTAACCACAGAGACAGCCACAATAAAAGGAACAAAGTAGCCACTAAGTTTGTCTGCAAATTGCTGGATGGGAGCCTGGGAAGGAGAAACAGGTCACTCAGCAGCATCATGGTTACTCCCTTCTGTGCCAGACACAGTCACAGCTGGGCAGCACACTTGGCTTGCCACAGTTTATAATTAGAGATTGACTTCATAAAAGGAGGAGGTTTGGCACACGAGCCTGTACCAAAGTCCTTAATCAGCAAGAACCTTCATTATGCAATTCAAATCTAAACAAACTCAGCCACTCCTCAAGTGATGTGGTGTGCTGCTGTCTAATGTGAATTTGACAATGCTCTACCTTTGAGGTCTGGGCCTCCTCCACGAGTTTAACAATCTGGGACAGAGTGGTGTCAGCCCCGACGTGGGTCGCGGCGATGAGCAGGGACCCGTTCTGGTTGATGGACCCTGCAATGACTGTGTTCCCAGGCTTCTTGGTCACAGGCATGGCCTCACCTGAGGGAAGGGCAACAGCAGAGTGCTGAAAAACAGACCTTTGTAACAGCCACCACCTCCTCATGAGAGTGAGAACACCAGTTCCACCTGCCCTTCTTCACACTGGTCTAAAGGAGAATGTTTTTACATTTGCAGAAAGCAAATGCTCACCTGTGATGAGAGATTCATCTACCATGGAGTGTCCTTCAATAACACGACCATCCACTGGGAATTTGCCTCCTGGGACCACTTTGACAATGTCACCCCGTTGAACCAGCTCAACGTCGACTTGCTCTTCACTGGAGGGATGGAAATGTTCTTTAGTAAGAGATGTAACTGAAGTGACCCAGTGCAAAAGGAGCTGTCACTACACACAAAGCACAATCCCACTGCTTGACACAGCTAATGCATACAAAAATTAAAACAGAAAAAAGGCCATTTTAAAGAAGACTATGACTTTTATCATAATTTTATTTACTATCCAGTTAAGAAAATCCACTAATTGTCTTATCACAGCAAAAATCAGCAGTAAGTCAATAAACTAAATTAGAGCAGTGTTAATTCTTCTGCATTTTAACATTTTTATCTGCCAGCAAATCTGAAGTTATTTGCTTCATGGTTCTATCGAATGGTAACATTTATCTGTGAATTAGGCATATAAACAGCAAAAAAGGAACAACAGAAAAAGCAAATGACAAAGCAAGATACCTTAAAAGAACGTTATCAGGGCCCAAGGTAACAATAGTAGCTTCAGTAGCTTGTAATGAAATTAGTCTTGCCAGGGCTTCTGAGGTTTTACCCTAGAATAATAATTTTCATATTTTTCTGACTATACTATTGAAAAAAAAAAAAAAGCTGGGTAAATGACAACTGCATGTGTTGCAATTTACCCTGTTAAGAAAACACAGACTGATAATAAGTCATTTCATGTTTTTACTAGTTCAGTTACTAAAGATGATTTTACAGCAAAGAAGGTTAAAAGAACCTAACAAAGCTTTTTCACGGGACATTTTTTAAATGTACATGACATTCTGAAATGATTCCTAGTCTAGCAGCTTGCAGCTATCAGGGATTTTTATTTCCCTTACCTTTGCCACGTGCTCCAGCCACCGGCCCAGCGAGATGAACACGAACAGCATCGGGGGGGTGTCAAAGAACGTGACAGGGTTTACTTTTGCTTTCTCAGCCATTGCCACCAGGAGAATAACGAAGGAGTAGAGGAAGGCAATGGAGGTGGCCAACACAACGAGCACATCCATGTTTGCAGTGCTGTGTTTCAGTGCCCTGTACGCCTGGATGTAGAAGTGCCACCCTCCAAACACCTGCAACAGAGTGTATTTTACACACACTCGTAACACACACAGCAGCATTTCCATAAGAGAGGGAGACACGTGTGATTTGTGTTATCTGCCTTCACTGTCTCTTCCTGAGCAAAATCCCAGCTCCAGCCAAGGGCTGTGATCTCCTCCACAGCACTCTAAGGCACTCCCATCTCCTCCCCGTGTCCACTGGTGTGGCTCAGCAGCTGCCTCAGGTGCTTTTTGGGTGCCCAACCCCTGGGCAGTGACTGCCCTGCCCAGGACAGTCTCTAGCACCAATTATTTTGGCAACAACAAAAGCATGTAACAACCTCAAAAGCGTTTTGCATCAGCATTACACTCACTTTTCAAATTTACTTTCTTCACAGTCTTCCAGTTGGAGTGTTTAAACCCAACAAACCAGGAGTTGTCATAATCCCACTTACCTGTACAGGGACACAGAGCAAAAATGACAGAAAATTCATAACAGACAATCCTGGCAGGAGCTGGTAATCCAGGACCATGGAGGAGTGAGGGGCCTCCCTCTCCTGGCTGCTCATGTTGTGATGTGTGTGAGCATCCGAAGGATGACTGTTCATCACCATCATGTAAATCATCAGCCCCATGACAGGGATACAGAAAACAAAGCTCACGACAAAAGACCTTTTCCACCTTTGGATTTAAAAAGAGAAAGAAGAAAAACAACTTGTATTGCAGTCAGGTGCTGGAGAACTTTTTAACCAGCAACTCTGGACAGTCACAAAAACCCCCATAGATTTACAGGTGATTAAAAAAGAAGAATCAAAGATATTTACAGAATCTAAATATGTTTGGGAATACTTACTGTCTGATTTCCTGTTTGTGATCCAGATGACTAGCAGATCTATCCTTTTTGACTAAGGAAGTAGTGAAACCTAAATCCTAAGGAAAAAAGTATAATAAAAAAGAGAACAGTCAGTTTTAAAATACACTTTGTGGTCAGTTATTGCCAGATTACTGGTATGGTGCCAGCCTTATCTTTGATTTACTTTATTAACATTTCTGATACAATAGTTACTACTGTTTAGTTACCTTCTAAAGAGAGAAAAGCAATTTGTTGTAAAAATCAACCTTTCTAGAATAAAATGCTTTTCTAAAATGTGGCTTTCCAAAATGGTTTTTCCTGAAGCACAGACATAGAGAAATGGAGGGAGAAAGCTAAGAAACATATTTCACCTCTCACCTGCTACAGTATTAATTTTTAAATAAATGTGATTTATTTTTCTACAAACCTATAGCTGGTATCTCCAACTCTACCATAGCCTATTTTTTACAGTATTGCTGTTTAAAGGTTTTAGGCAAAGTTGTAACAGAGCATTTCTGAGCCAGAACACATGTATTAGTTACAAAAACCTGTACTAAGAAGAACACAGATGGAAGAAGACAGATCTATTTTTTTGCTTTAATAGCCTTCCCTTCTGTTTCTGGGGTGTGTAACTCTTCAAAGGATGCTGGATATTTTATGAGACTTGGCACCTGAATGACTCTCACCTTTATCACTTGTATAACATCTCGAGGACCAACAGCCTCAGGGTCATATTTGATGTGTGCTTTGTTGGTTGCAAGAGCTACTGAGCAGTATAAAACACCATTAGTCTTCATGAGGGTGGATTCTATCTTGTGCACACAAGAAGCACATGTCATCCCTCTCACCTGAAAAACAAAGGTTCCTTCCTGTTATCAAAACCACAGCTTATCTGGTAAATGCACCTTAAAAAGCAGGAAAAGTCCTTATGACTATCCTTCCTTATTTATTGCTTTGTTCTGGGGTTTGAAGCAGTGAGCTGGAGCTCCAGCTAAGGATGAACTACAGAATCACAATAGTTTGGGTTGGAAGGGGTCTTAAAGACCATTTAGTTCCAACCTGCTGCCATGGGCAGGGATGCCTCCCAAAAATCGTGTTGCTCAGGGGCCCATCCAACCCTCCTAGAGGAAGCAGAGCATAGAGACAAGGTTATTAAGCCCTGCTAAGGCTCTGATGGCTCTTCAAGCTCAGAGCTGGGTACACAGAGTCAGACTAACCTTCAAAAAGTAAATTCTGGCAATAAGTAGAGAAATCAGAAAAATACAGGAATATTTCTCCGACTTCAGTGTAGTAGTAGTGAGCCAGAAGAGTTTGCAGGACCAGATACCATTTGTGATACAGACCTGAGGTACTCTTATATTTCAATTTTTTTGTGAATTAAGCTCTATTATGTGATTAAACTTTAGGAAGAGGAACACTTGCACAAGCGCACCCAGTAGATAAAAGTAACAGAAGCTGAGGGTGTCAGGTTTTAATTACTAACTTACAACAAGCTCCAGAATTCCATCTCCTTCACCACAGTTTTCCATCACGGTGGCTCCAAACCCCAGCTCCCGAATGAGCTCTGCAATAGCTGAAGGGTGTATGACAGCAGGATTATACCTCACTTCTGCCTTTCCTGCCATGAGGGCAACAAGGATGGAGTGTATTCCTGGGGAACAAAATGTGTGAGCAGCAGATCAGGTTTAGGAAAAATCCTGCACTTACGGTGACAGGAGGGCATGACACAATTTGAAACTGGGAAAGGTACCATATTGCAAATCAAGAAAAACATGTTCATTTTTGGAAGATACACCAACAACACAACCACAGCACCTCAGTGTAGGTGTGACTGACGAAAGCATTGCTGCTCCCCATGAGTGGCATGTTTCTAACAGTCTAATTACAAACATTCTGTCCATGCTATATGAAAAGATTATCTATTTTTACTCCAAAGTAGTTCTTCTAAAACACAGTGCTATATCTTTTTCTGATCTGCATTTACTACTTCTAGAAGCCTTTTCTTCAAGGGAGAACATGCAGGAGAAAGGGCACATCTAACAGTCAATCCTATTGTACACTGAAAGGATTTAGATTCATCCATTTTCTAGGATGACAAAATTAAAATCCAGGTTAACCTGGAACACATCTACCTTCATTACAATAATTAAACACAGTCTGCATTAATGACTGTTTGCTACATCACAGTCATGCAGCTGTTTGTTCCTGCAAACAATCAGACAGACAGGTATGCCCTGACTGCCAGAGCTAAAATTAACTTGTGTCTCTTTAATCCACACTAATACTGTCCCCCTCTAACAACCCCCTCCCCAGCACACACACAGTTGTTTCTGTCTTTCAGCTGCACACCTGGGCACCTCCCTCCAGTAGGAAAGATTTGTTTTCCTTTCAAAAGGATCCATATTTGATCCCTACACTCTTTGGAGCACTCAGGCGCTGTTTTTGTAAGGGCAGTCCCTGGTCAGCATGTCCATAAAGCAGCAAGAATGTCCCTGTTCCCCTCCCCTGGGCCAGAGGTGAGCAGGCTGTTCTCACACCTGGAACACCTGCAATGTCCTTCTCCTGACAACCCAGCCATGAAAAACGCTGTGCAAAAGCCAGGTGGATTCTCCAAAACAAACAGAAATGTAGCAGCTCACACTGACACACATCTTACCATCTTCCCTTCTCAAATTCCTCTCGATGTTGGCTACACACGAAGCACATGTCATTCCTGTCACCTGGACATAGCACTTGGAGATGGTCTTTGTCTCCTGCCTCCCGAGGTGGGCTGGGGGCACTTTGGAGGATGGCTCAGGTTTGTGAGAGTCCAGCTGTGCTTCAGGTGAGGGCTGAGCTGTGGCCACAGGCAGTTCTGCCTTTGCTGGAAAGGAGATTGCAGTTCATGACCTCAGGAGCAGCCATTGCAATGAGGTGTGAGCTGGCATTACAGACTGCTCTGCACTTAACACTGAAAATGGAAATTGTGTGTGCCCTGTCAGTCAGACCCACCCACCTGTCTGTGGATTCAGAGTCAGCAACAGAAAACAAGACAAAGAGTTGGGCCACTGATTAACTCACTGGTTTGTTACCAGTTTTCCTTTTGCACTTCCTCACTGTCTTTGTTCTGTTGCACATCCTTTGTCCTCTTCTCTAGGCTGTAAGTGGAATGTCTGCATTGCAACCTTAGTTTTACACACAATTTTATTGACTTTACCTGGAGCACAAAGCTGAATCTGTAAGCAAGTGCATGTTTCATAAGCAAAGTCAGTGATTTTGACCTTAGAGAAGGGCTCTGGAACTAGAGACATCTGCTCCTTACAGCAATCCAGGGAATGCTGTGTTTGTGCAGGAGCAGCGCAAAAGGAACTAAAATGGGAGCACCCAACCACTTCTTCAGTTATAGCCATAAAATAGCTCATGTACTGTATTTACTGATATTTAATCTTACTGAATCAACAGGTGGAGCTTCCCTGTTCCCTCAGGAAGCCTCTCTTCATATTGCTGGAGGTGGGGGTGAGAATCTGGGAGAGGCACAGCTAGGACAGCCAACCCACAAGGATGGACAAACATCTGCCTGCCCACGGGAAGTCATTAACTAATTCCTTGCTTTGCTTGCAGGGGCAACTTTTGCTTCCCCTATTAAACTTACCTTTACCTAATCCACAAAGTTTTTCTCTTATACCCTTCTCTTCCCCCTCCCACCATGGGGAAGTGAGCAAGTGGGTGGTTGGTGCTGAGCTGCTGACCAGGGTTCTCCCACAGCATCATCAATTTTAACATTCTGAGTGATGTCCACTCTCTTCAGACTCTTGTCACTCCTCAGTCATGCCTGAGCCTGGTTGAATCTCCCTTCATTAGTTAGTCCACAGAAGCCAAGACTTAGATAATTCAGCATTAAAGAAACTTCAGCACAGCAATCCATAATATTCTTCACAGCTAGCAAAGCTACAATTCCATATTCATGCCATGAATATTATAAAGCAGCAAATAGGAACATGGAACATCAATATCTGACATTTATATTTCCAGGCATCTCAATTATTTTAATTAATCTGATGCATTAAAGGTTGTGCATGTATCTCTAATTATCTCAGTGGCAGAGAAGACAGAAAGCTTGGCAAGCACAAAGTGCGTGTCAGCTGCTGAATTTCATCCTGGGTCGTACCAAAGGCTAAAAAAATGGACGATCCTTTTGAATTTAAAAGTTTAATATGTTATTACCTGGAAAAGAGGCATCGAATCCCATGTCCTCTATTGAGGACCGCAGGTCTTCTGGGCTTGTCTGCAGCGGGTCATATTCTATAGTCCCGTTTCCATTCGAGAGAGAGACATGAATGGATTTCACACCTGGCTTTTGGGATATGACTCCCTCGATGGACTGCACACAAGAGCTGCAGGTCATCCCCTCAATACTGATCACGACAACCTGAGTAAGTGGCTGGCTGGGATCCTTCAGAGCTGCGTGAGACTTCAGGGGAGACGCCAGCGGGGGGAAAGGTGCCAGGTTTTCACACTCCTCAGGAAGGCTGACTTTGAACGTCTCAGGAGACACGGCCTCTATGGCTTTCCTCAGCCTGTCTATGCTAATTAAGTTTGGGTTATAGTTTATAACAGCAGATTTCTTCTCTAACGAGACAACGACCCCTGTGACTGCCGGGAGTGCTGACACAGTGCCCTGGATGTTGAGGACACAGGAATTGCAGTGCATCCCATCGACTCTGAACACAACTGCCCTGGTCCCAGTCCCACTGGAGCTTTCCCTCTGTGCTGGCTCAGAGCCTTTGGGCTGAGCATTCCTCAGCCTCTCCAGGTCAATGGCACTGAGCTTCAGGGCTCTGGGCTGCTTTTTGAAGGATGCTGCGAAACCCGCTGCTTCAATTTGATGTTTTATTTCTTCTGCTGTAATTAGGTGAGGCTGGTAGATAACAACAGCTTCCTGATTGTCCAGAGACACTGAAATTTAACCAATAAAATAAATTAACCAATAAAATAAATGAACAAAAGTGTGTGTTACTGCCCTAAACATAACGAGCACATCAACAGGTCTTGTCAAGGCTTTCCAAGAACACTTTAAATGGTCATAGAAGCAAATGCAACAGAAAGGAGATTTCATTTGTTTGGTAAATACCAAAAGTTAGTTCTTCAACCATTTTTTTGTCTAGTACTACAATAATTTTCAACTCCTCTTTTCCTCAGTTTTTTGCTCTTTCCCCAGGACTTTCACAAATGGCATCGGTACTTATTAAATTTACCCTTTTATTAGGTTCTGTGGCAATACATTAATGCCAAAGCTAATTATACAGATAAGTTGATCTTGCCTTTTAGATACAATTATATACATGACAATACAAATTTTTAATTTAACAGAAAAGATAAATTAATATTAATTAAAATATAAAAACGACATCTTGTATCAGAGATTTCTGTAACTGGTAATAAAGTTATGGAGCACAACTACTCCCAACTGAGATACAAAGCAACCACTGAATACTGTCACACATGTAACAGCAACAGCCTCCCCACAATTTGGGTCCATTTCTTCACTTCTAGTTCAAATTAAACGTGTAACTAAATAGCCAGTACCACAAACAGTCACACACTCAGCTCTCTCACGTAAACACAAGGCATCTCCACAATGCCATCAAAGAACAGCATGGCCAAATGACATGAAGATACACTAAGGTTTCACCTCGAACCCGCTGAATTCCTTGCAGTTTTCCAAGCCTGCCCTCGATGGTGCTGGTGCAGGAGTGACAGGTCATCCCGTCCACCTTCAGGCGCAGCACAGCACTGCTCGCCTGAGACCAGACCGCATCTTCCCAACTTCCAGGGGTCCCCTCTGCTGCAGAGATATTTAAATCTACTCCTGGGACCGTCTGGATAATCTGTTTGCCATTTATGATGGAAGAAATGAAAGTCACCACTGCAGTTTTCTGGTCAGAGGAGACTTTCACATCCAGGATCCCTTTGTTCTTCAGCAGCATGGTACAGATCTGTCTGGGTGTTAGGGCTGACTGGGGAGGGATGGTAAGGAAAATAGTGTCAGGTATAACAGGTTGTGGGTTTGAATCAGCCAGTGTAGCATCAAATCCCATGTCATAGATGGCTTCCTGCAGTGTCCCTGGAGTCTGGAGCTTGGAGTCATAAATGATGACAGCATTCTTATCCTCCAGAGAGACCTTGGGAGGCAATAAACACAACAATTTAGCAAACTGCAATACAAAGAGTTACTAAAACTGCATGGGACTAGAAATTGCTTTTACTTGCAAATATTAGTAACACTTGGCCAGTGTAAAATCATCCCTCACTCCTCACCTTGAGGAGCAAAGCCATACCAGCAGCCACCACTGAGTGACTTCTCTTCTGTGCAACAGCCGGGCTGGAAAGAAGAGATCCCACCCCTTCCTCACTCCCAGTTTCAGAATCCTTTCCAAGTCTGTCTGGCCACTTTTACTTACCAGACAGCACCAACGCATTTAATGAAACTTCCAGAGCCAAATTCTCCTGAATGATGATGATGAACCCAAAAGAGCCCACAGCAAAAATTCAAATCAGTTAACAGTAATTCTAATGCAGTTAGCAGTAATTACCCTCAGGCTACAAGGATGGAAGCAAACAGTCTTTGAAAAAAACCACAGCTTTAAGTAGCAGTGGAAGGAGCCCAGTATTTCCAGGCATGGGAGGCACAGGCTGGTAACTTGCTGTGAGCACAAACCTGCATCAGACTGCACTGAACAAAATTCGGTTTGGAAATCTGATATATGACAAACATTAAAGAAGCTGTTTTTCCTCTCTCTGTACATTTTGGTGATCCAGAGATGTCCTGATTTGGTATTAACCTTTCCCATTAGATGGTACAAATATCCTCAACTTAATTTTCTCCCAAGGGATGATAAATCAAATATAATAATTGCAGTTTCCAAAAGGAAAAAACGAAGCCTGCCAGAGGCCCAACACACATTACCAATTCAATTCTGTCTTTCCTCTGGGCAGAGGTACAGCCTAAACATCACAGTCATGATTAAATTAGACCAGTTAAATCATTTTAAAAACCACCTCTCCTCATTTCTGTCCCAGTTATGGGCCCTCGTAGAATTAGAAACATGGACATTTATTGGTTTCATTGCAGTTGGAGGTAAAATAATCAAAGAGCAGCTGTTTGTCTGTATTAGCCATCTAACATTCCCACCCCTTGCTGACCTTATTCATAATTACTAAATAAAATCCTGTTTTACTGTTCTCAGAGAATTTTCTGAGTCAAATGATCTGACTGAACAGTAGCTCTGATGTTATAAAGAGGATAATTACTAAATATGTCCTCTTAATGTTTCTTAGAGTCCTGTTCTACTCAGACTACATTTTTGTAATACAGTTTTTGAAACAGTGTTCAGCTTTGGAATAAGGTATTTACCTTAAAATCTAAATATAAAACTCTTAATATTGTCCTTCTAAAAATCTGCTTCATTCCTTATGTAAAAGACAGTATGAGATGCACATTGTCTTGAATCTCTCCTCCCTCTTCTATCTGAAGTCAACTGTATATTCTCAGAAATAGCTGAGAAAACACAAGGCTGACGAGATTACATTTTTTGCTAGAAAAAGGAGAAAGTGGGGATTCTGAAATCCAATTATCTGGGGGTATTTTACAGGCTGCTTTTAGCCCTCCTGTGACTCCATGCCAGCAGACACCCAGTGACTGATCTCACCACGCACAGAGATGCTCCAAGGTCCTGCTGGCAGAGCACAGACCCACCTTAAAGCTCCACTACAGCTGAAGGAAGATGAAAAATGATGTGTCTTGTAAATATTGCTGCTCTTCACCAAAATTTCCACGTGTGTACAGGAACATCTACTTCAGGCAAAAGGAAACTGCACTGAACCAGTGCATCTCTTGCCTCTGCAGGGAAAGGGCACCACAATGAACCCTTCAAAGCCAGCTACAGGTAATGATCACATCAGCCCAAACTAAGATAATGTGCCCAGTCCTGTGAGAAAACTATTTGTCAAAGGCATTTCTACTAAAATAGAAATTAACTTTTGATGAAACCAGGAAGATAGTGCTTTCTTTGGAGTAAAATCAACCACCATGCAATGCTATGGCATGTTTTCAGAACATAGATACTCAATAATTAAACTTTGCAGTTTTCTGTTGCTGATACTGATAAGACTGTTCTTTCTACCACAGATTGGGTCACAAAATTAACAGCAATCTCCCAGCTTTTAAATTGTTTCCATCAATAAATCTACTGTAAAATTATGTACCGTGTAGGGATAATCAGCTCACTCTGGAATACTCTACAGTCCATTGTTTTGCCCATGACAAAAAAAATACTAACAAAATACTGATCTCTCCTCTGAGCTAAGAAAAAAAGTTAAACTCAAGATAGGTCAAGGAAACCTGGATTAGGGCAAACCTTAAGCTCCGTGGGCAGTTCAAGATTACAGTTCTGCTGCCCTTTCTCTCATTTCCTCATGGACAGTACAAAGGAAAGGAAACTTCTAAGACCTGTCAGGACTTTCCTGTGTTATCCAGACTTCCTGCTACTCTTATTTCACGGATCACAACAGAACAGGTTTTTTTTCACGGTGAGTCAACTGCCCCCCAATTAACTGGACACCTCAAGCCCACAAGCATGTTTGAGCCTGTGCAAGTGACCTCCAGGCACCATCAGCTGGACAGAAAAGGCCTGTAGGCTTTTGAGCAAATACTGACATTTGTGCAGTATGAGGGACAAGGACAGCTCCCTTTTTTTCACCAGTGCAAGTTCTAGGGCTTTTGCTTTATTTTATTTTAAAGTTTATTGTTCTTGCCTTTTTTTACTTTTTTTCCCTTTACTCCACAATACTGAATTAAATGTAAAGTAGAAAATTAATTAAGAGCAACAGATAATGACTTAGGTCCCACTGTAGGAAAGTAAGCACTTGTTTTCTCTTATATACCAGAACTACACTAATGGATCTCCAACATCAGCTTCCCCTGACACATTCAGAATATACTCTTCTCACATTATTTTCCTCCCTTGGTGCGAAATTTTATCATGGTGTCTCACATAAGAACAAAGCTTTGTAAGAAACAGTGGCAGTATTACTTACTTTAATGTGATGGATTCCATTCATCTTCCCAACATGCTGCTCAATGGTCTGAGCACAGGAATTGCAGGTCATCCCCTCCACACCGATGACCACGGATTTGGCCTCCATTGTGAATTCCTACTCCACTCCTCTCATTGTTGTTGGCTAAGAACAAGTAAGACATTAGTTCTTAAATCATTTCACAAAGACTGAAATGAAAACAGGGATGTAGTGGAAGGTGTCCCCAAGGCAGGGGTTGGAACAAGATGAGTTTTAAGGTCCCTTCCAACCCAAACCATTCCATGAGTCTGTGATTTAACAAATGTCATACTTAGCCACATGTAACTCTACTAGACACTAAAATATGAGCAAAGCTGTACAGAAAGATACTCTGAAGAGTATCATTATTATTTTTTCTCATAAAAACATGCCCAGAAAAAATTACTGAACCTAAATGAAATTAATTTGTAGAAATAACAGCTAATGCAAAGGACTCCTTTTGCCAAATGAATAAACTGTTTAGTGACTGAAGGAGAAAGAGGGTAAAAGAAATGATTTTCAGATTTTTTTTCTTAGCATTTTGAAAATTTGCATTATTTTTCCAATGACAGAGAGGTTAGTGAGCAGGAAAATGATCACAGTTAATGTCTGGTTGCAATGGAATCAACAGCACAATGTGATGCCTAATTGAAGAGCTGAAGTTAAGACCTGCTTAACTCATTTTTCTTATCCTGAAGACCTATCTTGGAAAACTAAATTACATCAACAATGTTGAGTAAAATTAGTTTTCTTGCTCCTTGGTGACATTTCCAAGCTGTTCCCTGTTACAGAAGGTCTGGGAGTTTCTGGTTTCACTTTGAGTTGTGTTGCAAACCATGTAAGAGCACAAGAAGTTTCATCATAGAAACAGGTTTTACCTCCCTGATGCACAAAACTAAATGTTGAAACTTAATAAACAAGGAGCAAAGACAGTATAAAACTGGGAATTAGTGACTTTTTCAATAGATGAAATACATCTCAACCCTGCTAAGAACAGAAATAAGACAAGTACAACTGAAGAGTTATTACAGATCTCACTTCTCACACACACACAAATGTTTGTATGTAAATATTCACTCACTACAGAAATACAAAATTGTCACTTGACACACAAGAATTATCAATCAGCAGAAGAGTGTATTTTAAGCAAATTTCATATAGCAGGTCCTTTCTCAGACTCATCTGCACACTTGGAGGTACTTTAAAAAACTCTGTAAGTCACCCAAGAAAATACTTGCTTTCATGTCATGTTGAAATGTGATCCTCCCTGATTACCTCAGTTCTTCCCCAAGGAATTCTCAGTCCACACAGAGCAAACAAAGACATCATTGTAACTCCACAGTCTGGGAGAAACTGAATATTCCCACAAGCCTGAAGTGCAAATAAAGTTGCAAGAAGTACTTGACTTAGAGTGCACTTTGTGAACACAACCAGGCACACAGGACTAACTGAAATGAGACACAATAGACTGTCAGACAGAGACAGCCTGTCCTCTAGTCAGCTTTGGATAGACAGGAGTTTAAAAGCACTTCAGGTACATGATCAACTTGAACTGCCCTGACAACTTGCACAATTACTGTATTTGGAAAACAAAAATAAGGAAATACTGTAACTGTGAGTTGCTACCTAAAACAATCAAAGGTTGGTGAGATGATGCTTTAGGACCGGGAAACAGCTCTAAGGCAGAGCCTGCTGACTTGCCTGTTCTTTGGCAAACTACAGCATAAAAATATTCATTTTTACAGAAACTAGGATACTGCGTTAAAGTTTTTTTGAGGTCCTATGAGGAAGTAACAGCAGCCTGTGGCTAGTGAACCAGCACTGTTAAAGAGATTACATTCACCATCAGCACTGCTACCAAATGCCCACCAACACATTAAAAACCCAACTGCTTACATATGTGAAAATAACATCACACTTTTTCCCTATCTATTATTATCACAGTTTGTATGCACAAAGTATTTCCTCCATTTTCTCAGTCTGCTTCCTTGCCTTTCTGCTGTTCATTCATAAACACAGCAGAGAATACCCTGTCCTGGAAGATACTGCAATTCAAACATGCAAAAAGCAGAAAGACATAAGGAAAGAAAAAAAGGCAAATCTCATTTTCCTTTTTTACCCCTCAAGGCCCCAGAATACCAGGACTGAATCCAGAACTTCCACCAACAGAATTCCTCTGTTGGACCAAGTTGTCTCTTCTTTTTGTTCTCTGACTTTCAGTTCAGAACCACCCTGGCTGTCTGTGACATGTGCATCACTCACAGCTCCCTGCTGGTGGGGAATACGACCAACAGGGACTTTTATTGACATTGTTCAAAGTTGCTAACAATTTTTATATTAATTTTAAAAACAGGCTGTTCTCTAAAGAATGAGACATGTCCAAATCTAAATAAGCCATTTGAGAGCATTACTGCCTCTTCACATCAGTCACATTATATTATTAACACTGAATTAAGAACCAGCTCATTAACAATCTCAGTTTTCTGTACAGCTTTAATGAAATTTCTGAAGACTACATTGCCTGAATTTCCAGTGCTCCTGATGCTTCAAAGAAATCTTGTTCTTGGAACAAAGTATAGGGTTTAACAGTGACTCTAAAAATACACACATCCTTCCCCCTCCCCTTACAAAATGCCCAGGACAAGCAGTTAAATACATGCTTACAGCTGAGGCAGTACCTTGTCATATTCCATTCCATTTCTAATGCTCTGCCTCCCTCAGAAGTGCTTCCTGGAAAAAATACTTCAGCTGAAACTTGAAAGGAATATTTTTGTCATATTTCCTCCTCCTGACAGCATGAAATTAAGAAAATTCATAACTAAGCAGACTGAAAAATATCTGTTGCACCAATAAACCATAACTAGATGCACACAAGAGGTGTATTTAATCCTAGTTTTCCTTGTATGTGTTAATATTTTACCAAGTTCACATTAAAGCAGATGTAGAAGTCAAAAGATCTGCATGAGACTGTGCAGCAATCCATGGATACCACAGCAATTGCTTGAACTTGGAACACGCTGTGTCCTCACTCTTGCCATCCATCACTCCATCTGTGTGATTCCTCACTCCATTTTTTATACATATATATATATATATATATTCACTATCTGAAAACAGAACCCCATCCTACAAAGGACAGTTATGGTTCTGGCAGATGCAGCTGAAGCAGCCAACAAACTTCTTCAACATCTGAAAAGCTTTGCAGGTGCTGAGAAGTATTTTAAAAGTTGACCAAAGGTCTCAACTACTGACTTCAAGGCAAATGACTGCTAATAAGTAAATTTAAAGTTATCACAGATATATCCTTTTAAGTTAGAAGCTAAGTTATGGATTGCATGTGTTTTAGAGAAAAATAAAGGTTCTATCTTAAGCAAGGCATTGGATCATCTATAAAACACCTTAACCATCAACTAGTAAAGCATTTTAGGATTTGACAACACAAAGAATGGCAGTTCCCCTGACAATTTAACAGCTCTGTATTTAGTTTCATTCCTTGAAGAAACTCAGCTAGTGTTTCTACGAAGAATGAAGCAATTGAAAGAAGTAACTTCTACTTCCAACAGTAATTTCTTCCTACGGAAAGGAAATTTCAACAGTGAAAAAGCACAAGGTGACTGAGACACTCATATTCATCTCAATATTTTTTGGGGATGTGCTAACAGCAGTCACTGTAAGTAAAATATCTGAAGCAAATAAGTTTGATGAAGTCAGAGGTAAGTAATTCATAAACCCACACTATCAAAAAAAATTAAAAGAAAACATAAAGAGGCAACACAAAGAGGAAGTTACAACACTGGTAAAACTGCAGAGTCCCACTGAACCCCACAAAAAACACTTTGGTGTTTCTCACATCCGAGCTAACCCAGGCAGCACAGTGTTCTGTTCTGGGATCAGCAGGGACACAGAAGGGGGAAGGACACCACACTTCTGGCTAAGAGTACAGCACCAGCTTCCACCAAAGTTCTCTGTATATAATTAGATTTTATATTTTTATATGTAATTTATAGCTGCTGAAACTTAGAGGTAAATATCACACAAACACCAGAAACAGAATCTGTCAGGTTTAATTACAGCCTTTGGATTTTATTAAATTTCCAAATGGCCAAGTGCTACTTAGCTCACTATATTAATGGCAGCAGAAAGCTAAATTACTAATTACTTTAAATGGAAAAAAGGTGCCTGTTCCTAAAGGTCTGCAGGGACCTGTGGAAAAGAGCAAAGGGCAGCAAGAAAGAAAAAGCTGCATCATCTCACACTTGGACTTAAAAAGTGCTCCAGAAGATGGCATCCAACACAGAACGAGATTTTATAGGATTCATGGGCAAACAGAGCCATTTGAAAGCATGACTAGATAGGAGATATTCTGGATACTCTCATGGATATACGAGGCTTAATCACTGAGAGAGAAACTGTGCATCTGTAATAAATGTCAGAGCTACGTGACTCTCTAAACAGGCTGCATTTCATGTTGCTCAAGACTCTAACAAGCCTTGCTTGGTCAGCAGACAATGGAAATTGCTCTCAGGGAATTTATTTCTATACAAACTGCATGGGGAAAAAAAGTACATATTGAAAACATTCTGCTTCATTTCTAGCAGGAGTTTTATAGCACTTGAGACAAATCCTTTGCAAATCCTTTTATTTTTTTGTAAGCTTCCACTACCTCTTCAAGTCAGATTTTTGGAGAACATGAATGTTCCCTTGGAAGAAACACAGCAAGTATTAGGAGTAGAATATAATGTACAAGCTCTTGTTATGTGAGCATACTAAGGCCAACTAGGACTTCTCACTCTTCAGCTTGGCCTCAAACTACTTGGCAGAACAATGTGAAATGCATTATACAAGTGAAAATAAGAATAAAAGAGTAAATGACATGCAATGCTAACTTTCGCTTCCCTGATTTGCCACCTTGAAAGTAAAACACCTTCATGACTTTTCTCTATAACGAAATACACTATAATAATTAATTTCCAATCAAATTGTGTTTGTGCTCACACAGTGCATTGTAATACACACAACTACCTCCCACATTACCAAGTCTTGGCCTATTTACTTCCAGAAACACAATTCGACAAGTATTTAAGTACAGAAATACAATCTTTGCTGACTGCATGGAAGATTTTAAGCAACTTTACACTAATTATGTGCAATTTCCAGAACAGGCACACAGAGAGGCAACAGTTACAGCTGTTTTGCTCTTGCTCATTTTCACAAGATTTTACCCCAAAGCATCACAGACAACTTTCTGCTCTTTTCCAGAACATTTATACTATGCTTTTAATGAAAACACTGGAAAAGAGGTACTTGTGCAGAGTGCTGCCATCGTAAGGTGGCATAAGGTGACATAAGGTAAAACGCTAGGTCAGATGTTTCAGAGGGACAAGTCGAGCAGCTCAGAACCGGAAAAAAAGGCCCCGGGAGCAGAAGCTCCGTGTGCCCGCACATTCCCGACCAGTCCTGCTCTGCCGACCGCCAAGAGCTGGACGGGGCCTTTTCGAAAGCACCGGTGAGAGTGCACCAGCCACTCCCGCGTCCCCAGGAGAAGGGAATGTGGGTGCTCCCTGACCAGCCGGGCACACCGGGCTGAGCAGGGCTGGGCAGGACACGGCCCCGGGACGGGGTCACCGGAGACCTCACACAGCCCACGGCCCCTCCGCGGGCTGCACAGACCCCACCCGAGCCAAGGGCTTCTGGGGCTCGGACCCTCCCCGGGCCATCTCCCCCCCGTGTCCCGGCACCGCGTCCCGCCCGCGGGAGCGCCGGGAAAACCTCCCCGGGACAGCGGGATATCCCCCCCGGTCCGCACCCACCGGGACAGCGGGATATCCCCCGCCCCGGTCCGTACTCCCCGGGACAGCGGGATAACCCCCCCTGTCCCTACTCCCCAGGATAGTCCCAGGTCCGCATTCCCAAGATATCGCCCCCCCGGTCCGCACTCCCCGAGATATTCCCCCGGTCCGCACTCACCAGGATATCGCCTCCCCCAGGGATATCCGCGGTCCGCACTCACCGGGATATCGCCTCCCCGGGATACCCCGGCCGCACCACCGGGATATCGCCTCGCCGCCCGCCCCGCCCCGCCCCCGGGATATTCGCCGGTCCGTCACTCACCGGGATATCGCCTCCCCGGGATATCCCCGGTCCGCACTCACTGGGATATCGCCCCCCCGGTCCGCAACTCGCGGAACTATCGCCTCCCCGATATTCCCGTCCGCACTCCCCGGGGATATCGCCTCCCCGGCTGTTCCGGTCCGCACTCACTGGGATATCGCCTCCCCGGGATATTCGGTCGCACTCGCCAGGATTATCGCCTCCCGGGTCTGTTTCCCGGTCCGCACCCCGGGATATCGCCTCCCCGGGATACTTCCCGGTCGCATCCCCGGGATATCGCCTCCCCGGCTGTTCCCGGTCCGCACTCCAGGATACGCCTCCCGGGCTGTTCCGGTCCGCACTCACTGGATCTCGACCTCCCGGGCTGTTCCGGTCCGCAACTCCGTCGGGATAGGATGTTCCGGTTCCGCACTCACTGGGATTCATCGTTCCTCCGCCGGGATGTTCCCGGTCCGATCGCCGCTGCCCGGCCCGGGCCCCGCCGGGCCTTCCCCGCCCGGTCAACGTGACCGCGGCGGCACGTGCCGGCGGGGGCGGGGCGGCGCAGCCGAGTTCGCGGCTCGCTGTGTCCCAGTCGCGACAGTGCGCCCGGGACCAGCCGCGGCCGGGCTGCGGGGCCGCTCCGACCCGAGGCTCGCTCGGGAGCAGCCGCCCAGCACCGCCCGGGGCTCGGCCAGGGAGGGCTCGGCAGGGGCAGCAGCGCTCGGCGAGGAACCCCCGTTCCAGTCTCCGAGGAGCGAACGCTGCCGTTTCACGCATCTCTGCGGTATGAAAACCAGCACCCTGGTGCTTTGCAGGGATTCACACTGAGTCGGAGGTTACAGAGTCTGCATACACCTCAGATCTATTTCCTAACAAATCTTGAGTGCCCACGGCCAGGTTGGACTGGGCTTGGAGCAACCTGGGCTAGTGGAAGATGCCCCTGCCCATGGCAAGGGGTGGGACTGGATGGGCTCTCACGTCCCTTCCAACCCAAACCATCCTGAGATTCTCTGATAATCAAGTACCAGCATGAACCAGTAACTGTTGTTTTTCCACCTCATTTCTCTAATAACTTTGACCCTACACAGAAGTTAAATGCAGAGGCAGGGGGGTGGAACAAGATGGGCTCCCAGGTTCCTTCCACCCCAAACCAGTCTGTGATTCCGTAAGAGTTTCACTAGGAAAGTCACATTTCTCAAAACTGCCTCTTTCCATGGAGCCTGACTCAAAATTGAATTTAGTTTCTTCACACCTCAGAGGCCACAGATGCAATTACTGACAGAGTGATTCAAGACATAAGAGTCCTTCTGTTGAAAAAAAAGGGATCTCAGCTTTGTCATTACAAGCCAGAGGTAAAGGGATGTGCACTCTGCAGTGAGAACGCAGTGAGGTTGATTTACACACACAAGTGGCCAACTCAGCAAAGTTCTGGATTTTTCCTTAATCCACTGGTGAACTTTACAGGAACAACTGGGATTACCTAAAAGTACTTTAAATTTTTACACTACTTCTTATACTTCATCAGACTCTGAGCATAGAGGAAACCTGGAAGAGCCAGACAGGTTTCTAGGTATGTTTATTAGACCAGGAATGCCACTGCACAAGTGGTAATCAGGGAACAAATGCCATTACAGGACCATTTTCTCAGTGAAAGTTCAGAGCAGTTCATTAGAAGCAGAGGCTGTTACTCCCTCCATTCTCTTGGAGTGATTCTGCCAACAGGTGACAAGCCCCACTCCATTCCGAGCTGTGTTAGCACCTGTAAGAGCATAAAACCCAAGATTACTAACTCTGAAATTAAGGAAACCTTCCAAAAGAGGGCTATTTCTATTGTTTTCAGTTTAGATTTCTTGTATTAGAACACAACACCTCATTAATTTTCTAATAAAGCAAGTGGAATATATTTATATTGAACAGTATTTAAATATTTCAGCTTTCTCTTTCAAAATACCCAGTTTTAGCACAAAGAATCTGGAATTTAAAATCCCATCACCATATTGGTATTTTAATCTAGAAATTTTTCTACTAAAACTCGTAGCTGTGTAGGTTAGATATCCCAAGCCAAACAGAGATCACTTGTGTTTCTCATACATTTTCAAATCAGGCAACAGACTGACACAGAAATTCGTGTAACAACTCAAAATCAAGACGTGAACTAACACAACTTTCACCTCTATCACATCCCTATCCATTTACAGCAGAAGCTCCTAAATTCTGACCACTTAACTTATTTCAAACAAGTAAGCCTTCATGAAACTTGATACCTTTGAAGTTTACAGCTGGAGTCACAACTGCCTAGTGCAAAAACCAACTTACATATCCCCAGACGCTGACGAAAACGGCAGCTCCACCAAGGAGGACAAGGTTTCCGTATTTATCGTGGAAGTTCGGCTCGTGCTTGCGATGAGCTTGTCTGACTGCAGTGTGCTGGATGCCACGAGCTAAGGAATGATGAAGAGAAGCACAGAAATCAACTAAAACACACACTCGAACCATTCACAGTCCTCATCTTCCACCAACAGAGAGGAAAGCATTAGCATTGAAAGACTAAAAAAAGCTGAAAAAAAATTAATCTTTTGGACTTAGAACTCTGGAATGACTCAGAAACAAAGAATATGCACAAATCCTTTACTTTTTTTTTTTTTAGCCCTCTCAATTTCTCACTAGAAAGTTATTTCTTATATCTAATTCCAGTAAAAAAACCCAATCCTCTGAGTTACCTTTTTCATCGATATGTTTTGTTTGGGCCTTCAGTGTGGAAGTACCTTTTTAAATATTACTGTTTCTCTCATAAAACATTTTGCTTAGCACATAACATTTTCAGATTTCCATATATAAATATCTATCCTGTCAGTATGGGAACTAATATAAGCATTTTCAGGATGAAATTCACCGTCCAATTATGGGGTTGAATATAGCAGGTATGGGTAACACCTTCCTCATTCTTTCAGCATTTTTTAAAGGAGGGGAGGGAGGTGAAGAAGGAAGTGGAAATAACTGTGGGCATGAAGTAAATAACAGAGAATAAAATACAAAAAAGTATCTCCAGATGATGTCCATCATAAATGTACACTATAAAGGCTACATTTATTAAGGAGAAGACAACAGTGAGGAATCAAACCAGCTACAAAACAGAGATATTGTTTATAGTTGTGTACAAAGTCTTTGATGAGATAGGGACATGTGCATAAAGACAGACTTTACAAACTATAATGTTTTAGTTCCAGGTCAGTGGTCTGCATCTACCCAGCCATCAACAGAGAAGATGATGGCGATACACATCACGTTAATACAGCCCTCGCGTGCTCTATGAGGCTGCACTAGGGTTTTTTAAAACATAAAAAAGCCTGAATATCTACCGACACACGTTTACTTTAAGTGCAAATACCTAGGGCTAAGCACATCATGAACCAGGACCAGATTTTCGAGGACCAGATTAAGCACTGGGGAATCTGCATCACTGAAGAGGTAACTTTAACCTTGAGTTTAAGGGATGGGTATTGACTATGCTTTGTTCACCTCAGGTTACAAGATCCGGATGTGCCTCCAGTTACAAGAAAAAGAAACCGCCGAGGAAGGGAATCCAACTAGAGTCAGAAAGAAAAAAAAAAGCAGGAGGCGAAGGACGCCAGAGCCCCTGAGGTGCCCTCACGACCCTCCCGGGAGCGCAGCGAGCCGGGGGCTGTGAAGGACAGTCCTGACGGGGAAGGGCACAGACCCGGAGCAGACCCCCTGCGGGACCCCCCGCACCCCCAGAGCCGCCCCCGTCCTTACCGGCGAGGTTCAGCGCGGCCCTGGCCACGGGGAACATGGTGCGAGCGGAGCGCGTACCCTTCACGGCGCTGAAGAACAAAATGGTCGCGGCGGAAGTGGCGGGGGGGGGGGCCTGTGGGTAACGCCGAGCTCCTCCTCAGCGGGCGGCCGCAGCTCCGCGGCCGCGACAGAGCGCGGGTTACCGGCGGCTCTGCGGCACCTGCCCGGCACCTCCCCGGCACGGACGGGCTCTCCGCAAGAGGCCGGAGGACACAGAAGCGGGCGCGGCCTTGAGAAGCGTGGTAAGGGAGTCCCGGCGGACGGAGTTATCGCAGTGTCAGGATGGCCGAGTGGTCTAAGGCGCCAGACTCAAGGCGTTCCGCGCCTTCCCGCCGCGGGTTTGGGTGTTCTGGTCTCCGTATGGAGGCGTGGGTTCGAATCCCACTTCTGACACCACTTTTTGTTTCCTATTTTTAAGGTGTGAATTTAAACACGTGAAAGTGCCGAACTGCTAAGGTCAAGGATTTTAGTGCGAATAGAAATCGGAAATAATTTTCAGAATGTGCTCGAATAGACAAATAAAAGCCGAAGCATGAGTAAATCCCCGTGTCTCCATGGCTCTTGTTTCAGAGCCATAACCCACCGCACACCAGCTGAGGAATACCCCAGAGCAGTTACAATTTTAACAATGTTTGTCACACGCAACCCAGCAAATACATGCATATATAAGATTAAGCAAGTGCATCTCTTTTGGGGAGCTACTAATTAAGCTCTGTGGAGTTTTATTCAACATTTCTTTTCTGGTCTTGGGGGTTTTTTTGGAAAAAAAAAGTCAAAATTACAAAGTTACTGATGTGCAAAAAAAAAAGATGGGTGCCAAGAGGATGGTACTGGACTCCTTTTGGCGGTGCCCAGCGACAGGACGAGGAGCAATGGTCATAAACTAAAACACAAGAAGTTCCACCTCAACGTGAGGAAGAACTTTACACTGACAGTGGCAGAGCACTGGAACAGGCTGCCCAGGAAGGGCAAGGAGTCTCCCCTCCTGGACACATTCAAAACCCACCTGGACAGTTCCTGATGTTGCAAAATGTGGAATATGTAAAATTTCTTAAGCAAGGATGTTCTTTGATGTTTGATCTTTGGATACTTTCAAGCCTAATCAACAAGAAGGGAGATTTAATCCGTGAAACAGGGAGTAGCCAACAACCTGTAAGTGATGTCCAGGTGTTAGAAAATTACTTGTTGATAGAATTGCATGGTTAAAGTCTAGGGCTGGACATGCTTCAATGACCTCAGACCTGTGGGGAAGTTAGCAAAGCTTCGGAAGAAGGATGTACCACAGATAGTGGGAACAAAGAATACTGAATTTACACAAGGCCACAAGGACATCTGGCAGAATTCTCAAGAAAAGGAAGAAACTAATAAACCCAACTCAGCAACTGTGCTGCATCAGCTCTGACTGGGTGATTGCAGCAGGGGCAGATCCTGGCCACCGACTCACAGACCACCGAGCTAAGAAACCCACCAACCCAAAAGAAGAGAAAAACTGAGCATGTGGACTAATTAGCATGAGAAGTGAGAGAATAATTAACTAATATTAATTAATAAGAGACTATGTAACTTGTAGCCTCTGAACACTGATTCATTTCTTTGCTAAAATGTATAAATAGTAAAAAGTTTTGATAGCTGGGGTGCTTGATACCAGCTGGTACCCAGGCTCGCACAACTCTGAAACAAATAACCAGTGTCTGTCCCGAGCG
The DNA here is from genome assembly GCF_001715985.3 of Manacus vitellinus. NCBI lineage: Eukaryota > Metazoa > Chordata > Aves > Passeriformes > Pipridae > Manacus > Manacus vitellinus. The sequence goes on from NW_021940704.1 coordinate 1,852,427, forward strand.
CGTCATTATTGGCTTGTTGCAGACTGGGTAACGAATCCGATTTTTGTGGACAACACTGTGTCACCTGTTCAGAACACGCTGGCGGGGGGTTGGACGGACGGTGTGCAGCGCTGCCCCGCGGCCCCGGCCGGGCTGTGCCGCCTGAGGGGCGCTGGGCAGGGCGGGCCGGGGGCGGTGTCCGCATCGCTCCCCTCCTCAGGGCCGCGCGCGCCCTCCCCTCAGGGCTCGCAATGGCGCGCTCCAGCTCCGCCGCGCCCCGCTAGGCTCAGCCAATGGAGGCCGGTGCCGCGGCGCGTGCCGGCGGCTCGGCAGTGGCGCGGCGGGCGGGGCGGCGCGCCGCGGGGCGGGGCGGAGGCGGGGCGGCCATGGCGGCCTGCCGTGCCGGTGCCGTGCTGGCTTTATGGCGGCGCTGCTGCTCTTGGGCTGCCGCGGGCCCGGGGCCGCGGGCCAGAGGCGGAAGGAGGTGAGATCCCGCTGGGAGCCCTGTGGGCAGCTGCTGGGGCGGGTTCCCACCGGGCCAGGGGGGCTCGGGGCAGGGCCCGGCGGCCCTGGCCTCCACAGCAGCTCCCCCGGCCCTCAGGCGCGGCCGGCTCTGAGGGGAACCCGCGGGCGCGGCTGCGACCGATTGTCTTTAATTCCAGGTTCTTCGGTTCTCGTTAGGAGCACTGTTTGAGTGTTGTCTTCCTCCTGCAGGGGATTTTGGGCGGAGAGGATGGGTGGTCTTTGCTTGTAATCACGAAGGTGCAATTTATTTCCACACTTTTGACTCCTAGGGTTTGGAAAGATCCCTCTGTATAAGTGTTTATACTTGTGTCAGTTTTATTTATATATATCTATATCTATTTAATCTTGTATAAGTTGTAAGTCAAAGAAGGGTAGTTTATTTTTTTTATAATTATTATCGTGGTGGGATTCTTGGAGTTGCCCTGTGCAGGGCCAGGAGTTGCCCTTTGATGGTCCTACTGGGTCTCTCCAACTGAGGATATTTTGTGATTTTTTCCACTGAAGTATTTATTTCAAGAAGGGTTTTAATAAAGAGTAGAGGAGTGCTTTATGGTAAATGTAACATTTGGGAGTCTGTCAGTCTAATACATCTTTGTATAATGTTATAGAATTGGTTGGCTCCTTTTTAAGGAATGTTTTGGTGTTGAGCACTCCTGAGTTCCTCAAATATGTTCTGAATCAAATTTTTTTTCCAGCAATGCTGAAAATGAGATGTTGAGCTTACTACTGTAGAGCTTCTGTCTCTGGTGTTGATTCCACTGCGACAAGTTTTGCAATCTGAAACAGTTTGATGCTTGGTTTTGAGTAAATGCTGCGGAGGGATTGGGGCAGTTTGTACAGCTGAAAGAAATCTTGCAATTAGCAGCAGAAGGGAGGACCAGTGAGCTGAGGGACTTCTCCAGCATGTGTCACACTAAGTGCTTAACTCTGTGTGCATTACTGGGTGGTTGAGATACGAATGCTGACACGAGTGCCAAAAGCATCTGTGAATGCCTTCCAGAGTCTCAGTGAAGTCTCACATCGTCTGGCCCGTGTTGTTAGGAAATACAGTGCACATATTTGTTACATCAAATCTAAAAACCTTCGGGATTGTGCTGTGAGACTGCACAAAAGAAACGATGATGTTCCTCTGACTTTATTTTCAGATGGTGTTATCAGAAAAAGTGAACCAGCTGATGGAGTGGGCCAGTAAAAGATCTGTTATCCGAATGAATGGAGACAAATTTCGACGCCTTGTGAAGGCACCACCCAGAAATTACTCGGTGATTGTGATGTTCACTGCTCTTCAGCCTCACAGACAGTGTGTTGTGTGCAAGTATGGGCTCCATTTAGTCCTAAATTAGAACTTGAAAGTCATCAGATGCTTTGTAGGAAATGAAATTTAAGAATAGGGTTGAACTTTCGCATGTGTAGGAGAAATATAAATGGCAAGTTATAATAGGATTGTCTTTGAAATTTAATGTGTGGGAATATATGTGTAATGTGTATGTGAGAAAACAACATAATCTTTAGTTTTATCTCCCTCACAAAATATAATCCCTGCATTGCAGAAACAGTATTTACACTGATAACTGCTGGAGAAAGACAGGGTGAAAGCTCAACTTTCCTGGCACAAGCTGCTGAAGAAATGTTCGTAGAATTACTGCTGACCATACAGCCTAGAAGTTGTTTGGCACTTATTTATTTACAGTTATAATTTCCTGGATCTTTAACCATATTATGGCTTTCCTGTATTAATCTGGAGGTGGCAGAGGTCTATGAGGGTGATTTTTATACCTTGTCAGTTGAAATTACTGGTTTGCCATTCTCTGACATGGAAAGGAGGGCACACCTGGCCATGTTTTGGTGTTCTGTGGACAAACAAATCAGGAACAGCTGGGTTTCATTTCACATTTCAATTAGAAATTCCCTCTGCTTGTGGTCACGGACTCCACAGATCTTACCCTTGCATTTGAAAAAGCAGCAGTGCCAAATGCTTCACCTGACTGTAGATGAGTGTTTGAGCTAAAACTTCTTCTTAAATCCTGAAAGTAAAACTTCCTTTTTAACAGTAGAAAACTGGGGGGGGAGGGGGGATACAGCTGTTAATAGAGTGGGTGGGCACAGCTACCTCAGCTTTATAACCTGTGTTCTGGACAAACCCATGATACAGCATCTCTCTCACTGTGTTTTCCAGGCAAGCTGATGAGGAATACCAGATTCTGGCAAACTCCTGGAGATATTCCAGTGCATTTACCAACAAGATTTTTTTTGCTATGGTAGATTTTGATGAAGGCTCAGATGTGTTTCAGATGGTAATGTCTTTCTCTTTCTCTTCTAACATCGTTTTTAACTTGGGTTCTGGGCAAGAAGGTAAAGATGTATACAAAATTGAGTGTTACAGTAATTAAAGGAATGAAAGGTTAGAGGCTGCCACTCTCAGAATAGGAGAGCAGAGGACTGGAGCATGGAGTTGGCAGGAAAATTAGCAGAACTGACAGATCTGGAATAGGCACAAGGAATGGATTGGTTTCTCTGAGTTTGTCTCCTGTGATTGTTAATGGAATTCTCCTGTGGTACGTGAAGAGCCAGGATATAAAGCACTGATGTAGTTAAAAACAGCTATTGCAATTTTTAAATTAGTAGAGAATAATAGATTAGGCTTTTGGTATGGTTTAACTAATTTCTTTTCAAGTACCCAGTCATTTTTCTCTTGTATTAACATTATGTTACCACATTTTTTCTAAATGTGTGAGAACATTCCATGTACACTTGGAATTGTAGGTCACATTAATAGTTCATTATAGTCTTGTAGATGTTAAATTTTTTTTTTAAGACATACTAATGTCTATTTAAAAGCTACATTTTAGGCAATGATATTTTAGGAAGTGGAAGCTTTTGGACTGGAGAGTTGAAGAGGGATGTCTTTTTGTTATTCCTGTTAATTTTTTCCTTAGTGTTAAATTAAAAATGCATTCATCAAGGTATGGCCTTTATAGATTTGTAGAATCATGAATTCCTATTTTGCAGATTTCTTTATTAAAAGTAGAATTTAGAGAAGAAACAGATTAAAAAAGAGTATGAAATACAGAAATGCAAGCTGTGTGCTGTCTTTACTTTTTTTTAAAAAAAAGTCATTGTCAGTTAAATTGAGGAGTGATTTTTCTGATTCAGTGAGTGCCAACGTAGCAAGATAGATGTGGAATGGAATTTTGTTACTGAGGCCTTTTCATGTATTCCCTGTGAACTTCCTCAATGCAGCTCAACATGAATTCTGCTCCCACCTTCATCAACTTCCCGGCCAAGGGGAAGCCCAAGCGGGGCGACACGTACGAGCTGCAGGTGCGCGGCTTCGCGGCGGAGCAGCTGGCACGCTGGGTGGCCGACAGGACAGACGTCCACGTGAGTGCCCAGGGACAGCTGCCACCACCCCTGCAGCTCCCCCTTCCTCTGCACTGCCACCTGGGAAATGGGGCACTTGTGTTCTGTGCCTGATGAGCTGCTCGAAAGGGCTCTTGTCTACAAAACCTAGTTCAGACACGACCGCAGCTTTCGGTTTCCTCACATTGTGTCATTCTGTATTTGAGATGGTAAAACTCATCTCCTTCCTTCTCACTCTTCTGTTCCTGTGGAAGAAAAACAGTCTTTTAACAGAGTAAAGGCGTGTAACACTGAAGTTACAGTAGTGGGGGAAGAAGCATTGCTTACTTCCCAGGTCAGAATTATTATATAAAAAAATGTGCGTGTATGATGCTTTTTCCACTCCAATGTGCTGTGAGGCTTGTTGGCAGGAGTGCAGCTGTAGTGTATAATCCTACTGAGAGGAAATGACTCCGCTGTGCTCTGCTCAGATCCGTGTGATCAGGCCCCCGAACTACGCGGGGCCGCTGATGCTGGGCCTGCTGCTGGCTGTCATCGGGGGCCTCGTGTACCTGCGGGGCAGCAACCTGGATTTCCTCTACAACAAAACTGGCTGGGCTTTTGCTGCTTTGGTGAGTCATCACAGCTCCTGTCTGTCTCTCGTCGTCAGTTTGGAGCATTCAAGTCTTCAAAAGCTTCTGTATTTAAAGATGCTTACACGTGATAGAGGAAAATGAGGTGTAGTTAATTTTACTTTTTTGTAGACTGATTATTTGATCTTGGTCCTTTCAGCTCAGTGTATTTTTGATTAGATGCCTTTTGTACAAATAAAAGGTAGGACCATGTCTAACCTAAGGTTGTATTCCAAACCAGTACATTTTGGCATGAAATGAAAAGATAGTGGGTTAAATTTAGAAAAAAAATTCCTTATGAAATAGTGTTTCTCCTTTCCTTTTTAGTGTTTTGTGTTGGCAATGACATCAGGCCAGATGTGGAACCACATTAGAGGCCCCCCCTATGCTCATAAGAACCCCCATACAGGACAAGTGGTGAGTCTTGGCTTTATTTTCTTTTCTGTATTTCTGTTGTATTTCTGTAGAATAAGGCTGATACTAAGAGACAAATCAGAGTGCAAATTCTCCACTTGGCTTCTTTCTTTGTGAGTGAGAGAGGCTCACCTCTGCTGCACTGAGCAAGGCAAATCAACATATGTCTTGTGTGTATGTTGCACCTTCCATGATGAAGTGATAGTTCTAAATTGCTAACAGCAAAATAAAGGTGTTTGTGTCAAGTCTTACATGATAAACAGTCCTATTGCTGAGCCTGCCAATTTTATCTTCAACTTGGTCATGTTTACTGTACACTCATTGAATGACCTCCATTTAAAAGCATCTTTCTTCAAGATTCTTGAGGTAAATTAATTTTTAGTGACCTCAGATTGTGAAATTTCTTTCTTGGGAAAAATGCGTTTTAACATAATTTGAAATGCCCTGTTCTGTTTGTAATACAGGATGAGATGCACTGTAGAAGTAGTCAGAATGCTCTGAGAGCATTGCATCTCCTCAGGTGCTTACATTTCACATACTGGCTTTACTGATGCTTTTACTCAGGGAATTAATTGGGTGAAAAATCCTTTTGTGGCTGGTTAGGTGGGTCAGGCCCTCTTTATTCTTCCATGGAAAGTGGAACTGCTTATCAAACCTTGTTTTTCCTGCTTAGGTACAACATCACAAACAGTAATGTAGATCTTGCCATAAGGGATACAAAAATAGTATTCTTTCACAAATTTCAATCTGTTTGTTAACCCAGTTGGTTAGTAAACTATTAATGTAAATAAACTGAGCCAAATTACTCAGTGGAAGTTCTCATTTCAAGTGTTTTCTTGAGAACACTTCCTTTTGTTTCTTCTGTTTACATCATTTCTCAACTTTCTTGAGACTGAAGAATGAAGCTCCAGGGGCATTGGTGGTGATGTTTCTTTTCTTGATATGCCATGAAAAAGATTTCAAATGCTCCCTTCTGGAGCCGAGCGAGGCGGGTTCACGTGGGAACTGCTCCTCAGCTCAGTGCCAGTGTGTGTAACCTGAGCATCTGAGGCGGGAGCGGAGCAGGTTTGGATCCCCACGGGGGCAGCAGGGCCTGATCATGGCATTTGCCCAGCTGAGGGGAGAGTTGGACCAGGAAGGCAGTAGCTGCACTTGCACATAATCCGAATTGTGCCTGAGGCTGACTGTCCATGTTAACAGAAAGGGGATTTCTGATGCTGTCACAACTCCCCCCACAACCAGCGCTCAGCTGGTGAAGTTGCTTGTGCTCCACCTTGCACTGTCTCCTGACAGAAACGTGCAGAACCCAGTGCCAGGCTCTGTAGGTGTTATTAATATGTCAGTCGACCCCAGTCTTTTCTAAATTCAGTTACTCTGTCTCTTACAGAATTATATCCATGGAAGCAGCCAAGCCCAGTTTGTGGCAGAAACCCACATTGTCCTGCTGTTCAGTATCCTTCCTGGGAGAAGCACGTGGATGATTTTCTGGTCACTTAGGCTGCTGCCTTTCCTATGGTGCTTTGTCATGGCTGTAACTGGCACCCACTACTGATGCAGGAGCTTGTAGAGCCTTTCTGCATTGACAGCTGTGTTTTTCCTGTGCCTGTCATCTTTCAGTTGAATACAAAAATGTTTGCAGCTTTCTCACCACTTTTTGCTTAATCACCAAACTGAATACAGCCTTAAAAATACGGATCTTTGTGGAATCAGAAGATTCTGTTCCTCTGAGCATGTCTCACTAATTTTTTGCTTTGGTGTCGAGTTCATTCCTCTGTTACTGAACTTTCTTCTTTTATTTCTTTGCTTACCTTCTTTACTAACAATTTGTTAACCTTCTTTACTAACCAAATGCTAACAAATCAGGATTTTTTTTTGAAATGGAAATATTTCTTCATGGTCCTGTTGCAGTCAATGATAAATATTTCTCCTTTCATTAAGAGGAGACTCGTGACTGAACATCTGTAGTGAAATGCAATGAAATCTTTGGGAATTTTGACTTTTGTTCCATTGGATTCACTATTTTGCTTTGCTAAGATTCATTCCTTGCAAATGTCAGATTTTTTGTGTTATCTGCACTTCCTTAATTTTACAAGCTTTAATTTTTTTTTAATGGAAGAATTAGAAGAGAAATCTTGCCACTTGAAAGATAACCTGTTAGAATAAATACTGTATGTGTTTAATTTGTTCTGTTAGCTGAGTAAAATGCAGAGGCTGAATTCCTTTGGGGATTTTCCAGTGGAGTAGGAGTGGACCGAGCTCTCTGGAAAGGAGTTGCTGCTTCATTACAAGCTGAGATAATAAATGCACAGTTTTAATTTTTTCCTTGAGACCTCCCAGTTGGTATTTTAACCTTTACATTTATCTTCTCTTAAAAGTTGACATCATGAATACTTTTCCATTGCTTTTGTTCCCCCCGTAGTTACTGGTTTGGCTGAGAAGTCTTTTATTTTTCCAGTGAGTTTTAATGCTCCAGGTATGATGTGGGAGCTGAATTTAGGAGATTAGGAATGTATTCTTTTGAGTCTATTGAACTTTGTTGGTTTATCCTTAAACAGTGTTTGTAGATGGTGGTGTTACTTTAGGAATGGTCCTTCTCCATGAAGCTGCTACTTCTGACATGGATGTGGGGAAAAGAAAGAGTAAGTGCTGATACTTTTCTCTCTGAGGGAAGGCATAATCAGTAAAGGTGTTTGAGATGCTATTTAACAGAAATGCTTTTGCACTGTGGGGTTTTCTACACTTTCCACCCCTAAGCCAGAGAGAATCCTTTGGATTTTTGACAATATTTGGAGTTGCTTAGCAAATTGCAAGGTAAACTCCAAGCCCACTTGGCAGATGGAAAGATCTAAAGATGCTTTGCAGCACTTTACTTAGTAGGGGAGAGAAGAGGGGACTTCTTTCTTAAAGCAGTTGTATAAAATTGATTTCCAGAAGGAATTTGAAAGCAAATGGTTATTAATTTAGTTTTTCTCAATGACTCTGAGAGAGGCCTCATGTGGCCAAATCTGTAAATATCCCGGGAGGCTTTTGAAAACGCCAGTCACTGTGGTGTTTGTGGGGTCAGCTGTCAGGTTACCCCTCTCACTGTGCCTCTCTTGCAGTCATGTGCATTGCTGGGATTGGCTTGGTGGTGTTGTTCTTCAGCTGGTTGCTGTCTGTCTTCAGATCCAAGTACCACGGCTACCCCTACAGGTACGGCACCGGAGCTCTGGGGCCTCCTTTGGGAGGAGACACTCTTTTAAAAATGCCCCTTCTTTCTCAAAGAGTAGCAGTACTGGTTGGTATAATTACCAGAAATAACAGAATTTAGTGGATACTGTGATTTTTTTAGTCTGGCCGAAGGAAAGATTGTAGAACTCTCCTTTTCACGTCATTGCATACAATAAAATATTTCTATTTTCATAATGGTATCTCAGCCAGTTTATACTAAAAAGAAGTGTCTTTTTACCTCCACTTTTCTCTCATCTTGATTATTAATCCTTTTTTTGTGAGAACAAGGAGGTTTCTTGATGCTTTAAAGCTTCCTACATTTTGGATTGCTTCTGTAGAGAGTCCAATACTATTAATTGGCTGCTTTATATACATATATGATCAGTATAGATATCTTAAGTGTACTTACTACCTTTTATGCATTTTGAAGGAATAAATACATGCTGAGGGACCAGCTTCTAATCATTTCACCTTCTGCTAGGAGTTTAATTTGTTAGGAAGACTAATCTCATAGGCAGATATCTCTTTTCTATGAGAAATTGGTTTTTATTTAAAAATATCTAAACAATAAAACTTGTTATTTCATGAATATGTTTCTCAAGACCAGAAAAGGGCTGAACTTATTGCCTGTTTAATAACTGGTCAGCTTTTATTCTGGTTTGTGCAATGGTTTTGTACTCCTGCTAACTTTGTTGTAGGGAAGATGTGGATGTCTTTGTATTTCAGTTACTAGAAAACACACTTTTGAGCAACTTCACAGCTGTTTTTGTTGTAGTTGCATCAGGCCCAGTTTCTCATTCTGGTTTTCTTGGCATACATGACAGCTAAGTGGAATGTTGCACACCTTTATTTCTTACAAAATTAATAACAGTGTTTGTTATTTTGTTCTTGCAGTTTCCTAATGAGCTAAAGGATTGCGGAGTCTGTAACATCAGGAAGGTGGTGGCTCTGAAGCTGGGTGTGATGGAAGGAAGAGCTAAATGTGTGGTTCGTGCTACCTCTGCTTACACTGAACGAGCTAGTGAAACACTGAACCAAAGACCACGTGTAGTGCCTTAAATAAAACAAGCAATTTGCTCTGAAGGACACAGAGTATGAAGATGCAATCTCTCTTTCATAAGCTTTACATCTTCTTAAGCAACTCTACTTCTAGTGAAATTCAAAATTTAATGCTTAAAACTGCATTTCCATAGACTAACTAGAAACAGGACTTTAAATTCACTGGAATAATCTGTTGCTTTTCCCCTCAAATATTTATCACTTTATTTCCTGTTTGTACCTAGCAGGTGACAGCAGCATCTCTTGTCATGCCTTTTCATGGTTGAGGAAACACCATCATGTACTTGGAAATCTTTTCCTTCAGTCTGTGTGCAACCCTTGGAGCATACTACAGATTCCAGTGTGGAATGTGCATATCCTAGAGCTGTGTCTCATTTTTGAGAAGAGTTCTTAACTGCTGTATGATGCAAGAGGTTGTTTCACAGATGAAGGGAGAATTTTCAGTAGGTAGAACTGAGTTAATAATTCAGTTATTCATTAAAAACTTTTTTTGCCAAATGCTGAAACTGCAATGTTTAAGTTGTAAACTGAGTCTCAGCTGAAAAAAGTGTTCTTATGCTGACCAACACTCAAAAATACAAACCAAAACTACAAAGGTAACTGGCTATGTGTGGCATGAATTAAAAGTTGCTAACTGGCTTTCAAGTTACTGCTCAGAGCTCTGGCAAAGCAACAGACACCAGATTTCTGGTCTCTGTGTCAGTTCTTACATTTTCCACTCATTTTCTCCCAAGTTTTTACCCTTGGGGAGCACATGGGAGAGAGCAGTTTGTGTCCCAGGATAAATGTTGCTCCCCCAGGACAGATTTGTTAGCCTTACAATTGAATGCATGTGCTTTTTGCTCTCTCCTTTTGTTCTCTCAGCTTACAAAGATATTTTGCCTTAAGAATTCCTGAATTAAGAATACCTTGTGCCTCAGCCCAAACTGCACGTGTGCTACGGGAAATCTTTGCAGCCTGATTCAGTAACACTTCCTTCTGTAGGCTGTGGTGGCCTTGGAGGTTACTAGAAAATATGAGACTTTTGTCTCCTGCTTCTTCCTCTCCCCTGTCTTAAGGGGTTACAGAATTTGGATGCTTTAGATTGACTCTGGGAAAGGACAATATCATTCCAAGTAGAATGTTATTCTTACGCAGTTGTACTAAATTAACACACATCTCAAGTGCCTTAACTTCACTAATTTAGTTGTTTGATGTTTCAACTTGTTGAGATGCATTTTTCTATGCCATACAGAATGATAAGCCTTAGTGGAATGGATAAATTGTGTGCCTGGCTGGATTTTGGACAAGTCTCAATAAAATTTTTTAGTCTAATCCATGCTCCTGTGTCTTTTGAACTTTAACATAGAACAAATCAAACCAACCTCTTTTCTTCCACTATTGCTTCAATGTGTTGATAACAGAGTGTATAAAGACCCCCAGGATGGCTGAATGGGGGGAGTGTGAGTGGCATGGATGCGTTTGTGTGGAAAATTACAGCCCAGGATCTCAACACCAGGGAGCTGCTCATGTAGCCAGCTAATAGCATAAAGATTGCATGGTTGTGACTTGTCTTTGGCAGCTGTCCTGTGGTGAAAATCTTGGCTTCCTGGAGGCCTAGACAGATCAGCTAACAGTGTTTCTGGAGGTGGAATCTCTGCACTGTAAATTTGCCTGGAACAACTTGGTACTGCTGTGCCTGTGGCTTATTTTCCTGCCCTGTTGGTAAAATGTTCCCAGTAAACCTTTAGGTTGGTGGTACTGCAGTCATGAGCAGTACAGGTGAAAGTGGCTTACAGTCTCTTTCTAAGGAGGTAATAGTTTTTCTAAAACTTTCAGAATTGTTTCTAATTCTTCTGACATGGTTCATAATATATTCTGTCCCTCTAAAACCATCTTGTCATACATTGACTAGGGTCAAACACTTGCACATCATCCAGGTGAGTGGTGAAGTCATGTTGGCCTTCCACTTAAGGTGGTCAAGACACTGAGTTTTGGATTTTCCTCTTTTTCCATGCTGACATATGAGATGAAAGTAATGTTTCCTTTCTCCAACAATTTTTCTGCTCTCTAGGCTGAAACTGAAGTGCACAGAGGAAGGAAAAAGTGTGGTAGTGGAGCAGAAGATCCAAGTGCAGGACTGGTAGCAGGTAGAGGATGAATTCTGGAAAAATTTGACTTGTGCAGCAGTTGGCAGGTAATGGGCAGCTCTAATTGGTGCCTGGAGTGACTCTTTGGGACACTGGCTCTTGCAGCTCACTGGTCAGTGTGACACAGCCTGGACCAGCAGAACAAAGGGGGATGAGGCAATGGAGATCTGGTGTGGGAAAGCTGGGTATTGCTGAGGCCATCTCCTCAGAGGGTGAGTCATTAAACAGCTCAGAAATGCCCTGAAAGCTCACCTTGAGAGAACACTTAAAGGGAGGAAATGGCATATTCTGTAGCTGAAAATGAGCTGTGTGGTTTCGTTACTGTGGTTGGTCTCAGAAATTGCTACTTTCTTCTGCTTTTGAGGTGGAACTGTGGGGTATTCAAAAGATATTTCGGAATAATAGCTAGAAATAATTTAGGGAGTTCTCTGGGTTAAGTGCAAGGAAAGACAGTAAATTTAGTTGGATTAATCTGTGTAATGGTTTGCATTATGTACAATTTGCTGTAAGCTCCTGTCTTCAGACCATTCTAGTGTTCAGCACAGAATGTGCTGCTTCATGAACCCTGGCACAGGTTGGCAGAGAAGCTGTGGCTGCCCCATCCCTGGAAGTGTCCAAGGCCAGGTTGGACGGGGCTTGGAGCAACCTGGGATAGTGAAAGATGTTCCTACCCATGGTGGGGGGTGGAATGAGATGGGCTTTAAGATCCCTTCCAGCCAAACCATTCCATGATTCCATGATGGTGGTGCCTAGTGGTCATTCCTGCATTTAATCCTTTAACATGCTCCTTGAGCAGGTGCTCTTCAGGGGCAGAACTGCTCAGTCCTCCAGCAAGATGGAAGATGTGCTCAGCTCTGCATCAGTCTGTTCTTGATGCTCATGCAAATAACCTTAATTAGTCGCCTGGCTGGTGGTGTCTGTGGCCAAGGGTACAGGCGCAGTCACTGGATAAGATTCACAGTCAGCCGTGAGGGTAAGAGCAAGTTATGCTCTTTGGCAGGCAACGGGAGGCCCATCCGTGTCTTAATGAGAGGATGGCTGGCTAGAGGCTTCAGGAGAAAAATGGAGGTGCTTTTATGGTCACGACTCTTCAATGATTTTACAGCAAGGCTTGTTCTGAGCCTCGTTAAAACTGTGTAACAGTAAACGCAGCAGGGACCTCCTGATTCCTAGTCTATTGTCGTGGTTTGAATCTTGTTTTCCCCCAGAGGCTAAATTAAGTGGTAGACCCCAAGGGGTGGAAACCCCTGGAAGTTTTGAAGTTCTGCCCAATGGGCGCTCCTGCAGAAATGTAAACATATCACAAGCTCACCGGAAGAGATGAGTTGTAGTTTTTGGTTGTTGTAGGAGAGGTGGCCATGTTGTAGAGCCACGAGGAAGGGGCTCTGAGCCCCTTGGGCCCTCTGGGCCCTCCCAGCCCCTGGCTGGGGGGCTGCAGGGACCTGGAACAGCATAAAGCTGGGCTAGGTGCCTGTGGTTATGCCGGGAGATGTTTTCTCCATGGGCACAGAGCAGCAGCCGGCACTGACCAGAGAAACGGTGGCAGAGAGCCAGAGATAAGAACCTGAACTGAAGGAGCAGCAGAAGCAACATGCAGCACCAGAGAAAGGACTCCTGGAAGGAGAGCCGGGAAAAAGAGAGCCAGCAGCCTGAGAGACAGAGTTTGGGGTAAGACTGTACCAGCCCCCCAAACTCCTTTGAGATCCCTCTGAGAAAAGAGGGAGATGGACTCCTATTAAGGAGAAGAGTTTTAGACATGCAGCACTGGAGAGAGAGAGGAGCTGAGAAGCTCAAAAGACGTCCCGGAGCTGGACCGGGACGGCCAGATGGAATGCGGGGGGAGTTGACCTTGGCTCTTCCCCCCCTTGCACTGCTGCCACGGTGGCAGCCTGAGAGACAGGGCACAGAGGCCCTGCAAGGAGCTGAGTCTCCTGGAGATACCAGACCGTCACGGAGACCCCCCTGTGTCTTCGTGATATGACGTGGTGAAACGACCTTGTCTGGGGTTACGAAGCCCACGGAAGACCCCTCGGTTGGAGGCGATGGGGCCGAGAGAGGTTGAATACCTCCCTCGTGAGTGCTGGCAGAAAGCCAGCTATCAGCTGCTGCATGTGGAGAAGACAGACAGACTGCTGCCTCAGAAGATGTTGCTGCTTAAGGACTGGAAGGGATCTGTCCTTCTTTCCCTCCTGGACTTTTATTTGGAGGGGAGAAGAGATCTGATCCACTGTAAATACATATGTCATGGTAGAGATAGTTTGTGATCATGTGTATAATGTGATATGGTATTTATTTGTACAGTCATTGTAATATATTTCCCTTTCCCCCACTTGAGTCTGGTGTGTTTTGTCTGAAAAAACCCATCTCACATTAGGTTGAGATGTGGGAGGAGGAATGGAGCTAGGGAATTGGATTTTGGGGCTATTTCAAACCATGACATCTATATTCCTGACAAATCAAAGTACTGAAGAAAGTCAATTGCTGAACTTCCTAAGCATTTGGAACATCCAAAGAAAATCAGATGCCTGAATGGCTTGTGCCTGTTTGGATGTGCTGCCCAGGACATCAGATTATGCCAAATCTCGTGGCGTTTTGTAGCTAAACTTTGTTGGGAGAAAATAATGATCCATAGTGTTCCTTCAAGATTTAATGGCAGTGGCTTGTGGTAGTCTGGTTTTAAAAATATCCACTTGATAACGGAAAACCATTTAGGCTTAAATTAGGTTTAAGAAGTAAAAATTTACACATGCTTTCATCTGCTGCGAGAAATAATTCTCACAGAGCACTTGGAAAAGTACTGGCACTTGGTTTCTGTGTTGGGCCTTGATGTTTGCTGCTTTCTAGTGCTGAAAAGGTTCAATTGTCAGCTACAAACTGCTGCTCAACTGATTCCATGCTGTCACTTTGAGCTTTACCAAGGGGAATAGAGTAACAGCAAAACAAAGAGCAAACCCAGGCCCCTCAGTGAGCATCATCTGGTTTCAGTTTTGTCATGCTTTCTGTCTGATGAATAGAGAAGGAATTTCATTGCACATAATCTGTTCCATTTAACAGCTCAGATCTTGTCCATTCCTACAAAATTAATTTAGGCATAGTGTTTTATTGGTCTGGATTAATTATGCTGCTTTTATCACAGATAATGTGCAAAAGATATATATGTAGTTTGTATTTCTAGGTCAGAAGCACATCAAGTTATTAAAATATTCTCTTGTCAGTTTATAGCTATACATGTCTTTCAGCCATTTTCCTTAAAAGTAGGCTAATATGTACTTAAGAAAACTAATTACTATCATTATGAAAAGAAATAATCGGTGTGATGAGACTTTACAGTGGCCCTTGGTTTGTCCTGAAAACTGAGCTGTGAATCCTGGAGCAGGCAGCAGTGTGGGAGTGCTGGGGGAAGGGGGTCCTGTGTGCTGGGCAAACTTAGCTGGGTGGAGGCCTGGGGTGGGCAAAATGTTTCCCCACAGATGCACTTGGTATCTGTCACATGGACTTCAGTGTGCTTCTACCATCTGGTTTTTGACAACCTCATGGCAATGTCAGGGTTTGTCTACTGGAATAACTGCTGGGAGATGGAAACATTTCCACCTTTATCTCAAACCTTATTCTCATGTTAGGATCCCTTTTTCATGTGTGACTTCAGATATAAGGTATGAATTGGAGGCAATTAAATATGGGCTTTAAACTGCTTTCAAATACCTTCTTCCATCTCCCAAGGAAATAGTAGAGGAATAAAATATTGCAGAGTAATAGTAATGAAGCTGTGTTGTTATGCTAAATCAGTCAGATATTTGTCAGCATTACGGACTAAATCCCTTGAGGAGGAAAATGAATGTTTTGTGTTCTTATTTTAATCACACAGTTGGAATCCTAATGCAGAGCTAAGACCAGGTAATGCTTCCGGTTTCCTTCATCTGACTGGTGGCAATTTGTGATGGAATTTGTAGCCGTCAGTTAACAGGGATTTAGTTTTTTCCTTCTGAAACTGAGCGAGAATGCAGGCAACATTTGGTCTTCTCCAAGTGTAGCATTGGCCACGGGGTAAGTTTGGTAACAAAGCTGCAGTTAAACCTCTGGTATTACTAAATTGCAATTACAGGATGTAGCTCTTGGGTAAAATGTTACATTTCTAAAGCAAATTGTGGTTAGACCCATTTGTAGAATCTCCCTGGAATGTGTGAGCTTGTATGTGCTGAGGTGTGAAAGTGCTATTGATTCTGATATTGTTGCCTGTGCAAATGAAATGGGTGTTTAAGGATGATTTGCTTGGATGTTTTCTTATGTTTCATACACTGCTTTATGAACACAGGTGAGTTGGTACATTTTATTTTTTCTTTAGTTTCTGCAGAAAAATATATTAATTTTCAAAACTGGTTTTCTTTATAATAAGTGAATAATACTTGTCACGTCTTTCAGATTCTGTGTGATACTGGACGTGGTTTTGGTGGTTTGTTCTGGTTTGGTCGTGTGGGGAGATGGAATTTCTCACAAAACCTCAGCCAGTGGAGTCTGGTCACCTTCTCACGAAAGTCTGTGACTGCTTTCTCTTGGAATAGGGCTGTATTCCAACCCCCCTCCTTTCACACACAACATCTGACAGGAGTGTAGAAGCTGCTGGTACCAGCAGGGATGATGGTCTTGGCATACTGAGGTGAAGCTGCCAAGGATGGTTCTCCTTGTCTGTTTAAAGAAAAACGGAGCCAAGCTGGGCTGAGGCTGCAGCAGGAGGGGAGACTTGGGGCTGCTCAGGTGGCACCTCGGCCGTTCTCAGTGTCGGTCACATCACCCCTGTCTGGCTGTCTCTACTTGGGGAGCTTTCCTCCCAAGCTTCTGGGTTCATGTCCTGGTGAGCTGTGAGTGCAATGGTTGATCGATCCCCGCAGGGAGAGGGTCATTCTGGTGATCCCCATGGAGGAAGAGGGTCATTTTGGTGATCTCTGCAGGAACCAAGGCTCATTCTGGTGATCCCCATGGAGGAAGAGGGTCATTTTGGTGATTTCTGCAGGAACCAAGGGTCATTCTGGTGATCCCCATGGAGGAGGAGGGTCACTCAGGTGATCCCTGAAGAGGCTGAGCATGATCCCTGTTGAGGAGGAGGATTGCTCTGGGGCTGTTACTGGAGTTGGGGCTCTAACCCTGAGTTACTCTTTGTGAGGGTGCTGTATTTCACCGCTCTAACCCTGAGTTACTCTTTGTGAGGGTGCTGTATTTTACCACTCTAACCCTGAGTTACTCTTTGTGAGGGTGCTGTATTTTACTGCTCTAACCCTGAGTTACTCTTTGTGAGGGTGCTGTATTTTACCACTCTAACCCTGAGTTACTCTTTGTGAGGGTGCTGTATTTTACTGCTCTAACCCTGAGTTACTCTTTGTGAGGGTGCTGTATTTTACCGCTCTAACCCTGAGTTACTCTTTGTGAGGGTGCTGTATTTCACCACTCTAACCCTGAGTTACTCTTTGTGAGGGTGCTGTATTTTACGGCGGTGATTCACTTGCTCCAGCTGAGTGGATGTTGCAGAGCGGCCCAGGTGGCCCCTGTGCTGCAGTGGCTCCTGTTGACACCAGCTCTGTCCCGTGTCCATCCCGTCCAGGGCCGGGCCGGGCCCCCTGCTGGGCACAGGGGGCAATGCACTTTGGTGCGAAATGACGTCACGGGCCCCGCTTCGTGACGCCACCGTGACGTCAGCCCCCTCCCAGCCAATCAGCGCAGGAAAGGTTGGGACGGTGACGTGAACTACCCTAGCAACAGTCGGCGCGGCGCCACCCAATCAGAAAATAGCAGTGGGCGGCCGTGAGCCAATGGGCGCTGTCGGCGGAGGCCGGCGGCGGAGGCCGGCCCGCGGGGCTCACTCCGATAAGATGGCGGCGGCGCTGGCGATGGCGGCGGCCGCGGCTTTGTCTGCGCCCAGCGCCTGAGCGCGGCCCCGGCCCGGGCGGTCGCTCCGCTCCGAGCAGCGGCGGCGGAGTCATGACCGCCAGAGCCCGTGAGGTACGGCCGGGCCGAGCGGGCCGCGGCGGCCGCGGGGTGGGGCGGGGCCGGGGCCCGGCGCGGCCCGGGCGGGCCGAGGGCGGGAGGCGGGAGGGCAGCGCCGCGCTCGAAGCCGCGGGCGCGGCGGGGCCGGGCCGGGCCGCGGGACAGACCGGGAGGGACCGCGCGAGCCGCGGGAAGGCCCCGGGGCCGCCCCGCCCCACGTGCGAGCGCGGCGGGGAAGCCCCCGCCGAGCCCCCGCCGGGCGCGGACATCGCCCCGGGCTGTCCCGGCGGGCGGGCACCGGGAGCGCGGGCACGGGCAGACCCCCGGCGGGGTCGGGGCTGAGGGAGGCGCCATGTTAAACTGTTCACAAATAGTTGTCTTTGTGTGCTTTCGGTTTGCCCGCGTCTGAGCGGCTGTGACTGACCCCGCAGCCCATCACCCACGGACGCTCCACGTGCCCCCGGCACTGTATAAACCTCCCAGGTGTTGGCACTTGACGCTCACAAATGTCACATATCTTCAAAATCAAAGTGTTGTGAGGGGGGAGGCATCACTCTGTCTTTAGTAGTGAGCCTTGGGTGAAGTTTTTTCTGTGGTCATATTTGTGTATCTTCACCTCCCGCCTGTACACTTATTTCGAGTAGTTCATAACTACTGTGTCATTTTAGCCAAAAGTTAAAGGGACGATGGTTTTTCTCCTCTTGCATATTGCTTGGTTTTAAAGCCTTAATGCTTCCGAGGAAGAATCTACAAAATCCAGATTCTCGAAGATATTTATCGTTGTTGATGTTGATCACATGCTGATGTAGGTCATGAGTACTGCAAATGCACATTATTTGGTGCATGACTTCCCAGCAGTTTCTTCTGCATGTGTTACTTTGTAAGACAGGGATTGTCCATCTTTCCTTCTTTCTCCTCACTCCCACTTTCTCTTCTCTGTGTTCTTAAAATACTTTGAGAGCTTAAACAATTTTTTTTTTGTTGGATTGATTTTTTTGTGTGTAAACTGAAATACTAATTAAGGGGCTTTCTCTTTTTTCTTCTCCAGTCCTTGAAAATCAAGAGTAGAGTTTGATTTTTGTATAACAAAAAGATCTGGGTTATTAATATTTATGGACCGGTACAGTCATCATTATATATTCTGAAAAATGCTTTTCCATTTGGACCACTTTGCTTTTTATTTTATTGTGATGGTTGTGTTTTGTTCTCTGTTCTCCCATATTCTGCTTTGTCTGTTTTTGAACTACTTGTTCATGGTCAAGAGGATGAGGGGTTTGTACTTAACCTGTTCCACATTCTTATGTTGTCATTACTGCAACAATTACTCTTTCTACCAAGGGGCTGCTTTAGTTGGTGCTTCAGAGGAAGAGGATACAGAAGTCATACATTTCCCATGCTATTTTTAGATTACCTGTAGACAGGATTGGATTATTTCAGATTATTTGTAATCTGGAAGATCAGAAAGCATGTACAGAACAGATCTGAAATTGTGTGTAGTCTTTGGGTGGGAACCTGTCCACAGAATAAGCAGCCCTGTGCCAAACTGCTTTTAGGATGGGCAGGATAATGTTTTTGTGCCCCAGACTTTCCTTCTCTTCATGACCTCAGTTCTCATTCAGTCCAAATGTTTGTTATAATTCTCATCCCTCATAGAGCTCATCCTGAGCAGTTTGTCTGTATTTTACCAGAACAGATCTGTGCCAGGAGCTGGGCATGGATTGCAGGGTCCCAAGATTTCAGGGTTATGATGAACACATTGCATGGGCTTTTCCTTATTTCTATCCATTCAAGTTCTACTTAAAGTTGGAGAGAATGAGGTGAAAAAGCAAATCACGTGCTGTCTCTCTCTTGTTCCTGTTTCCCACAAGTCCTCTGGCTGTCAGCTGGCTGCATTTCTGTCACCCCACACGTTCACTGCATCCCCTGCTCTCTGCAGTTCTGCTCGAGTCAGAGGTGTGCAAAAATAAAGTACCAGGGGATTGTTGTGAACATTCTTTGGAGGGTGTGCAGAAAATTAGATTTGGATGGAGAAATCTGTTCCCAGCACTCGTGGAAGATAGACTTACAGTGTTTAAAAGAAGAATAATCAATCAGTACTGGTGTGCTGTTGATGAAGTTTTTAAACTTTTGTTGTAGGGAATACTTTTATATAATATTAAGATCTTAGGAGTCTCCCATGTCCAAGATGAGAGATTTAGAATGATGAAAACTGGAGTAACTTACTAAGAAACTTTAAAAAATAATGCTGCCCCTGTAAATGTTTATAAAGATTTCTCTACAACTTTTGTCCCAAAAACTTGGACGTTTTGTCCTTTTTTTTTTTTTTTAAAGTGGAGGAAGCTTTGTCATAGTGACTTACCCCATTCCTACAAGTTCATACATTGTACAAAATAAGCATGGCAGTAGAAAAAGAAGACAACTTTGGAATCTTACTCACTTGAACCTTCTGGTAGTCAATGTAGTGACTGCGGATTTTTTAAGTTGGCAAAATAATCTTGGCTCTTATTTTTTTTTTTTTTGTCCAGACTTTTCAGCTCACAGTGTGATATTGCTCGTTTGGTCTTAAGGTTTTTGTTAAATTGTCTGCATTTTTCAGTCAGTTGACTGTTCTGAGTGATATTGCAGGGTCATTTGAGGCGTGTTATGTGATGCCACAATAATATAATTGGAAGGAAGTCAATACCAGTCTTCCATATTCCCTGAAGGGACAGCACAAGTTCCCGGCTTTCGTGATGTCCTGGAATGGGCATAGGTGGATTCTTTGACTCTTCCCCCAAGAAGAGCAAATCTGTGTCATCTTCTGTGCCAGATGTGCCCCAGAACCAGTGTTTGCACCACTTAAATTCTCTGAGAGGATCTTACTGCAGTGACTTTGTTATTCCTGGTTTTGTGCAACACTTTATTAGGGCTTTGTAAGCTTTGTGTCAGGATTTCTGTCAGGCTTCACTGAAGGTATCTTCATTTTCTATGAAATAATTTGGTGTGACAGAGGGGTGTGTAATACAAATTCTGCAATAAGTGACCTTAACATCCTGGAAGCTTGAAATTCCCAATTCTCTTATAGATGAACTTTTACACTCTCTGCTTGAAGGGTGGAAAAGGGAGTGCTTTTTACTTGGCTATAGCTCACCAAAAGAAGAAGCCAAAGCAATGTGAAAATGTGCTGTGTTCACCATAAAACAAATGTCTGTTGTCTGTGATGAAGTTAATTTTCAATTGGATCACTAGAGGTGTCTTTTATAAAGGAAGAGCCTGAGGATGGTGCTGAACCTCATGGAATCACTTTTGGTATCACTGGAGCTCAGCTTGTGCCTGCAGGTGATTTGGAAAAATGAGTTAGTTCAGGGACAGGCCAGTGACAGGTTGTTCCATTGGTGTGGCAAGAGGAGAAAGAAGAGATTGTAGAAATTCAGTGGCAAATATAATGGAAGGTTTTATATTGACTTTAAAAGAGGTAAAGTGCCCTGATTTGCTAAAGGAGAAGAATAAAGCTTTCATAGACTGTAATAAAAACTAGTTATTATTCAAGATGGACGATGGATTGATTGGTGGTTTTTTTCTCTAGAAAAGGAGTGAAACCTTGAAAAAAATCAAGAATTTGATTACGCAGGTTGCTGACCACTGTCAGCTTTAGTGCTATTCAAGCAGTTTATTTGCAAGTCCGAAAGCTGCACAGTTGTAGAAATTTCTATCTGAGTAGGTCCAACTGAAGGTTTTTTAATAGGTTTAGCCTAGAGGCCTTGTTGGGCAAATACATCTGTCATGTAAAGCAAAACTGGAAAATGGGCAATAAATTCAGGACTGACAGTGGGGCAAACTGAGATGGCTTTTATCTTGTAAAATAAAAAACTAAGCTTCAGATGGACTACAGCCCTTAAAGCCTGTGGCAAGCGTGATTGGGAATATCTGGGAGAGCTGAAGGGACAGGCTCTAATTCTCAGAGAGAGTTTGTGCTGAAGGATGTCTCATTGAGAACCTGTGATCAACTCTGGGAGCAGAAGGCAGATGAAGTAAAAGGCAGTTTTAGTGAGGGGCCTGATGCTGTTGGACACGGAGCCCTTCATTCCCTTTACACAGAGATGTTTAAGCATTTTAAATACATTTTAAATACCAGCTGCCTGGTTTGTGTGTTATATGTGCTAGTTTGAGCTTCCTTTCATGGATTAATATGGTCAGGTGTGCAGTTCATGATTTTATAAGGGTGAAAATACTGTGTTTAGATTTTCAGGTGGTGACTTCAGTCTTTTTCAGCTTGCAGAATATTTCACTGTTGAAGTTACACTTCCGTGTGGCATTGAAGCCAACCTAACAGTGAGATTGGTTGTCTTTGTTTTGTGTTTGTGATGATGTTGTTTGTCTGAGTTTAAGATCCCATTAAGGAAACAGGTTAAAAGTGAAAGTTTATTTTCACTTCTTAGTGAAGCACAATAACTCATACCATGTCAACAAAAGGAAATTCTGTAATCTTCCTTGAGCAGCATAAAGGGTCTCTTAGTGACTTTGAACCGCTGCTTTCTCATTCCCCATGTGTGTCTGGAGGAAGATAATTCTGTTTACTTGTCTGAACCTGTTGTGCTGTATTTAAGCTCCAAAGTTACTTCATCCACATCACTGAGTGTCTTCAACTGTAGCAGGTATCACTTGATTAGGCCCCTGTGGATTTAAGGTCAGTTCTAAACCAAGTAAAATACTGAGTGTGTGTTAACAAAGTCTCTTTAGCACAGAATCTCTGATGAAATGCTGAATGCCTCCCTCTCTTTCCAGTTAGGGGTTTGGTATTCAGCTATTTCCTGATGTACCTGATTTAGTAAGTTCAATATGGTACAATTCCTTCTAAACAGAAGAGAACTGTTTTACTGTGATAATGGTCAGACACTGGAGCAGGTCACCCAGAGAGATTGTGGAGCCTCTGTCTGTGCTCAGAAACTGCCTGGACATTTTTCTGGATGACATCCTGTATCTGTCTGCTTGTGCTGGGGCATTGGACTGAGACCTCCAGAGGTCCCTTCCAGCCTAAGGGTTCTGGAATTCTCAGTCTCTTACTTGACCATGTGTAACTTTGCTGCTGCTGAAGTCCCTTCCTGCCCAGCCCGGGCTGACACCACCTCTGCTTGCAGGAACATTCACACTAGTGAGCAGTGAGCTGCTTGAGGGAAATTCTGAGATTCAGGAGAAGAAATGGCTACTTCCCATGTGGATCAGCTGCTGTGTATAAGTCAGAGCAATTACTTGTATGGAGTGGAGGAGAAGGGAGAGAACTGAGGGTGTGGGGGCATCAGGTGTGCACGAGGCATGAGGGTTTGTGTCCTTTGGCAGTGGAGCTGGTTGATGCCAACACAGATCGTGTGATCCTGATTGTAAAACCTCACCTGTTTTGGCATAATTTGGTCCAAAATTTGAATTTGATCTAGAGTTTACAGCATCATGTTGCTTTGCCCTTGGAAAATCATTATCGAGTTAAAAAATAACCCCTGGGATCAAGTGCTCTGTTTCCCCGCCTTTATAAAACCATATTTTACTTTTTCAACTGATGCAGTGGTAGGCTGATTTTATTTTCTGCTTTTGTATTTATTCTGAGAGAAGTAGGCTTCTTAAGATATTGCAGGTGTGTTCGCTCCTTTTTTTACTGGGATAAGAAAATAAACAATTTCTGTTGCAGATTTTATCCTCTGTCACTCTTTCCAAAAGCTTTAAGCTATTTCATTCATGTGTGTTCAGCCACAATACTGACATGTTTTGTATGAAACAACTGTACTATGTAGGCTCTGCCCTCATAACTAAAATCTTTGAATGGGGGTAAGTCTAATCCCTTTCCTTCTCATCAGGAAAAAATTTATGAAGATTTTCAGGTGTCACAATACTGGCCTGATTATATGAAGGCACAGGTACTGTGTCTTCCCAGCATCTTAATTAAGTTAGTCAGACTTTTGCTGTGGGTTATTAGACTTCTGCTGTTCACACAGGGATACAGACTGAAGCAGAGGATGGCAGTCTACAGACCAGCAGTTGAAAAGCACATCTGGTTTTATTTTTCTGTAATTATTTTTCCTAAGGATTGTTTCATTTTGTCTGGTTAATAGTTATTCTGCTGTATTTCATTTCAACTTCAAAAGTAAAAAGTGACTGAGATTTAACTTGAAGTAAACGTAAACATGAATTTAAAAAACTTGTGCCCTTGAACTATTTTAAAAGTTTAAACAGTCTAAAGTTTTAGACAAGTATTGAATGTCAGGAAGGCAGGTGTTTAAGAAAAGCCTATTTATCAGCATTGGGATAAAAGCTGGAAAGCACTCCTGTCTCACTGACTTCCAGGAGCCACTTGAAATTCAGATGAGGGGCACTTGTTTAGACTAAAAGTTGGTAGGATCCTATGGAAGAAGGACAAATTTGTTTGTTTAAAGAAAAGGTGGTTTTCCAACTATTCTTCCAGATGTTTGACAGTAACTGACATTCTCCACCGACATTTTTGAAGAAAGTAGATAGACACTGATTGCAATAACCAGGTTTTTAGTGCAGTTTCACAGTATAATCCAATGGGACTGGGTTTGCTGCTAAAATGGCCAATCCTGTTCCTTCCTGGCTGTGAATTTTCATCACCTGAGCTGCCTTCACAGGGAATAACCATGTGAACATGTGGCAAGTTGGATCCAAATGAAAACTGTTCCTTAAAATTTTATTTGTCCAAGGTGATGTGACTCGCTTTGGGGAGGCAGGATCAACAGCTAACAGAGGTGATGTGCTGGGCTGACCCTCACTGGACACTGGGTGCCCACCAAAGCCACTCCAACACTGCCCCTCCTCTGCTGGGCAGGGGAGAGGAAATACTATGAAAAGCTCATTTTGAAATAAGGACAAGGAGACCACTCAGCAATTACCATCACAGGCAGAACAGACCCCACGTGGGGAAATCAACTGAATTTATTACCAATCAAATCAGGGTAGGGTAATGAGAAATAAACCCCCAATGTTAAAACACCTTCCCCCCACCCCTCCCTTCCTCCCAGGTTCAGCTTCACTCCTGATTCTCTGCCTCTTCTCCCTGAGCAGTGCAGGGGGACGGGCATGGAGGCTGTGATCCCTTCATCACACCTTGTCTCTGTCGCTCCTTGCTCCTCACACTCCTCCCCTGCTCCAGCGTGGGGCCCATCCCATGGGAGACAGTCCTCATGGACCTCTCCTGTGTGGGTTCTTCCCATGGGCTGCAGTTCTTCCTGGACTGCTCCAGCACGAGGCCTTTCCCAAGGGGTTCAGGAGCAGCCTGCTCCAGCACGAGCCTCCTGCGGGGGCCCAGCCTCCTTGGGGCTCCCCTGCTCTGCTGTGGGGTCCTCCCCGGCTGCAGGGGGGTCTCTGCTGCTCCATGGACCCCCAGAGGCTGCAGGGGCATCTCTGCTCCAGTGCCTGGAGCTCCTTCTTCTCTGGCCTGGGTGTCTGCAGGGCTGCTGCTCTCACACACTCTCACTGCTCTCTCCCAGCTGCTGTTGTGCAGCAGGTTTTTTCCCCCTTCCTAAATATGTTATCCCAGAGGCACTACCAGCATTGCTGGTGAGCTCAGCCTTGGCCAGCACTGGGTCCATCATGGAGCCCTCTGGCATTGGCTCTGTTGGACATGGGGGAAGCTTCTGGTGCCTTCTCACAGAAGTTTGTCACCCTGTAATCCCCCCCCCAAAATGTTGCCACACAAACCCAGTATAGGTAAGAACATACAAGGGGACAGTGGTCACAGCCAGATTGAGTGAATTATGTTGCGTCTAGATCAGGAAACCACCTGTCTAGTTCTTTATTTATTCTAAATATTTGTGGACTCATTTAGCCTTAGAGGTGATTTGCCTACTATGGACCTTTTTGTTATCCTGTTAAAGACCAGGCATTTATAGTTTGATTGTACAGCGCTTGGTCGGAATGTGGGTAAGAAATGGTATTCTTACAAGATAGTTTCCCAAGGTCACAAATCAGGTTCATGGCCAAGCCAATAATAGCAGGGCACCTTCCCTTTCATTCCTGTTTTAATTAGGCTGAACAGTGTTGAAATAGCTCTGGACTGATGGTGAAGCCGTATGCTTAGTGCACACAAGTCTGAGAACAATGGTGAGTTGTTCCATGTCGAGGAGCCTGCTTGCCTCAGTAGTGCTTCTGACATGCTTCTACATTTTTGGCTTTCTATGTTTTTTTAAAAAATACACGTTTATAGGTTGTGATCAATTTAATAGTGAATGGGTCTGTATTGCAACGAATAAGGATTTTGCAGTAGAAGCTTTAAAAAAGATAGATTATTATTCTCAAGTATAAATACATGACATATAAATGACTTTTGTACAAAACCGAGTACAGCATTACCCTAAATTAACATTTCTCTCTGGTAAAGTATAGTAAGTGTAACACCTTTTCTTAGGTTTGACCTGGTGTTCCTTAATACAGCCTTATAGTACAAAATGATGATTAATCAAGAGGAAAAGCAAGCTAAGAAGACTTTTTAGTATTAATTTATGTATTTTCTTTTTTAGTTGTTTGTCAGCAAGAACATTTTGCTCTGAAAATGATAATTTTAGTCTAGTTAGGGTAAGAGTTAATAAATGATAGTAGATAATGTTCCAAGTGTTAGTCACAAAGACACGTGCCTACTATACTGAGTTTGTTTTGTATTGAGAACAATAATACTAAACTCATCTGTAGTTCCCATTTTCTTTCTGAAATGCTGGTACCAAAACAAGTTATTTATAAACTAAATGAACAGAATTCCACATGTGGCCCCTTTTTTTGGTTTTTACTACCAAAAATGTACTTTCTTTTGGCCTTTCTAAATGTGCGTTATTTCTTCAGACCATCTGGAGTGGATATAAAATCTCTTTATATGCTTTTACTATCAAATAATTTTGAACAGCCCTATTTTTTTTTTTTAACTTAATGTGAGTAAATTGTCATTAAATCTCCTTTCTAAAGGAGAGCATGCAAGCTGTTAAAACTGCAGTGTATCGTTATCATCTTCCATAATGTTTTCCAAGTATGCCCTCCATCCATGAGAAGAAGGGAAGCCCAGATTTAGGGACTGGCAGTTGTGTAGCAGCATGAGTCCAGTAATTAGAGGGAAAGACTTTTGGACAGATTGAGAGGAAAATTTTAAGATTACACTTGAGAGTTAACCAGCTTTGTTACACTCTTTCAAAGTCACTTGAGTGATTGATGGCACATATGTAGTCTTGAAAGAAGAGTGCCCTTCGCTCATGCAGAGGATCTTTGTATCACAAGGTGCTGTTTTGTTTTATTTTGAGTACTTCGGAAGATTTAAAGAAATTTAATGTTATTTTTTTAAATGGATGTTTTATGCTGTTTTATTTGTGGTTCTTTTCATTGGTTAAAATAGTCATTTGCATTGACGTGATGATACCCTTTCACTCATTGTTCACCTGCACGTCCTTCTTATAAAACGGGATTTTTTTAGCAATAACAGGTAAAATTGAAAGAAGCTAATAAAATGATGTGTTCAGAGAAACAGTAGAGATGGTAAAGGTGAGTGGGTTGAGGTCCTGCTAAATACAAGTTCCTATGAGCTGTAAAACAGGGACAGAAAATGTTATTTCTTCCTGCTGTTGGAAGAGTGTGTTGCAATGAATGGGCTCCCTTCTGCAGGGGGCAGGGCAGGGCAGCATTGGAGGAGCCTGTGGAGCAGCTGATAAGGCAGGATGAGTCAGCCTGGCAGGTTCCAGAGCACCCAGAGTGGGCAAACAGCTGAGGGGGAACTTCTCTGCAGGGCTCCCAAAGCCCTTGGGCTCAGCACCGCGCCTGCAGCTGCAGAGTCCTGTCTCAGGGGATTGCAGAGGCTCTGGGAGGAGGAATCTGGAGCACTGCATGGACAGTGTGAGGGAGCAGGGTGTGGGCTCTGGGGTGGTGCCTCCTGAAGGAAAGCTCGGGATCAGGGGTTCCCTGCCGGGGGCATGGACAGCACACCTGCAGCACACCAGGCTGGCAGCTCCCGGGCTCTGGCAGTGCCAAGGGAAGGGTCCCACTGTCTTCTATAAATGAGTTACAGTTCTCATCCAGACAGATCAAGGAACGATCTGGTCCTGCCTGGCTGTTTTTTGACCAAACGAACACATGACGCAGCAGGTTTATGTAGATGGTTGGTTTTTAAGGAGAGTTTGGCACGAGCGTGTTCATCTGCCACACTCAACACACCTGCTTTTTTCAAAGGCTGTAGGTGAAACTGCTGTCACTTCTAGTGTTTTATATCCCCAAAGGTTACATTTTTGGTAACAAAATCAAGATTTTATTGTTTTTACCTGTCTAGTCTCTGACAAAGTAGAATCTTAAATTAATTTTTCTCTGTCTTCATGACATAGCAGCATTACCACTCAGATTTTCTTGAATTCTGTCAGTAATTGTAAACAGTAAAAATGACTTAAAATAGAATTGTTATTATTGACAAAGTCCTTAGTGCTTTTTCGTCAATAAGGGTGCACCTACCACTTTGCTCAGGTTTTAAAAAAATTGTGTGTGTTTTATTTACTTTGATATACTTATGCAGAAACAAATGTTTAAATGTCTTGTAGGTGTGTATTAATTGAGATGAAACATAATTTCTTTCAAGTTTGGTAAATCAGTGAGCTGTGTAAGTCATTTGAAGTATTACTTGTATTTTAACAGTGAAAGCAAGTTGAACACATTGGTACAGAAACTACATGACTTCTTGGCTCACTCATCAGAAGAATCTGAGGACGCAAACTCTCCTCCAGCATTATCTAAAAACAAAAGCACAGGTAAAAACACATCTTACGGGTTTTTTTTACTTTCAGTGTATATATGATTCTCAAGTCAACTAACTTGCTGTTGTTATTTCAATTTATCACACTTCACTGGGGCAATTATACAAAGTCCTAATGTGATTTATGTGGTGATATCTTAATAAATACACAGTAGACCTTTGATGCAATATTTATTTCAGTTCTGAATCTTTCTAAATGTGAAAAAAAAATCTAGCCTTCTGGTTAGATTTACCTTCTATGAAACACAAGATGGCAAACACACATGTATTTGCTGTGCTAGGAATTCCTTGTTCAGTGTTCCTGAATTTATAAATGCAGTATCTTGGTTCTTCTGCTGAAGTAAAGCTTGTGCAGTCCTTGTAGTTGTGGAAGAAGTTCTGGAGCTTATGCTTTCGTAGTTATTTGAAAAAGATTTCTACATGTAATCTGGAAACATTTGAATAGGAAATAAGATTTCTGAAAAACCTTGAGTCCTGCACTAGGTCAGAATTGGTTATTAGAATTTTTATGTACAAGTTAGAAATAGGTAACGAATTTTAAACACTGTTTTGATTACAGTGATTAAAAGTGAAATAATTTCGTATCAGTACTGAATAAAATCTGTTTCCAAATTTAACTGGTTAAACTGTTTCTTAGTTTAAATTGGATCTGATACAGGTGCAAAACCTTTCAGTCTCTACTGTTTAATGAGCTAAAAGCTGTGCTGAAGCGGTGGAGTCCAGGAGAATGAGAGTGTGCTGGCTGTGTTATGGAGTTTATTTTCAAACTCCTGTTGTCCTAAGTAATATCTTCCATGGGTTTTCTGACATGCTGTTTTTGTCTTTTAATGGTTTGTTTTGAGAGAGTCTGCTGCCTGTGGTGCTCACCAGCATCAAACTGAACTGCTAACGTAGGAAAAAGAAATGACTCCTGTGATACCTCAGCAGAATAGTAAAATAAACTGTGGTGTAGACACATCTCAAAGTGAAATTTTGCTGAGGAGCACACTGGGAAAAAGAAATCTTTTCCTTTATCCTGTGTAGTTAAAAGGTAGAATTTGGTTCCTTGCTGTAAAACACAGATTGTCTTTGAAATGGGTACACTTGCAAATTCATAGCAGGCCTGTTTCAGTGTTGGTTTTGAGATCTAAAAGAACATATTGAAGTAGAAAAGTCAGGATTAAACACTTAAATATTAGGAAATGTCAGAATTAACTGTGCAAATTTCCTTCCCCTCCCAATGTTCTGTGGATGATGACGACGTCTTTAGCAACTGTGCTTGCTTTTTTTGTAATGCACAGGATGCTTGGGGCCAAATCAGGTTTATATAGTAGTGGATCTTGGATTGTTCCAGCATGTGGGAGATATGTGAATTATTGGGTACTGTGTTGTGAGGAGGGAGATGATGGTGAAGGTTAAGTATGGCTTAGGAGAGTTGGAACATGTCCCTGCCACACGCAGAGGTCAATTAAAATAGGAAGCAGTACTTGATTTTCCAGCCTTACTGATGTTTCAGTCTCCCCTCTGCACTGGCACTGGATGTGTCCCTCCTGTGCCCTGCACGGTGCCAGGGGCAGTCCCTGGGCTGCTCCAGTGTCCAGTCCAGCCCCTGCCCTGGGAAGCAGGGAGCAGGAGCAGGGGGTCAGCACTGGGAGCTGGGAGGGGATGGTGCAGCCACTCCCTGGTTCTGTGGGAATGGATAGGGAGCAGCATGTGAGTACCAGGTCCAAGTGCAGAGTCTGCAGGGATTGGAGCTGCCAGAGCAAAGAAAGCTCTGCCAAGATGTACAAACTGGTATTTTCCATGGATTTATCACTTGGCCAAATTGGTCAAGAGTAGAAGGTGGGCAGCATGCGATCTCCAGAAGGTGTGTCACCCTCCTTCCAAATCTCAGGTTTTTTCCTCAGAATACAGAAATACCTGTAATATTCTAGAGAAGAAATTTCGGGTATTTAAAAGAGCCAAAAACATCTGCTTCCATTTTTTTATTCCCTCCTTCACATGCAGAAATGACTGAATAATTTTTGCTGCAATTTACTGAAACAGTTCAGCCCGGGTCAAATAGCCAGCACTGAATTCTCCAATCAAAGTGATTTGATTATTTTAAAGTGTAGAAGAAAATTATTCGGTTTTCCCAAAACTGAAGTTTAAGTTGCAGTGCTAGTAGTCTTATGCTAAAATCACAAATAATCCTGATATTTACAGGATAATCCAGGATTGTAATTATACTTCCTTCTCTGTAGTGCATCTGTTAGAATCCTGCTGTTCCTGACCCTTTGGAGCATCTTCTTCTGAGTATCATTGAATCACTGAACTTGAAACATTCCCTTCCATTGCCAGGACTGGTGGATGGGAACAGGTGCTAATAGGTTGCAGGTGTTTAGGCTTTATATTCCACAGTTCCTGAGACAGAGAAATGGGAATTCACAGTCATAGCCTATGTCAGATGGGTTTTTTGTCTGTGGTTTTGTGATCCCAGATTTAATACTTTATTTCTAATGTCAAGACGTGTAAGAGAAAAAATTTGAAGTAACTGCTTAGAGATTAACAAAAATACACTAATGTATTATTTCCATTGCTTCAGGATTTCTGCACCAAGGGGAAGGCTGTTCCTCAGCCTGTCTGGGACTGAACTGAAAGGGATTCCTAGATTATTTCTGTAGAATTTATGCCATATAGTGGAACGTGTTTCATTGTGCAACAGTTTGTCTCTGAAAGTCACACAGTCATCTTTA
Source organism: Manacus vitellinus (assembly GCF_001715985.3). Classification (NCBI taxonomy): domain Eukaryota; kingdom Metazoa; phylum Chordata; class Aves; order Passeriformes; family Pipridae; genus Manacus; species Manacus vitellinus. Next base: position 1,883,160 of record NW_021940704.1, read on the forward strand.
TTCAGGCTGGTGAAACATTAACAGTGTGATGTGCAATGTGAAGAACTAATGATTCTTTCAGTTCAGTGGATTCCTTTAATTTCTCTCCATAGGTAAAAGCAGAGAACCTAAAGGAAGTCCAGCTTCAATGGAGAACAACAGAGATGAGGTAGGAATAAAAGCACTTTTGAATTCTAGTTGCATGTCTAGTGCAGAATGGCTGAGTTCACTATGTTGTTTTTACAATAAATACTTAAAAAATCCTGTCAGAACCACCCAGTAAATGTCATCATGTCTGTTGAATAGAAACATTAGCTGTAAAATATATAAAAATAAATGTAAAATTAAATTTTATATTTTGAATTAAACTCACTTTGATTTAGGCACGTGCAAGCAATTGCTTCTGTCCTCCTCCCCTTTTATTTCTAAATTACTGAAATACATGAATTTACTTGGGCAACTTCATTGTCTTTCTGGTGCACAATAATTCCTGAGAACAATGTCTCTAACAGTCTCTAACAGAGAGTTAGGCTTTGCTTACCTGAGGTGTGCAGTTGCATTTTTGTTAAGAAATAAGTGCTGTTAACTGATTCATATTGAGTATATTGCAAAGTGAGGTTTTCTTTATAAAGAAATTTGGTTAATATTGTTTTATCCTTATTCTGTTCTTTGGATTATAGGTTACCAGGCTCTTACTATTTTTGGTTTAAAAGAATTGGTCTCTATTTACACTTACACTGTGATACTCAGATAACAGTAGGTACTTAGTTGTCCTTTGAGGCAAATATGCTTCCTTTTTTAAAAGATAAAGAAATATGGGCATACAGGATCTATATTAAACATGAGCAGATTTCTTCTGTGTGATGTGTTATGCACATTAAAGAAATTTTTCATGTAGTATATGTTACTACTAACTATTCTTCTGCTGGAAACATTCTGCTTGACAACACCTTAATATGTAGAGAACACAAGTGTCAGAGTCCTGCCTTAGTTTGCCTTTGCTGCTGTAAATTCAGGTATTTTAAAGTGCCCAGACCTGGTTATGATATGAGTGCAAAAACCTCTGAAAAATCAGTTTTCCTGTGAAGGCAGCCAGTGCTTTCTGGCACATGAGCCAGGTAACAAGTGTCAGTGTTGTGCTGGCACTTCTGGGGGCACACTGGGCACAGTGCCCAGGGCCAGCCTTGCAGAACCCTCTGGGAGGGGGTGTTGGAAAAGGCCGTGGTTTCTTTGTGAAGAGCATCCACAGGTGCATCCACAGGAAGCTGCTTCCTTCTGATCCGAAACTCCATAGATTTGGTTTAACTGAACTGGCATGACTGTTGAAATTGTGTGTCACTTGTTAATGCTTTTCTGCTGCTTTTTTTAATTTATTTTTTTTTTTTTAATAAGAGCATTGGTAACTTCTGAAATGTGTTCTAGTTAAAGCAAGAAACTGGTTGACAGGTCCCTTGGATACAAATGTGTTGACCTTTACATTTTTTTCTTGTTTTTAGGGCAGTAGTTCTTCAGAAAGAACCAAATCCTTAGGATTATCCCGTTCCAAAAGGTTGGTTTGGAAGATAAAAACAAATAAATTACTTTTTGGTATGTGAAACTATAGAAAAGTCGATGCACTATGCCAAGTATTTTTGGTATACACCAGTGTAAATCCATAAAGTTAGCAGAGTGCTGGTAAAACAAATGCTTCATAATACACTTAAAATTCAAACCGTTTCTCAGGGTCAAAGGTAAAGATCATAAAGCCTGATTTTTATAAACAAAGACAAGATTATCCCGTTTATACAAGAGTTCCTTTACTCTGGCTAATTCTACATGTAGGATTCTTCCAAAAATGTAAATTGGGTTGTATGAAAAAAGGGCTTTATTTACCTTACTGCTGGGAGGCTGTAGCATCGAACTGTGCTGCTGAGCTGTCCTGTGCAGGATCTGCCATTTGCTGTATCCCTGCTTAATCCTTTTACCCTCTTTGATTTACAAAGTCTGGAGTTAACTGTTTACCATCCCTCTGAACCTACAGGAGACACAGGTTGTTTGTGTCCCAGGTACCAGCAGACTTGCTCTAGTCCAGCTCCTCATCTGCTCTCGGCTGATGCTTGTTCAGGTTCTGTCATTCATGATTTTTCATGCACAGTTTCAACAGCTGCCTTAGTACTGCTCTTTAAAAGTCTGTATCTCTTTTCACTCTCCTTTGTATCCAGGTTGGTTTATTCTATCATGTCTGCTGGCATTAATGTTCTTCAATCTTTGGCTTTGATTTCACCCTCATCTTCTGAATACAGTGTTTTACTGAACTCTTTTTCTTTTATATTAGTTTTAGTCCTGTTTTTTTTGCATCCTGTCTTATCACTAAAGGTATTTTCACTTACACATGTAACATACTGTTCCTGATACAAAACCAGTATCCTGCAGTAGTTCGTGTATTGCCTTCAGACTACTGAAAGTTATGCTCCATATTCAGTATTTTCTTCTCCCTGTCCTGACATAGTAAATTAATTAATTTTTGTGGATTCAGTTAGAAATTATGTTTATGTGGAATTCTGGCAGCTGTTCCTTTTATTCAACAGTCAGCTTTTTCATTTCTCTCCACATTTCATTTATTTCCTTGCAAACATCTCTTCAACCAAGCTACTTTTTGTAATTTGTTAATATCTGTGTGCTCTCTTTGTGCTGCCTGTTAAACCTGGAATGATGGATAAAATTTCTGAGTAGACATTCACTTGTGTGGGTTTTAGGGTTTTTTTGGTAGAAGTGTGACTTCCTTAAAAACACATCAAACCTTGATTTTACAAAAAAATACAGCAAACCTGTGAAACAAAGTATTTTATTAGTATATATTTTTATTTCACATAGAAGGGCGAATTCCTGTTCCTAACAACAAAATTAACCTACAATTTATATTTAGTAATAACTTGGAGTATCCCACCTCATAAAGTCCGAAATGAATTTAGAAAACATAGTTTTCCCCAGTTAACATCATGTTTGCAAAGCTCTAGGCTTACCTGAATTGCAGTGTGTACTGTTTGTCAGAGCATGTTTTTTTCTGTCTATGCAGGAAACCTACAGTTGTAACAAAATACGTTGGGTCAGATGAGGAACAAATTGTAGATGAAACTGTAAATGAAGATGTTTCAAATGAGAACTCAGAAAACGATGTAGATATGCAAAGCTTGCCTAAAGGTAGGTCGTGTCTTTTTTCATGTCTGAATTCAGGAAATTAGCCAAGGTGATGAGGCAGCACAGATACTGAACTGGAATGCACGTGTGTGAAATGGCTCTCTGGGGTGCTGCTGGCCTGGACACACACAGGGCTGTGAGCACAGCCAGCACAGAGCAGCCCCAGCACCTCTGCCTTGGCACCTGGTGGCTCAGCCCACGGGCACCAGGGTATCGAGTGCCTGCAGCCATCTCTGTAAAACCATCACACACAGGGAAAGAACTGCTTCCCTTATTCTGTACAACTCTCAACCTCTGTCACCTGGTGGTCTTATTCTACAGTTCTCTCTGAGGTTATTTATTAGCAATTAGATCAACAAAAGCAAAACTAACTCTGGGAGGGAAGTGTCGTTATTTGATGTATTTTTAAGCACCTTTTAGGAACAGTTAATTCTATAAGCTTTGCATCCCTCTGCTCTTAACTACAGTGTGAGTTTGTTTATCTCCTCCATTTCTTACCTAGGGAAGTTACAGGAAAAATTGCTGCTGTTTACTGCATGAGCAGCAGTATTTAGAGCAGTCACTTCAAAATGATTTTTTTCAGAGTATGAGATGATTTTCAGTGTCCTCACAGCAAAAGTATAAAAACCGGGCTCTTAAGTAGGAAAGATGTGCTTTTTCATTCACATGATTTTGACTAGTACTCTTCATTGAAATGAAAATGTGAATTTCTGAATTTTGTTAAAGACAAAGCAGTTTTTACTGTATTGCTTTTTCATTTATTTCATGCTGAAATAAATGCAGGCGAGGGAAACTGGATAGAAGGGGACAAAGAGAGAAATGCATAGTTACTGTAGAGGTTTTGAGGGGTTTGAGTGATGTAACCCAGGTCCTTTATTTGTAGCATTGCACTACAAATCCCTATCCACACCCCCAGCAGTGTGACAGTCCTGTCCTGCACGTGCCACATCAGGGCAGAGGGGGCACAATTTGCTCCTCAGCCCATCCAGTCTTTGACTTTTGTCCTACAGCTGCAACACTTTGAAGTGTGTGGTGGTTTGGTTTTGGTTGTTTTGTTTTGTTTTTTTTCTGTGAACAGCTGTGCATTCAAAACTTTGTTGAGTTTTAGTCAACGGATTGCACTTTTTTGTTGGCTTTATTTAAACAGAACTTTTGCACTTCATTTGGATGTGTAATGGTTTCCAATTTCTAAATAAAATTATTCTAGGTACAGTGGTTGTACAACCTGAGCCAGTGCTGAATGAAGACAAAGATGATTTTAAAGGGCCTGAATTTAGAAGCAGAAATACCGTTAAAATGAAACCTGAAGCTCCCAAAAAGCGTGGAGGTAAATACAACTTAAAACATCTATTAAAACGGGTTTAAATTGTTGCTTATGACCACATTTGGTACATCTAAAAATTGTTCATATTTCTGATAAATTATCCTAAAAATACCTCCACTCTTCTGGCTTTTTGTTCATTAAGGATGCTAACTGACAGAAATTAGCCTCCATTGCTGCCCCTGCAATGCAGCAGTGAAAGCTAAGATTAGTTCCCATTATACTCCTTATTTTCTGTAGGTATAGGATGCATCATTAGGTGCAGTTGCTTGGTTGCAATCAGGTGTTACAGGTATTCCTTTTTTAAGGAATTACGTTGTAACAGTGTTGATACAGGAATGTTCACTTATTAAGAAAGCAACCATGTGGGACATGTATAGGCAGATGATCCATCAGTGAGCTGAGAAAAATCCAAAACCCTCAAACAATTCAAAGACTTCTGTTTTGTTTTTAAATTGTGAGAAATTCCCTACCAGTGGGCCCTTCTAAGGATTATCTTTGAAAAACTGCTGTGTCAGCTGCTTTTCCATAGCTACTGCTAAAATTGAGAAGTTAGGTAGATTATAGCAGTAACAGAAATTAGTTTCTCATATTTCATTCCAAAAATTAAAGGAGAGGGAGGATTATTTATAAAGTAGCCAATAAGAAGGCAGATATTTTTATTAACACTACTGGCAATATCTTAATTCACACACCTACAACAGTACCTAGGATATTCATACAAACAGATCTTGTACACACTCTTCATTCTTCCCATTATATCATTTGAGATACTTGCTCTCTTTTAGAGTCCTACTGTAATTTATTAAGTGCTATTTCTCCATTCGTGGTGGAAGGGGAGTAAAATGTGACTGTGGAAATGTGCTTGTGCATACACATGGGCTCATGCATGATGTTAATCACATTTTGAGCGTTGATGTTTTCTCTGAATGATCCCTTTCTTAATCTTTGGAAGTTGGTTCTGTTTATTCATGCAAGATGTCCTGTGCAGCATTTAGGAATGCTTTTCCCATTTGTGCTTATAACATTTGCAAATGGTCCAACAGAACTCTTCAAGGGTGCAGTGTTGAGAAGATAGGACTCTTCTGCTTGAGCTTTGTGGCCTGTGTCTGCATCCCCAGGACAGTTTGTATGACCTGCCCTTCCAGCTTTTTTTCTCTGTCCCCAGGGAATTTATAGGCTTTCTTTGAGTATCTGGGCTGGTTACTCACGTGCTGTGCCTGACATGGGGTAATAATTTTGGAAGGGACATGAAGAGTTTAAGCCTTACCTTTGTCCAGGGCGAGCTCAGCTCTGTTAACGTCTCTGCTGATAGTATTTGGTTTTAGAGCTCTCCAGGATGTGTGTCAAACTCCAGTCAGCTTCCAGGGAAATGGAACAGGTACTGCCTACTCCTTGTGTTGACCCCATTTCCAGACCAGGAAAGGTAGCCAGGTGAGGGATGTGACTCCAATCAGCCTCAAGAGCAGGATTAGGGAATATATCAAACCAGTTTGTTTTTGTCAAATTTTGTCAGCTTTTTGCATGAAGTGGCACTGAGCTGTGTCTTGACTGAGGTGCCCTGAGCACATACAGAGCAGGTAAATATGTAGTCCCTGAGATACTGAATTGTCTGCACAGTGCAGGTAAATAATAACGATAAAATAAAAAAGGCCTGTCCGTCTTGTTCATTGTGGAGTGCATCTTTGCACTTTTATTAGGAATTATATGTCCTGTTTATATTAGAAATAGTGGTAGTAATAGAAGTCTTACCTTTCTAGCAACCAGATGCTCTCATCTGAGACTGTTGAGGCATTGTGTCATTATTTTCAAGTGTTGTGTCTGCAGAATGGTTATGGTTGTATTTTTGCTAATAAACTCTGGTAGGAATGTTTTAAAGTAAGTATTTTCTCAGTATTAATGAATTAGTAGTAGTTGAATTTCTTTAGGTCATCATCATTTGTAGCAGTAACATGGCTCACAAAGGTTTGCCTCATAAATCTCTCTGGTGCCAACTCGCAGATCTCAGGAAGGAGGCCCCAGTGCTTCCCCGTGGCTGTAGAAAAGAGGGAAGTGGCTCAGGATTTGGCAGGGAATGGCCTGTTGTCCCTGAGCTGGCTGTGGTGTGTGACAGACCTGGGTTGGGTTCCGTGCTGCGGAACATGGGATTGCTTTCCGAGGAGTGCGATACGACGGATGCCTTTATGCAGCGGTGTCTGAAACCAGTGTTTGAGCTGGTTTTGAGGTGGTGAGAGGGCTTTGTGAGTGCCCAGGCTCTGCAGACATGCAGTCATGTATTCAGAATTTCCCTGAGTTGTGAGGGTGTATCAGCTGTTCTCACTGGCCCCTGAGCCATCTAAGATGGTGCTTCAGCAGCAGGTTGCTGGTAGCTTGCATTGTGTCTTGAGAATGTTCATTCAGTTCCTTAACATTGTGGTGTTGGTGCTTCTGTGGCAGTGATTATTTGAAAACTAGAAAAAAATACGAAGTCTGTACTCAGATTGTAACCATTGAGTGAAACCATTTGAGTTAATTTCCTTGTTCCACTTACTGAGCATGGCAGCGAAGGACAAGTCACAGTTGAGTGATCCCATATCAAACCTCTATCTGCTTGATCCCAGATTAGGATTTTGAAAGTGTATGAGCTTTCACAAATGATTTTCCTTTTTCTGCTGCTGAAAACAGAAAGGTCTCACAGTATTAACTAGTTGGTTTAACAGCCTGGCATGGAGTGAACCTGCCAAGCCCACGTTCACCCCTTCCAAAGTGAATTTGGGGGGTTGGCAGTAAAGAAATGTTTTCTTGACCAAATATAGGTACAGCAGGGTGGTCCACAAAGTGAGAGCAATCAGCAAGATGGGGAGTACATGTGTATTATAGCAAAATTGTAGTTTCAGAAAAACCCAAACAGCAAAAACCGCCATCAAGAAGGGAACAAAAGGTGAGAAAAGATTTTTCAGGCACTATTAAAAGGATTTTGTGCATCTTCTGTAATAGTTTTTTGTATTCTTCTTTGAGAAACTAAACTGTGTGTGAAAGAAAATATAATATAAACATGCATTTGTTAAACAAAGATTAAATTGGGAGCATTGTCCAGAATATCAGGGCTGCTCTGGAAGAGTTTTATTGATGACTCTTATTTAGGTATGTTCTCATGAGGTGACCAATTAGCCCAAATTGAATCTCTCAAAGGAAAAGAATTGTATCTTCACCCCAAGTGGAGCATAGAAATTAGAGGGAAATTCTTTCAGTCTTTAAATGACAAGTGGTTACAGAAAGATCTCTAGTGCTGGGCGGTAAAGAAATAAAGGCCTAAAACCTGACAGGCCAAAATATTGTAAGAAAATTAAATAGGTATATATAGATTTCTTAAAAAAAAAAAAAAAAAGAAAACAATTAATGTGTGGTTTATAATCCTCTCTATAGAGGAAGGACTACATGGAATTGTAAGCTGTACAGCTTGTGGGCAACAGGTGAACCATTTTCAAAAGGATTCAATCTACAGACATCCTACACTGAAAGTTCTTATTTGTAAGGTATGTGGTAAACAGTTCTACTGTTTGTTTTTGTTTGAAATGTCATATTAGTTGATTTGGCTGGGATTTTTGTGGGAGTAGTTCTTTTTTTTAGTCATTAGCTGTTACAGTTAAGGAAAGTAAAAGCGGGGGGGGAAAGCAAATATACTTACAAATTTATATTCCTGTTTTCTTATACCTCGGTTAAACTCATTGTGGTTTATGTGGAATTTAGTTTTATAGCTTTAAGGCTGTAATAGTAGTGAATTTTTAATGTTAAATGATCTGTCTGAAGTTTCTGCCTACTCATAATGTACTGTAAGAGCAGATTCAAGTCTGGATGTCCTGGTAAAGTGTTCTGTGTAAAACAAGATTGGAATAAGGAGCAGAAAAGTAGCTTCAGAGCCATCTCAGTTTCTGCAGCTCGTGGGTTGTTTTAATTTATGGCAGCTTTGAAATAATGATCTAAACCTAACCTAAACCCAGATCTGGGTCTTCAGCTGCCTGCTTTCCTGCTGGCTTCAGAGAGGCCCTGAGTTGCCTGCAATGGAAAGAGGGGGGCAACAGGGCAGGAAGGAAACATCCCTGCCCCTGCTGTGGAGACCCCTGTTAATTTTCAGAGATACAGAGATAGCTCTTGCATGTCTCTACAGCCTATAGATGCTGTATTTGTAAAGATGTTGCCCAAGGTAGAGAGATACAGCTCTGTTACAATGCACAGGTAGCATTCCTGTTCCCTTCCCTCCTCCTTCTCCCCGGTTCCTGACTGATGTTCCATGTTCAGCTGACAGGCTGTCACAGGCGTGCCCATGTAGTCTGATGTTCTGCCTCTTCTATGTATTCTGACTTGTTTCTTTTATCAAATATGCCTTACAATAATCAGCTCACACGATGACTGTCTTCCATCTCCACTGGAGTCCCAGCTCTTGTTCTAGGCTTGAAAATCCTCAGCAGGTGGCTGCAGCTGTCTGTGTTCCTGCCATGCACAAGAGACCTGGGTCGTTTTTTTAACTTCTTTAGGGTGTTGGGTTCAACAGCAGCTCTTGACTGGGGGCTCTGCTACATGAATTGCATCCAGGAGTTTTTCCTTTAAATTTTCTGTATCTACTTAGTGGAACGTGGCCTTAAGTTAATGTGGGAGTGAGGAGTGGAAGTCCCTGATCTCCATACTCCAGGTCTTCCGTTGCTTTCTGTGCCTTGTTCTGCCCTTATTTTTCTCCTGCTTAGGTCAGCAGTCCCAGATCTGAGAAGCTGTTTTCCTTCAACTATGAATGTTCCATCAAATATCTAAATATCAGACGTTACTGGGGTTTTTTGTTGGTTTTGATTGTTTGGATAGTTTAGTCGAACAGATATATAAATCTATTCCATGTAAAGGGGCATCATCATGTTAAATTCATGTGCTGAATCCTCTTCTGGATTCTGAATTCACTGATCTGCTGGGTGAAAGGACAGAATGTAGCTAATAGTTTGTATTAATGCCTGTTCAAAGTAGAACTGCAAGTCTGGGAGAACCTTTTTCACTAGCAACTGGGAAAAAAATGACATCACACCTTCCAAATTTGGTGTAAAGAGTTCAGAAACTGAAGCCATTGCTACTTCTAGCTGAGGTTTTTTTCTTACCATTACCAAATTTTCAATAAAGATACTTAGTTTGTACCTGGAAATTGAATACTTGGGTGTTAACATCAGGATAATTGCTGAAGATCTTTTTATGTAAAGCTTTATGGGCATCAGATGCTAACATAAGGAGCATACAGCTGAAAACTGTAATTTATGTAGGATTAATTGTGCTAGGGAGGATGTGATATTGATTTACGTAGGAAATAGATGGGAAAAAACTTAGAGATTTGAAGAGAAATATTCAGCTGATGTTCTAAATACACAGTTACACAGCCATCAAACACAAGCCTATTTAATTTTCAAATAAACCTTGAGCCATCTAAATAAGAAGTCAGTTTTGGGACCTATCGTATCCATGGTAGATTTTTTTTTTAGATTAACACAAATGTAAAAGGCTTAGAATGCTGAAGACCTTGCAGCTGCTGCCTTTACTGGCAGGCTTCAGAAATCAAGTGAATCTCTGAAGCCTTGTTGGGATTTAATAAAGAATTCCTTGTCCTGTCTCTTTCCAGACTTGCTACAAGTATTACATGAGCGATGACATCAGCCGGGATTCGGACGGGATGGACGAACAGTGCAGGTGAGGGTCCAGGGACTGCAGACACACCAGTGTGGCCTGGGCAGCTTTGTTTGTCAGTCAGCTTATTATTGCAAGAAATAAGACCAGTACATAAGAGCTTAAGAGCTTAATCAACAATTATTTCTCACCAAGAAATACTCAACCCCAGCGTTTTCCTATCTATTTGATTGTTATTTAAGTAATTAATAGGAAAACATTTTATAAATGAATCCAATAGCAAACACTTTTAGACATCACATTTCTAACTAAATAACATTCCCATTAATTGGGTATTGACCCATAATGCCCATTAACCTTACAAACACTTTACAGGTGGGGATAGAATCTGACATTCTAAACCTTGTGAGTCACAGAAACTTATTTCTACAGATGCATTTCCCACTTTTGAAATACTAAAGTATTTCTCTGTCCTTAGGTCAAATATCTAAATGCGTAATTCTGTCAAAATTGTGCAGTCTGTGATGCTTATGAGCTTTCTTGTCCACCACTTTTCAGGTCATATGTGCCTGCAGTAGTAATATATCAGTTAAGGCTAGAAAGACTTAAGCCAATTGCTTCTGATGTAAAATAAATCACTCCACTCCCTCCTCTCTCCAAATTTTCAGAAGAAACAGGGAAAATAAAATGTAATTAGTTTTTTTCTTTTCTTTAAAATCAGTGCTGAAGTTGTGTTTGAAAATTACTGACCATTTTAGCCTTGTGAACTTTTAGTCTAATACATGAATTTTCCGATTTTCCAATTCTCAGCTGAGTGCTTTTCAGATGTGCTTTTAAAAATGGTTTCCATAAATGGATCTGTTTATCACCTGAATTTTTAAATATGTCAGACTAAGAGTTTACCACTGTGTTGGTCTGGAGACAAACCTCTTCCATTCCTCGTGTCTCGTTTCAGGTGGTGTGCTGAAGGTGGAAATTTGATTTGCTGTGACTTTTGCCATAACGCCTTCTGTAAAAAGTGCATTTTGCGCAACCTGGGTCGAAAGGAGCTCTCGACTATCCTGGATGAAAATAACCAGTGGCATTGCTATATTTGCCATCCAGAGCCTTTGTTGGACTTGGTCACTGCATGTGACAGTGTCTTTGAAAATTTAGAACAGTTACTTCAACAAAACAAAAAAAAGATCAAAGTTGAAAGTGAAAAAAGTAAAATATATGACCATACAGTCAAGTTTTCTCCAAAGAGAAATAGTGCAAACTGTAATGGTGAAGAAAAAAAACTAGATAATTCATATTCAGGTTCACTAACATATTCTTATAAAGCACTAATGGTGCCAAAAGACTTGCTTAAGAAAACAAAAAAACTGGTTGAAACTACAGCAAATCTCAATTCTAGCTTTGTAAGCTTTTTGAAAAATGCTGCAGAAAATGTAGAAATAAGCCCAACTGTGCAACTGTGTCAGCTGAAGGCTTTTAAATCTGTGCTGAGTGACATGAAAAAAGCTCATCTGGCACTAGAAGAAGGTCTGAACCTGGAGATTCAAGCACTGAATGTTAAAATCAAAGATAAAAATACCAAAGAGAAAAAAACTGAGGTTAGATCTGAAAAAAATGAGGTGAAAAAAGATGAAGGAAAGGAACATGTGGCATTAAAAGAGGATGACACTGTACAGACGCCAAAAAAGGTTGTATCAGAACAGCCTGACAGTGAGCCCATGGATCAAAGTGTTCCAACAGTGGAACAGACTGATAACAAACCTACTTCTGGGGAAGAGAAAAAGTCTGGCAGAAATGAAGAACCTCAGTATGAACCGAACAGTACAGAGGCTTTGGACATGGATATAGTGTCCATTCCCTCATCTGTTCCTGAAGACATTTTTGAGACTCTAGAATCTGCTATGGAGATTCAGATGCCATCAGATGAGCAGGAGAGTGGAAATACAGGAACAGATCATGAGACTCCAAATTCAAATACAAAATCGAACGCTCCTGCGAAAGATGCCAAAGGTGGTACCAAGTTAAAATCATCGGCTAAAGGAACAAAAGAATTGGTTGTAAAATTGACTCCTGTTTCCCTCTCAGAGGTTACAGTTAAAGCTGAAGATCGAGACAACAGTTTAGAAAAGGAAAATAAAAGTGTTGATGCAAAGCCTAGAGCAGAAGACTGTGACCCTGTGAAACAAAATCACACTGCTGGCAGTGAACCCTCCACGGAGAACGAGGCCGTGCCTGTCGAGGAGTCCGATCTCCGGAGGTCGCCGCGCGTGAAAACCACCCCCCTGCGGCGCCCCACGGACATGAGCCCTCTGACATCCAACTCGGAGGAGGACAGCAACGACATGGGCAGCGAGAAGCGCAAGGGAAAACCAGCCAAACAGCCACGGAGGAAAAACGACCAGAGAAATCCTTCTGACAGTGCTGCTGATGGCCCCAGCCCTGATAACCTTTCCGAATCCAAGAAGCCATATGTTTTGGATCAGAGCTCGGATTCTGATGAGATGCCAGCTGTTCTTAAAGAGGCAGGAATGATGAGTCGCAGTTCCTCAGACATTGACAGCAATAGTGAAGCACCAGCAAATGATCAGAAGACTTCAGATTTTCAGAAGAATCAGCCAGTAAAGGATGAAAATGGAAAACGAAAAAGAAAAAGTTCCAGTTCTGGTTCAGATTTAGATGCTAAAAGAGGCAAATCAGCTAAAAACGCCGCCGCTGCTAAAAAGAAGCGACAAAACTATTCAGATTCTTCAAACTATGATTCTGAGTTAGAAAAAGAGATAAAAATGTTAAGTAAAATTGAGGCTGCCAAAAAGCCTAAGAAAAAATATTCCCGAAAAGAGGATAGTTACGATTCCTCTGAAGAAGAGCAGAGGAAGAAAGTAAGCAGTAAAAGAAAGGTAAATCGGAAGAAAAAGAAAGGTAAGTCTTCTGAAGATGATGATGATGTTGAAAAGTCTTCCCCAGAGAAGGAAATGAACCATTCTTCTAAAGATAAAAAAGTGGGTAAGAGGTTGTCTGCTAAGGAGAAGATAAACAGGGACTCAAAAGAAAAATCCACAAAGGGAAAACATGATGAGTATTCTGATGTTGAGAAGTCTTCACTGGAGAAAGAGGAAAGTTCTCCTGAAGGTAACAAAAACAAGGATTTGAAAAAGAAAAAGGCACAAGAAGATTCTTCTTCAGAGAGTACTGAGAAATCTGCAAAGAAAGAGCACAAGTTTGAGTCTTCAAAGGACAGACTCAAGAACAAGAAAGGATCAGAAAACAAAGCGAAGAAATCTGAAAAATTGAAAAAGAAAAGTTTCAAGAAAGAGCAAGATGATTCCTCATCTGATGGTGAGAAGTCCTCTCCAGAGAAAGGAAGTTGCAATTCTTCTGAAAACGACAAAATTAAAAAGGAACCTGTATTTACAGAAAAGAGAAATTTGAGAGAGAGAGTAGCTAAAAGAGTACACATTGATTTATCCTCTGATACTGAGAAATCTCCCCAAAAAGAGGAGAGTTCTTCTGATGATGCCATGCAGCGTAAAAAACGAACTGAAACTAAAGAAAAGAAAAAAATAAGTCACAAAAAGAAAATTTCCAAAAAAGAACAGAATGATTCATCTTCTTCTGATGAGGAGTCTTATGAAGACAGTAAGAAAAAGACTAAAAGAGGGTCAATGAAAGAAAGTAAAAGGAGTAGCTTAAAAAAGAAAGTGTCAAAAAAGAAAGTGGTTGTCACTTCCTCTTCCTCATCTGATAAGGAAGAAAATGATGAGCAGAATTCCAGTGGCGATGGAAGCAGCGACGAGCAGAAGATCAGGCCAGTGACTGAGAGCTTGATGCTGTCTTCTGGTGCAGGATTCTGTCAGTCATCAGGTGTGCAAAAGGTGTTCATGTACACCTATTATTAATATATTAATAGAGGAATTCTGTAAGGTTTGATGAAAAATATTCATCAGTTGGTAATTACACATTTAAATATTTGCAGGCAGTTAGGTTTTCTGATACTGGTTTGGAAGCACCTGTTTTAAAGTTCCTTTTCAACACAAACTATCTTGTGATTCTAAAATTACATTACTTCAGTTTGTGCAGCTTGACCCTTGAGGATGTCACAGTAAATGGAGAGGCTTGAGAAGCTGCAGTCTGTAGTTGCAGTAGGTATTGCTTTGGAGCTCGGCTTTCCAAAGCCCAGTCCTTGCTTTGCCTGCCAGGGACTGCTTTAGCAGAAACTGGATTAAAGGAGTAGATAACCCAGGGAACTCATGTTTGTCACCTCCTGGTTATGCACTGGAGATGACTCTGAAGACCTTTGGCATTGCAGGACACATTTAAAAATCAAGGAGATGATTTTTGTGCCTCACAAGAGCCATGTAGCCTTAGAAGAGCTGGTGTTACTTACAGAAATCTGTCATTGCTTATTGTTTTCATAGTAGGTTTAAGAGTAATAATTATTTTCCTTGCCAAGGCAAATTTACTTTGTCAGTGTCCTGAAGATTTGGTAAATTTAGAAAATTTAGGACTGCTGTGTTCCAATACGTAGTTTTAAAGAACTTAAGAAAGCAGTTTTCACATTACACAGACAGTAGACATGTTTTTAATAAATGAATTTTCAACTAGGAAAAATATTTCCTGTTTTAATTAGCATGACAGATAAACTGTTCAGTTTCTTTTTCTTCTAGTTATGTTTCACAGAACTTTCTGTACAGGACTTTAACTGTTGGCTCAGATACAGTTGTTTGCAAAACTGCAGCTAAACTAAAAGTGAATAAAACTACAATATGTTTATGAAGATACAAGGGGAATGGCTTCAAACTGAGGGTAGGTTTAGAATAGATATTGGGAAGAAATTCTTTCGTATGAGGGTGGTGAGGCCCTGGCACAGGTTGCCCAGAGAAGCTGTGGCTGCCCCATCCCTGGAAGTGTCCAAGGCCAGGTTGGACAGGGCTTGGAGCAACCTGGGCTGGTGGAAGGTGTCCCTGAGCTTAAAGGTCCCTTCCAACCCAAACCATTCTGGGATTCCATGATTCTGTGGTAAGACAGCAGAAGGGACACAGCTATATTTTGACTTTTCAATAAAATACTTGTAGGCAGATACTAGGTACAAAATGAAATGATTGTTATTTGTAACATCTTAAACAAAAAGCCTCACCCCTAAAAAACCCTGAAACCATCGGATTTTGAATTGGACATTAATGTTCCCCCTTTCTCCTACCAGCTTGATGGTGACCCACTTCTTCCTGAAGTTTTCCTGCAGTTCAGTTTCAGGAGAGAGTTGTTCATCTTTGCAGATGTAAAGGCTGCTTTTCTGAGTGCTGTGCTGCTTTAGATTTAGAGCCCAAGCAAAGTTTGGTTAATGGTGTTTTGCATTATCCTTGAGTAGCAGTTGGAAAATAAGTTTCTTGTTCTGTGTTTTACACAGCCCTGTAATGTTTGTTTTTCAAGGCCTTCCGATGAAGTAAGTTTAGTTGTGTCTGCACATAGTACTGGGAGTTTTAGGGCTTTACCTTGAGTGCTGCCTTACCAATGTTCTCCCCAGTGATGCCACTGCTGGGGGAGATTGCAAATAATGAATAGTTTACATAGTAATGAACTGGCTTTTTGTGTGTAGTAACTGCCATGGCTGTTAAAACTCTCCCAGAGACAGACAACTGATGGTACTCTGAGAGTTCTCAGCATCACTGAATCATCAAAGAAAAATACCTTAAAAATGGGATTGCTTGTGTACAGTTTGTGTTCACAGACTTGGTATCGAAATGGCTGAGGGGGAAAAGGTTGCCTGCAATATATCAGAAGGTCTCTGAGGCCGTGGAAGCAATTGTTTAACTTGCAAGTCACAAGTGGAAGGGTTGGATAATTATTGGAGAGAAGGGTAACAGTGTACAAATTGGAAAAATGAGATGGTGATGTGGGATGATTGGCAGTAGAGTTAGACAGAGAGAAATGGGTTGGTTTAGATTGGAGAGAGAATGCTAAAAATGGGAAGTCTAAATTGCTGCCTGCAAATCACCTAATGGGCAGTTTTAGGGAAGGCTGAGCTGAATGTGTGCTGAGAGGATGAGGCAGTGGGTACAGGATTTAGCAAAGAAAACTGATATAGGTACTAGCAAAAGTATTTTATACACTGACCATGATCAAAGCTTGACAGTTGTCCAATTCTGGAATCCCTGTCCTTGGAAATGCTCAAAACTTGATTGCCCAAGGCCCTGAAAAAACTGATCTTATTTGGGAGTTAACTTTGCTTTTAGGAGGAAATTGGAGTAAGTCATGTCCAGAGGTCTTTTCCAACCTGAGTTTGATTTTATGAAATCCTGCCTATGTTAGATTATTTTAAGAGGAGACATGTGTTGGCTTAATAAGTGAATTAATAAAGGAATCTCTTCTGTTTCTGAACAAGCTGCATAGATTGATCATCGAATGAGACTTAGAATCTGGTTTATTCAGCAGGATGCTTTTACCTAAGTGAGGTACATCCTGGGATCACCTCTCAGACAGTCCTGTCAGATGACATCTGAGTAATGCTGTTTCCAGGACAGGTGTACCTTAAAACAACTTGGAGTAGCTTCTCACAGCCTGGTTTTAGTCCAGTCCACGCAGGTAGCAAATAAGCAGTAGAGGTTATAAGTGGAGGGATCTCAGCTAGTTAGGATTGTGAGGTTTCTTTTCCTTAGCTTAATTTTACTACCTAACAGATTTGTCTGACTTATATACAAGTCAGAAGAACAAGAGAAAAGCAAGGGTAGAGGCCTGAGAGTGTGCTAGAAATAATTTGAATTCCTCTGTGTCCAACCAGGAGAGTGCAGAGGAGCTTTAAGGCGGGTGCCATCCTGGGCTGTTCTTTGTTCCGTGTCCCGCACTGTTGGTTTTCGTGTCCTTTCCATATGAGACAGTGCCATGTAGTGCAGCTGAGTTTGGATATTTACAGTTAGGATAGCACGTGGAATTCTCAAAACATAACTCTTTACACACACACATGTACTCTGAAAGCAAATGTGGATGAGGATTAGTGTTCTGCAGTGCTTCCTCATGGCAGCAGGGCAGCTCATAGGCTTGGCAAGCAATTCTGTAATGGATTCGTGCCACCTTTTCAATTTACCCAGACTCAGTAGTGGAGATTCTGATAGAGCAAATAACTTCTTGGGAAACTTCATTTCTGGCTCCTGGGAGGAGTATTCAGGTTTTGGTGTAAAAAACCCAATTCACGGTGCGTAACAAGGCAAGAATTGCAAGCTGCATGTAGTAGCAAGCATAATGTGGATAAAAGTGCTGCTTGAAAAACTAGATACTTTATTAATAAAAATACTTATTTTTATGTGTCAAGGTAGGTAACTGATAGAAAAGTGGTATTACCAAGCTATTTTTAGTGGGGATTGTTGGTGGAGATGTAGTCCATGCGCTGTGGTGTTTATTGTGCTGTCATGTATCGCTGTTCATTGCTGGGTTTCCTTGTGCTGAGTGTTCCCTGTTGGGTTGTTTTTCAGGAGATGAGGGAGAGGCTCTATCAAGGACTATTCCAATGGAGGAGGAGGAAGATGATGATGACGACCCTGAGAATAGGTATGATACCCTCCGTAAGGACTTAAACTCGATTATAACACCCCCTAGGCGTGGGCGCAAAGCGGCGCAACGGAAGAGCAAGCAGGTTGTAAAAGCCACGGCTGCCTGCCTGGTACAGACTCGCTCCCGGGCCTCCCGCAAGCCTGAACACGGGGCCAGAAAACAGAGGCCAAAGCCCAGAAATGCAAAGCAAGCCTTTAGGAGCCTTAGTTAACACACCTTGCGTAGGGTGTGTTATAAATGCTCCGCAGCACTGGCCGGGCTGTGTTCCTGTTGGAAGTGTGGGCTTTGTGACAAGTGTTTCTTTCAGGCAGGTAAAAAGCTGCTTCTGATTAATGTGAATTTCAGCTAGTTCTTTGAATAGAGGTGACACTTTGCATCTGTGCAATATGCAGTGCTGCAATATTTTCAGAATTAATTTGGTTATTACTGTTACTTAATATGCTTTTTTAATTGAAATGCCTTTTCCCAATAAAGAGAAAACACAAATGTGGGGAAAACAGTATTAGATATTTTCAGATAATGTTAATTGTCAGTAATGAATTAACTCAGTTAATTCAGCTGAGTTCTAATCCACTAAAGAGTACCTGAAGTGACTAATGTGACAATTAAGGCCCTGATTCTACAAGCACTGTGCATAGGCTCCACTGGTATCAAAGAGACTAACTATACACATATATTTTAAGTCTTTGCATAGATATTTTCAGAATTGTGGCTTATATGTATTGCTTCACTTTCAAATTCAATAAAAGTGAACCTCTGTAAGATACAGTTAGTTAAGACATGTCATATTTTGCCAGAATCATTGTAGCTATCAAAATTAGCCTGGCTAGAAATGTAAAAGCTTTGTTTCCTCGTGAGTAAATGCACAACATGAAGCATTGCTCAGTTCCGAGCCACAGGTTCTTTTTGGAAGTTATTGTAGTTAGACTGAAGAGTTGTTCAGCAAAGTTTTATATAGTATTTCAGAAACTGATTTTAATTTTGGCCATATAGCATGTGTGGGACCAGCTTTGCACAGTTGCTGATGGAGTCTTTTTCTGCTTCTGAGCCTTAATAGTTTAGAATATGGAATTTTTGTTTCACAGAGTATGTTTTGATATGTGGCTAAAGTAAATTTTAAAAACACTGTTTTATATCCTTTACGGACCTCAGTTTGGCATCAAAATGCTGCTGCTGAATTAGTTCTCGCTTGTTTTCAGTCATGAAATTTAATCAAGTAATTCAACTTTTAAAGAAAGACGCTTTTTAGGGACTTGACAGCACAGGGTCATAAGCAGAACATTTAAACTTTGGTAATATCAAGATTTTTTTTAAACTATACTTTAATTTCAGTCCTGTTTTGATTTTTTTTTTTTTCACTTTTTTCTTTTTTTTTTTTTTTGGTGAGTTTCTGGTTGATAATTAAACTGAGACACTTTTGTCAGAAGTTCAGTATTTCTCATACAAATGTTTTTGACAGATCTTAATTATTAGTTTAAGAGCTATATTGGGAAAAGAATTAATTGCTAACAACTCAGTAATATAAATTTGGGCTTTAAAAATCACTTTCTGTACTTTGTTTTTAAGCTGCCTCTTTGTTAAGTTTTTCTTTAGGGGATATTTTGAATATATATTCATGAGATGGAGAGGTATTTTGTCAATAAACAGTGTTGTCAACCTTCAGACATGTTAACTGGTAACTGCAGTCTGATTTTACATTAATCATGTGTTGTACTTGGCACTAGAATCAGAGATATAAAATGTAAAAAGATGGAACAAATTTCAAGAAGTTAAAAACTTGTTCTTCTGTTTACTCAACACAAAGTGTTTAAGTAGTTTACCTACTGATTCAGAGAAGTTGCCTATTTTCTTCCAGGCCAAAGAGGGTACCTAGTACCTGCTGGGTGTTTGTAGTGTGGGAACTCTCCTGTTTGCAAGTCTCTAGTTTAGATGTTCTGTTATTTGCATACCTGGGGATGTGCATGACATGAATATTAATAGTCTTGAAATCATTTTTGCCAAAATGCAATATCCAAGTGGGTCATACTATGCCATATAGTGCTGTATGCTTTCATCTTCTGTTGTGTAACTATTATTGGTCCTTCTGATCTTTTAAATGGTACTGTTTGATATGTTTGCAGTAGTTCTGTTTATTAAGAAGTAATTAGTGTATTTAATGCAGAATGCCTTTAAGTATTTGATGGTTACAATAAATTTTTGTAAAACATTTTTCTTGTCCAAGCATTTAATTTAATACAACTCTTGACAGCTTGAAAATCAGCCTCTTCCAACAAAGACAGCACAGTATTTAGAACAAGATGTTTGGCAGTTTTCACTCATTTTTTAGACATGTATGACATTTCATCCAAGTATTAATCTCTAAAAATCTATTTTAAAGGGTTCTGAATTTTCTAGTAATACCCCAGAGGCCCATTTAATTCAGTAGTGCTGTAGCTGGAATTGTGGTGGCTTTTATTAGCCATATACAAACCTCCTCCCCCGCCCAAGGGCTTGTTTTGGGCATTATTTCTACATATAATTCATAGGTATTTATGAACTCTGCCTGTGAGTTGATATGATCTGATTGGTAATAATACATCATGATAATGGACTAAAATTTAAAATCATGACTTTTTAAGGAAAATGCTTTTTACAGTGGTAGCATTGTCTCACCAAGATTTTAAATGAGTCCATTGTATTGGCACTCTAAAATTCATGAGCAAGAATGGTGCAAATTACCACGTGGACTTAACTCCACATCATGAGAGGCTGCACCTACTATTCCAGTTTTGCTGCAATGTCTGAAGGATAATTTAAAGTAGTCCTACAGGGTAACTAAGCAACCCCTGAGTAATTTCCAGTTTGCCTGTCTCTTGGGAAAACTCTTTTCTTTTGGCATAACTTAAAAATACGTAGTAATCAATTCATTCATTAGAAATGTATTTTGTTGGTGGTGTTCTTGCACGCCAGCAAAGGGGAAATATATTTAAATCCCAATTTATACAAAACTGTGCATATATACTATCACTTTATTCTCGAGTTGTTTTTATGCGCCTTGGCTGAGATTGCAGCCCCGTTCTGTGAGGCACTGTATAAATACCTTGGGGAAGTGCCCTTCATCCAAACCTCACAGTGTAGGTAACATGGACTGGGGCAACACCACGTGCTTGAGGTCACAGAGATAATAAACGAAATGCAGGGATTTTTTAAGTGTGTTTTGGTTTTTACTACCTGAAGTCCTGTGCTGGAGGTCATATGACTCTGTGCCTCTTAATAAATTTATTGATAGTGTTCAGCTGTTACATCTGGTTGGCCAAGAATCTTTTATGTCCTTAACCCAAGTAAATATTATGGTCCCTTCTGATTTGTGTGGGTTTCTCTGGAAGAGTGTGAGCAAGAGAGTTTCACACTACCATAGCTTGTTTTTCTTGCTGCTGTTAATGCAAATATTAAAATATTAAACTAGCATAAGAAGTTCCTTAGCTTAGAAACCTGATCGCTTTAAATGGGTTTTATTTTAAAAAAGAAATAAGATGTATTATCCTGGTCAGCATACACTGTGATTTAATTTAAAACCAGTTTCAAGAGTCCAGTACTGAAGGTATTCCAGTTCATATGGGCCATTTGTTACATCAGTCATTTGTCAGATACATTTACAAGGCTTAATCTCGTTGGGTCTGATATTGCTTGCACTTATAATTCCTATCAGATACGTAGTTAATTAAAAACAGGCATCTTTTAGATTTTGAACATCTTAATAATATCCTATGTTTTTAGCCCGACAGTAAATGCGTTGAAGAGAATGTAGCTTTTCTCACTAACAAACAGTTTCATCTCAATTCGATTCCAAGTGGTTGAGTCTTTATCCTAGATAAAAAATAGGACTAATTTTCTATGGCAAAAATAACTTCTTAATCAATATTATTGTATATAATTAGAAACTAATAAGTTTACCCAATCTGGTTGGTGGTTATGATGATTAATGGGAAAATCACAACATCTTCTGTTCGAGGATAGTAGATTTTATGCATGGTATTTTTAGGTGTTAGATACATTTGCTTTGGGTTTTCTTTTTCCCCTTTAAAAACCACTTCATGAAAGAACAGATAAAAGTGTGTGTCTTGTTTTCTTAAGACCTAAAGTCAGCCTTTTAAAGGTGATTTGTGTAGAGGTAAGTATTACCAACCACATACAAGTTGTGTTAACTTTGCTAATTCACGTGAGACCAGTCAGAGGCAGTGTTACTAGGCAGGACTTTCAGGATTCAGTTTTAATTTTTTTCAGTTCTTTTTAGTGTTTCTCATTTTTTTTCCCCTTTTCCAAAACTTTGATGATATTCTAAGCCATTTCATTGTGAAGGAAAAGTTCTGACCATTAAGAGATGGAAGAAATATAGGCTGAATTTGTTATATAAGGAGCTGTTTATTTCTGTTGCTGTTACATATGATGTAGTGGGTTTTAAAAAAAAGAAACAACCCAAACTAACCAAGCTCTAAGTCCCTTTTCCAAATCCTCTGGAAGGACCTAATGCAAAAAGCATTTGGAAGAGGATGTTACTTATCTATGGACTTCCGTAAGTTTTTGTGGAGTTCACACTGTGATCTGCTGATATATATGGAATTAAAGCTCACCAAGGGTTCTGCATGGTGAAGTTTTAATCAGCTTTTTCTTCACAAGCCATCCCTCAAAAGAGGAGGAGGGTGTGTTTTGGATGCTGGTGGATTGTCTGGCTCGCTGAACAATCTTAAGTGTTTATTAAACGATTTTGCTTCCATCTTTTAATAATTACTGAATATACGTTAGTGTGAGAGTCTTTCTGGAACCACTCAAACCCCAGAAAACACAGCTTGGAGTGTCAGGAAAGATACCTTGGGAAAATTCTCTTTGAAAGGTTCTTTTGCTTTAGGGAAACGTTACATGCTGGAAAATGAAATACTGATTGTTAAAAACTATTTTATAGTGCTCTGTAAAAGTAACAACTTAATTTCTGTTGTATAAGAAGCTTCACTCAGGAGATCCCCATTCCTTTGCTGTTTCCAAGTAAAGCTCAGTTTGTGGTTCAGTTCCATGGGTTTTGAACTGTTGTTTTGACTGGGATAAAATCTTTCCTGTTCTGAACTGTCTGCCTATGGCATACATTAATTCTGCCAAAAGGCAAGACAGACGAGGTTTGACCTAGAAAAAAAAGTATTGCATTTAAAAGTGATGACCCTAGAATGAAACCTATAGTATTTCTGATGCTTATATAGGAAGACCTGGTTTTGTTCTTTTAGGATTTTTTTTTCCCCTAGAAGTACAAATTCTCAGATAACTCCACTATTTCCCTGTGTTTTTGACATATCATTTTATATTCTGCCTTAGATTCAGACAAGATTATGTTGCAAGAGCAATGTAAAGAAAGAATTTTTCCATAGTCACTTGTACATTAGCTGGAAACTTTCTTGTGCTGCAATGAAACAATAGGAAGCTGAGTGGACAGTTTGTGGAGCAGGAAATCATAATTTTTCTGTGAAATTCAGGTCCTGTGATGTTGGTGAAACTTTTGGGGGGATGTGTATGTGTATACACAAAAGGGTTTTTGCTACAGTTGCTGTAAGGCAAGTGCTTGTAGTTAGTTATCCAAATGAATAAAATGAAATGTCTATGTTCATACATTTTATATTTCTCTCCAGTCTTCCTGTAAAGCAGGAAACCTCTCTTAAGAAGCATTATACAAATCTGCTTTCTAAAAACAAGTCAACACGTTACATTTAACATGAGATTTTTGCTGATATATCCTGTCTTGCCACAATGACTTTTCATCATGTCCTTTTTTTTTTGTTCAGCTTTCAGCCCTTTTTTTGAAGTTCTGAATGGTGTAGGGTTACACTTGTCGTTCATAGATTTATTTGAACAATGGAATAAATAGTGTTTTCTGTTTTACTTCAAAGAATTGCCAAGAAAATGCTTTTAGAAGAAATCAAAGCCAATCTTTCCTCTGATGAGGATTCATCTTCAGATGAAGAGCCGGAGGAAGGAAAGAAGAAACCTGCAAAGCAGCCTGAGAACACGGGAGATGATGGTAAGCACCCAAAAGCTCCTGGGAAAAAGTGGTGCTATGGCGCCTGTCATGATTTCAGAGGTCACTTGGGAAAACTATAATTGCTTAAGTTTCTTCAGGTTTCAGCAAAAAAATGTCATTGGTGTTGATGGGTAGTTGCCAAAGAGAGGCCAGTGTATGTGGTAATGAGGATTATCATCTCTTTCAGCCTTTCATACGTTTATTTTGTTGCTACTAGTCTGTCTCTTGTAATCAATTTAGAAATCCGAGGGCTTTGTGAGGAGTAATCTATACAGAACAATAAGTTCTGCAAGTGCACAGGAGAGATTTGGCTAACAGAGTCATTGAAACAGGCATTTTAAACATTCAGGCAGCATAAAATACTTAACATTTGGGGAAACTGGTATGTTGTTGCTTGTAATGCCCTGGAAAACCACAAAATTTAGCCTAAGTTAATTCAGATTTCAACTCTTGCCAAATTTAAGTCAGGAAAAAAAGCTGACTGGTGTGTATGTGGTACTGACTCTTATATCTGACAGGAGAGAATGAAAAGGAAGAAAATAAGTCTGTAAAGGAAGAAAGTAATTCTGAATCGGATTCAGAGGAAGAAGAATCATCCAAGAAGCCCAGATACAGACACAGGCTGCTGAGGCACAAGCTCACCATGAGCGATGGGGAATCTGGTGAAGACAAAAAGGTGGTGAAACGAAAAGACAAAAAAGAAGGGGGGAAGCGTAGAAATAGAAGGAAAGGTACATAATCCAGACCTTTTTTGTCATAAAAAGTATTTGCTTCTATAAAATAAGTCCAAGGCTTTTCAGAACGGAGATCTCAAACTGTGATTTTAAAATCTGTGTAAACGTCCTTGTGTATGAAATCTAGGATTCCCATATCTTTGATTAATAAATTGTTTTATTTGAAATGTTGAATACAAGTGCAGCTCTTTCCCCTTCCTCTGACCTCTGAATTGGATTAATCTTGTAGAGTCTTAGAATACTCATCTGAAAGAGCAGAGGCAAGCCCAGATGTCCAAACTGGGAAAATCAGTCCTGTCATTTCTGTACTTCCTCTCTTCCCTTGGACTGTTGGTAGGCCCTGGAGCACGAGGAACCTCTCCATGCTGGAATTGCAGTGTTGCAGGCTGTAGCTGAGCACCAGATGGCACTGTGAGATGAGCCTTGCCTGGGGCTTTGGTTTGCATTTCTGCAGGCAGGAACAAAGAGTCTGTCAGGTGTTGACAGTGTCCCATGGCCAGGAAAAGTGCCCCGGACCTTCCTGTCCTCGGTGTTGCACTAATGCCAGCCAGCTTTTGTGGGCTTCCACAGAATAACAGTTGTGATTTGTTTAGCATTTTCCTTCATGAAAACTGTCATTTTTATCTGATTGTATACGTCTGCTTTTCCTCCCTTATGGGATTACTGACAACATTTCTTTCAGGAGAAGTAACTGTAAATTACAGTGGCAATGTGCAAATAAGATGCAACCAGGCTGATTGTCAGGGTACTTTAGTGTCAGCCTTTTAAGTTCACTACCTTTAAGTAGAACAGTACACTGTATTTCACATTGTCTTTTATCCCTATGTTATTAATGTTAATTTCCCCAAGTATGTAAACCCCAGGTTTTAAACCTTGTTAAAGTTTAACCGAGTTAAACTTTCCACTGTTCAAGGTCAAACTGAAATTAAAGGTGCTAAATGGCATTCTAGTGTCTTAATTACCTTTTTCAATGCCAGTGATAGCTCCTAAAACTAGTTATGAGAGTATTGCCTAATAGTGCTAGTTTAGGTGTATTTTTAATTGCCCTTTGAGTGAGTTTTGAACTTGCATTACCTGAAGAAACATCAGGCCACAAATGCAGCAATGCCGTTGCATATGTTGTTAGTAAATAAGGGCTGTTTTCATGAAGTATGATTATGAAATGACATCTAAAACATTAGAAACAAAAGCTTCTGTTTAACTAAGAATCATCTTCTGTTTTCTGCAGTTCTACTCTTCCCACTGAGGTCTCTCCTCCTCACCCAGTCTTTACCTTCTGATATAATACTTTGTCATTTGTCTTGTAAACTGTATGTAGATATATTCATGCATAAAGACCTCAAGTCTTGTTGGCATAATACACCATCTCCCAGGACTCAGCTAGTGCTTCAATATTAAGCTTTTTTACTCCGTACCCCTTACCATTCCTCTTGCTTCTTATTGCTGTGCTTAGTGGGTCTGATATTGTCTGAAATGAACCTTGACAGTGCTTGTTGGTCTTGAACGATTTGTTGAACCACTGGAAGTTGCTGACTTTGCAGTGAGGCTCCACCTGAAATGGTGTTTTGTTTTTCAAGTGAGCAGCGACGATTCCAATGACTCCGAGTTCCACGAGTCTGCAGTGAGCGAAGAAGTCAGTGAGTCTGAAGATGACCAACGTCCAAGGACAAGGTATAAATAAAACTCTGCTTATCCTGAGTTTGGGTTTTGGTTTTTAAGACTGCAGTTTAGGCAGGGACGTGGTAAAAGTTAAAGACTTTGGATTGGTTCTTAAAACCCTTGATGAGACTTGTTTGTCATTCTGTATCTGCTAATTAATTTCGTTGCAAACGTGGGAATTGTGAATTGGTACTGCAGGAGGGAGCACACAACAACTTGATGAGCCAGTATAAAACAAAGATTAAGAAAAAATGAACATTTTTATGCCAAACACATCACTGTCAACTAAGGGATGGTGGATTGCAGTAAAAAAACTAATGCTTACCAATTCTGAGATTCCGTGGGGTTTTCTGGGATAGACCATTGCTGTGTGTCCGGTGAGTTGAGGGGGAGGGAGGAGGGAATTTGAAACTGCACAAAAGGAGTGCATATTCTGCTAGTTAGGAACAATTTTATTATTGTTAATCAGTAATATTGCCATTTTCTAATAGATCTGCCAAGAAAGCTGAGGCAGAAGAAAACCAGCGCAGTTACAAACAGAAGAAGAAACGAAGGCGAATAAGGGTTCAAGAGGATTCGTCAAGTGAGAATGACAATAAGGTACCACGTGGGGTTTGGAAGTAATAGATGGGAAGTAATAAATGTCTCTCTTCTCCACTGCTCAGGGACTTGGGTATCTCAAACAGCTTTGCACAAAGTACAGTAAAAAATTACAACTCTTCAGTGTTAATTCAGGCTAAAATTTGTAAAATGGCACCATTAACTTTTCCTGTCTAGATCTTGAGAAAAATCCATGATGTTTAAATAAATGGATTTTTTAATCTGAATGTAAACGAGACAAATAGTAGATTAGGGGTTTAGTACTACTAGGGTTTCTTTTCCTGTGTGGAGCAGGTAAGAGCTGGTCCGATCTAGCACCACTATAATAGAAAAATAGTTCTTTATTAATTATTATTAACTACTAGTAAATGATAACAGTGCCTTCAGTACTGCCTTGGCACAGCTGGGCTTATCTTTAGTATTTAGTACATTACAGTTAAGGTGGCACTTCTTTTGTCATGCTGGCTAACTTTTAAAAAGGTATCTTTTTTTCTTATTAGCTAAACTTCACCTGTGTTTATAAGAATTTTTTGGGGCTTGTCTAAGAATGAAGTTTTGATGGTCTGTGCTGTAATTTTCTTGCTAGTATACACTTTATTTAATTTCTAACAGAGTAATTCTGAGAATGAGGACAATGATGATTCAAAATCTCCTGGAAAAGGCAGGAAGAAAATAAGGAAAATTATTAAAGATGATAAGCTTAGAACAGAAACCCAGAATGCACTTAAAGAAGAAGAAGAAAGAAGAAAACGTATAGCAGAGAGAGAACGGGAGAGAGACAAATTGAGAGAGGTATGGTCTGTTTTCTTTGTGAAATGCTGGGAGGTGGAACTGATGATGTCTAAGACAGGTATTTCTACCTGAATTTAATCTGATAATTCGTTTGAAAACTACTTACATGCAGCCTTGTAAGCCACAAGTTTTATTTGCAGTTTCCTTTGGGTTAACACTGGCAAGTTTTATTTGACTACTGTGAGCTTTAGGAAGCTGTTTTCATTCCCTACTGGTTCACTTTTCATGGGGAAAAACACTCTGCAGGAGTGAGTTGTGGTGCATAGTAAAGAATTGAAGATTTCTCTTTACTAAATAAGTTATGACTCCCAGTTTGTTAAATCTAGTGCCTCTCGAGTGCTTGGCATTAATCATATGAGAACTATTCCTGTGATGCCCTGTTTCTGTTTATAGGTGATAGAGATAGAAGATGCTTCACCTCTGAAATGTCCCATTACAACTAAGCTGGTTTTAGATGAAGATGAAGAAACCAAAGAACCATTAGTGCAGGTTCACAGGAGTATAGTTACCAGACTGAAACCACACCAAGTAGATGGTAAGGAAAGAGAGATTAAAAAAAAATAATTTTTTTTTTCTCTCCAAGGGCACAGCACCTTATGCATCCTGGATTACATCACGAGAAAAACTCCTTGACAGGCAGATACCAGAATGTTCCCTCTTTTCTCCCTGTCCCCAGTCATCTGCAGTCCTTACAGTAATATTTTCTTACCCAATTGCTACATCTTCAGTGAAACTGTGAATATAATCAAGTTCAAGGCAAAGATCACCCCACTTGACAAAGATCACAACTCACTGGACAGAAAGGAATCAATAATTATCCTAACAACCACTTTTCTAAGCATTACCATGACCTTTAAATGAGCACACCTGTTTCTTGTAGGCTGAACTTCGGTAAAATGAATGTTTAGTAAGAACTTTCAATAATTTTCTTCAGGTGTTCAGTTCATGTGGGATTGCTGTTGTGAATCTGTAAAAAAAACAAAGACATCTCCTGGTTCTGGATGCATTCTTGCTCACTGTATGGGCCTGGGGAAAACGTTACAGGTAAGGAACAAAAGTCATCTCATTTTTTGGTCGGTGGCTTCCTCTCAAAAGCTGATGCAGCAAAAGCCAGTTTTGATGGCTTTCCTGTTTCACAGGTAGTGACTCAAGGAGAGTTGCTAGAGGAAATGTTTTGTGCAGAGATCTTGAAGCTGTGTTTGTAGCATACAACTATGAAGATTCTGATACACATTTAATGCTTTCTCTGCTTTAAAAATATATAAAATTGAATTAGGTAATCACTGATATTCATGTGAAAAGGTCCAAGTGCTGTGTAGCTCCCCTGCAACTCAGAACAAGAAAATACAGTGATAGGAGACAGACTTCAGGAACCTGTTTATAAGACAGTTTAATGATCTTAAGCAGGTTGTGTTTAAATTTTAGTGACTTCCTCATTCATGTGTTTCTCCCTGAACTGTTTGTTTTCTTGAGTGCTTTTTAAATTTATTTGCTGTGCTGATAAAGTACAAGCTTATTGGGTTTGGGGCTTTTTTAAATGCCAGACTTTTAGTGCCTAAAGTCCAATGCTTTGTGCTTTTGCTGCAGTTTAGACACTTCTGGGCTGAGGGACAGAGTCGTTTGTTCCCATCAGTAATTGTTCATATGTACGTGCAGATTTTTGGAGCAGTTAGGAAACTTGGTTGCCTTGGCAGTTCACTGTAGGACATAATTTCAACCCCTTTTTCACTTTACTTCTTTTTTTCCAGTTCTTTGCTTCCTGACATCTTCAGGTTCAAGCTTTCATTGTTCCTTCAGGGCATGTTCCGTCTCCTTTACACTGCTGAAGACTGCTTTGTAAAAATCTTGAAAACAGAATATTGTAGCATTTCTTAAGATCTCTGTATTTCTGGGTCTCATCCAAGTGGTTCTTCCGCCGCGTTAAAAGTTGCGCGGTGAACAATTTGACATTTCTATTAGTCCTTAATAGCGGAAGCTTAATCCTTGCCTTCAAATGTTCCTGCTTAAGCTCATCAGACAATGCTCACAGCTCTTGCTCTTGGGCCTCTTGCAATCATTGCAGGCCTCTGGAGGAGCTTATGCCTTTGACCTTCAAATAGGTGAAAGATCAAACCCAGTTTTCTTTTCCCTGCATCTCCATATTGATGCTCTTTTCTGGGTAGTCAGGAGTGTTGAATTCCCTTTGTGTTTGCTTCTTTCCAAGCATCAGTCAGCCTTCATGAGCTCTGGGTTTGCATTTAGCCAGGTGTAGCACCACCACTCATCCTGTGAGCAAAGAGCTGGGGTGAGCTGCCTGTCTGGCTCTGCTACCTGGTCTCTTCCCAAGGATCCCTTTAGCAGAAGTCATTTGTCAGAAGAACCTTTCCCTCTGATTCTGGGAAAGAGGAAGGGGATTTTTCAAGAACTCTGAAGAAGAAAGGTAGGTGACAGCCTTGTCTGTGTTTGAAAAGACAGTCAGAAAAGCAGGGCCACTGTGATCTCCCTGCCGTTGGCCTTCATTGATGCTATTTCCTCATTTCTGGAGGAGGGAGATATTCCCACATTTTTATCAGGACAACTGGTCAGCAAAATGATCTGCTGTGAATTTTTTGATCTCTAACTTGAGCTGAATCATTAGAAATGCAATTGCAGCTTCTGCAGACATTGGATTGACAAGAACCGATTTCAGCTCGGGATCCATCCGGGCCTCCCTGTGCTGGGAGTGGTTCTTAGCTCCAAAGTCCCTTTTCAGGAGATCCTCCTGGTGCTCTGGGGAGTTTGACCAGCAAATCTAGATCACGTTAGCAGCCAGCACTTGTGCAGCACTTCATTCTAAATTCTTTCTTCACATCCTCCAAGTGTGGATGCACTTTGCCCATTCCCTGGAGTACAGTCTCTTGAGCTTGGCAATGGTGGTTCTCAGAGAGGTTGTTTTTTTCCTACAATGAGGTAGACCTTTTCACCATCCTCTTCCACCTTGGTCACTTGTGGTGAGAGCTTCCCCACTGGATTGGGAAGCCCTGTCACCTGACCCAAAGGCCCAGCATCTGTTCATTCCTAGACAGCTCAGTGTATCAATGCCCTGGAATTCCAAGCTCCATGGAGTTTGGCTCAGCATTTTCGTGCCTTAGATGGATTCATAGTCTGCAAGTGACTGCAGCCAGCTCTGCAACATTGGCAGTCACTTGGCAAACAAAATGCTGTGAGGTCCTGTGACAAGCAGTCAGTCTTTGACACCTGAGTGTTTGGAATGAGGCATCTCTGTAGTTTTTACTCTCTCACTAGTAGTGCTCACTGTGCCTTCCTGGTTGGTGTTTGTCAAAGTCAGCAGGCCTGGATGCTGCTAAAGAGCAGACCTGGCTTGGCTTGATGCCTTTCACTGTTATTATTTTTAGAGCCCTGCAGTGTGCTCCAGGAGAAAGTCTTCAGAGTGAATCCAGCAGGAGGTGGCTGTTATTCCTTGCTGGCCTTGGCTGTGCTCAGGTGGCTTCCTGATCCTTGAGTTTGCCCTCTAAACCAGGAGCTTCAAACAGCACAGTTACATGAGAAATAGCTAATCCTGCTCTCTGACCTAATTCAGACAGTGTTTTTTTAGAACTTTCTGGTCCCAAGAATATTTGTGTACCAGCAGATTGTAGGATATGGTCAAGGAATGCCTTGACTGGCAAAACATTTTCAGATTCTGTGAATCCCTTGGATTCTTCTGCAAAGAACAGGCTCAAGGGAAGCTTGGGTTTTGTGGTTTTCTGAATCTGGTTTTTCTGGTGGACCTGGGGGGTTTGAGTGCCACAGAGCTGTAGATGATCAGAGGGACTGATGTCATTTGCTGTATGTGCAGTTTAGGTAGCCTAAGCTGCAGTCTTGGTTGGTGGTGCACAGCATGTGGACAGCAGGTTTTTGAGAACTCCAGCTGCAGTATGTACAGCTTTGCTTTGTTTGGGGAAGCTGGGGAGACAGACACAGTATTTTGACAGTCTGCAATTCTATAGAACACTTTTGAAGATCACCTTTGAAGAGTATATTTTTACATGCTTGTTTCTAACTTAGATGTTGTGATTCTACAGGAGTAAATTGCACTTTTTACTGGAGATCTGTAATGCTTTGCAGGACTTGCCTCAGGGACTTTGTATACTTATGTTTTATGCACTATATGGTTTAATGAAATGTTTCACAGCAGAAAGTATTTTTCTATGTGACCCATATGTGTTAATGACTAGTATTGTGGCTGTAACTTCTTGATAATCAAAGAAAGCCATAGTTACAAACACATATCAACAAAAACCATTTTTAAGGCTGGTGCTTACAGCTTAGGTAGCTGGTTTTTTCCCTCTGTATTCATCTGCCAGTCATTCTGCTGTGCTCTATGATGGCATTCATTGTTTAGCTCTTAAAAAGAGCTGAATCAGCCATCAGTTCCAGCAGACTTTGCAAACTGCAGAGCAGGATGTCAGGAGTGATCAGTGAAATCAGGCAACTGGGACCTTGCTGGCCAGGATGCAGGACTTGGGTGCTGAGTCTTCGTGGGTACTTGTTGCATCTGAGCACGAGATGCTTTAGTCTTAACACAAAACAACCAGTGACTCCTTTTGTCTTGCAGCAGCTAAAAGCAATTTGTTACCCTGTGTTCCAAGCATAGTCATGCAGTTAGAAATTCCTTTGAACAGTGTATTAAATCAGAGTTACCAGATACCAAGATTTTATCCAGAAAGAACTGTGAGAAGTGTAGATTAGAGTGCAGTCACCACTAAAAGTCAGGTGGGAGAGCTGGAGATCACTGACTCTCCTGCTTCTGAGTGCTCTAGTCCTGCCTTCATTTACTGCTGCACAAAACAGGCCCAGCACTGAGTGACCCAGAAGATTTCAGGTATTTCTCAGGCCTCAGGGAGGTGTTGTCATCTGCAACATAGAGCCAGGCTGGCTACAGGGTGAATCCTTGGAAAACAGTTCCATAACCTGCTTCAGAGATCCTCTGAGAGAATTTGCCAATACATTGAAAAAATGCGAAAAACTGTTTTAAGTCTGAAATTTTCTTTCAAGAAACATGAATGTGAATTTATTTGATGTTTTGGGCAAGTTTTGGGAGAAAGCTTAAAAATGACCTAATAGAAATTTCGAATTTATGAAGATGATTGGTGAAATGTAAAGGGAGGGTTCCCTACTTATGAAATCCTTCAGCAATTCAAAACTGCCTGTAGCTCAGTATGTGAAGGATGTGTGCAGCCATGTAACACAGAGTAAGAAGTGTATGAACTCAAAATACACCTGTATTAAATTTTAAGCAGCAAGTTGAAAACAGAAAAAGCATGTTTAAACAAGTCTGTTGTTGGTAATTAATTACATAATTGAATAGATACTTGTATCTTTCTGTCCCAGTGTTGAATCCTCAGTGGTTTATTTAGTGTTCTGTTTTTAACTCTTGCAGGTAGTAAGTTTTCTCCACACAGTCTTGCTGTGTGACAAGCTGGATTTTCGGACAGCTCTGGTTGTGTGTCCACTGAACACTGCCTTGAACTGGCTGAACGAGTTTGAAAAATGGCAAGAAGGTTTAGAAGATGAGGAAAGACTAGAGGTACAAGACTTAAAAACACTTTCTTAAAAATGAAATAATTGAATGGTTTACACGTGGTCGGGCAGCTCCACCACTCAAAATATAGGCTAAGGAATGTGAAAAATCTGCTTGCATTAATAAGTCTTAAATAGTAGAAGTTACACCGGCATTGCAGTATTGTGAGAGGAATTCCAGCCTGTTTTTCCCCTTTGGAAGGTCTGTGAGCTGGCAACCGTGAAGCGGCCTCAGGAGAGGAGCTACATGCTGCAGCACTGGCAGGACGAGGGGGGCGTGATGATCATAGGCTACGAGATGTACCGAAATCTGGCACAAGGCAGGAATGTGAAGAGTAGGAAACTTAAAGAAATATTCAATAAAGCATTAGTTGATCCAGGTAAGTGAAAATTAACACATTCTGTATGTATTACACTTCCCGGTTTATGCCCGGGAGCAAAGTAAATGAATAATAACATCAGTAAGATTGATCAGATTTTCTTTGTTGCCTTTTCTGAGTTACGGAAGTTCTTGTCCAGAAACTTCCCCATCTGCTTTTATAAATAACAGAAGTCTTTGTAACAGATCAAATGCAAGAATGACCCCAGGAATATATCCTGGAAACTTTTCCCGTTAAGTTTTTTTTCTACCATTTCTTTCTTGACAAGGTGATTTAAAGTAACCTTATGTCCGGAACCTAAGGGTATTTTCACCTGCTAATTTCTTACAACCAGGAACTGTTTTGTCCTTGATAGAAATCTCTCACTAAGGGGGCAACTACACAGGAAAATAGTTGAATTTGTGCCTCAGAAGAGTGAAAAAAACAAATGTTAATTAAGTGCTAATTAAGTGAATTCAAATAAAGCACTTAATTATTTTTTTTAGTCTTGAGAAGCAGATGTCTGGTTTGAGCTGAGCTGAACTGAGCAAACTTACATCAACATGTATGGAAGCACTTGAAAGTATTCCAAGTTAATATTAACTGATCTATCAGGTGGTCACAAAAAAGAACTAAGAATTTTAGGACTAGCAAGTTTCACCAAAATAGCAAAATTTCCCTTCAGATTCTGAACTGGCACCTGATACTGACTTAGTTATGCAGCATGCAGTGTATCTTAAAAACTGTTTCTAAAAGGCACCTTTGCTGTAACTTCGGGATTTCTCTGCCTTTCTCTTTAAATTGAGAATGCAGATAGGTAGGTGGGGTAAATGGAGGTGGGTTTTCTTGGATTTTAATTATCTGACTGGACTTTATGTTGACACTGTGTGATTGATTTTCTTTTTTTTTTTTTCCCCTTTCTCTTTCTTGTTGATAACTGTACTTGGTGAGCTTGATTTTGTGAAGTTCCAATTAATAGTAGGACTGTGAATTTTGTTCTGACTGACAAAGAGTTTATTCTAATGGGGAAAATAACTTTGTGATTATTGGCATTGGCCAAGTGGAATTGGCATCTCCAGTGCTGCAGAAAGCCTATTTGAGCAGCTAAAACATTAATTAATTTTCTGCCAGCTTGACTCACAAAATCATATAATTGCTGTGGAGTCAGGGAAGCTCTAGTACAGCAGCTGGTGAACTATTTTTGTGGTCATGATGATTCTACACACATTATTTAAGCAGTGAAGGAAATGCCCTTCTTGCCAGTGGGTCTTTTGACTCCTAAAGTTGTAGTTACTAAATACAAACAAACCAAAAACCCAGCAGAAAACCAAAACAGAAAAAAAAGTGTAGGGGAACCCCATGCTGTCAGTGTTATTCTGTGTCTGATTTGCTCAGTATATTGCATTTCTTGAGAATATTGTCAGGAAAGTCAAAGCCAGAGAAGAAAAGTGTGAATTGCTGTCTCAAAGTAGTGGTGACAGGAAAATAACTTGGTCCTCAGGGGGTCATGTTCTGGTGCAGCGAGGAAATAAAATGTGATTGATTTTCGTGGATTTTTTTCCTCATGGAAAGTGTGAACATGGAACCTCCTGTTTCATTCTCTTCTTGGACTCGTGGGTTGGTGGGATGGAATCAGACCATAGGGAAAATGAACCTTGAAATAACTCTGTAATTATTTTCATAGAACCATAGAATCTTTAAGGTTGGAAAAGACCTCCAAGGTAAAGTCCAGCCTTCAACCAAATGCCCTCTAAACCATATTGGGAAGTCTGTTTTGTTTTTTTTTTTTGAACAGTCCAGGGATGGGGACTCCACCAGCTCCCTGGGCAGCCCCTTCCAGTGCCTGACCACCTTTTCTGTGAAGAAATTTCTCATAATATTCAACCTGAACTTCCCCTGGTGCAGCTCAAGGGTATTTCTTGTTACTTCGTGCTGTTTCAGATCTTCCTCTATTTTAACTAATTGTGAAAAACCAGAAGTGTCCATCTGTTGTTATCCATTAGTTTGTGGAGCCATTTGGATTGGCTAAGTTGATGAGAATGTTCACTGCAAGATACTTATTTATTTCTTAGCATGGACAGTACAGCAGGCTGGCAGGACAAGGGTAGAAGTGATGTGCTGGCTGACTGCTGTGGCTGGAAAGAGGAAAACCTTTGCCCCTGGGAGCATTTTCCATTTAAAAAGCTGCAAATTGGTATTTGAGTGCTGATTTAATGATATGTGTCTGTTCAAGTGAACACTGCTGGGGTATGACATACTGTATAGTAGAAGCTTGTGTTGCAGTGTAGAGGTTTAGCCAAAGTTTATGGGTGGAGAACTGATTTCATTAATTAACTAGCTCTGCTATGTTAAATAATGGCAGGATTTTAAACACATGCAGAGCAACAAATGGTTTTCCATGATGCTTTGTGCCACTGTGGAGGTGCTGTTGGTTTGTGGATCACTGCTGTGCTTTGCTCGCAGCACTGCAGAAACTTCCTATTTTTTTCTAAGTGTTGCTACTAATAAAAATTCCTTTACTGTTTGACTTGGAAACTGCTCTTCAATTGGCAGTTGTATGAAGTTCTTGTAGACTTCAGAGGAACAGGAGAACTGTGTGTATGTATCTCTGTATATCCATCTTTTATGTGTTTCAATATGTTAACACCTGCAAATACAACAAGGAATTTTTGAGGAAAGATTGCAAGAGTAAGGCTTTTCAGCCTAGAAAAAAGACAACTAAATGACAATTTTTCCGTCATGTAAGAGCTGGTTAACGAAAGGAGTTTTACCAGTTGGTTTTGACATCAGTTGGAGAAAGGAAAGGGCAGAATTTATTCGGATTTGCAACAGAGATGATTTAAATTGGGTGTTATTGCACAGTGTTTTAGCAAGAGAGAGGTCATGGTGTTTGCCACTTCTGTCAGGGAGGATTTGTCTGTCCCTTTCTCATAACTCTTATCTCAGATGGAGAAAATAGACTAACTAATCCCTTGAGGTCCCTCTAAGTTTTACATTCCTTTATAATATTTTGAGGAATGTTCTGTCTGTAGTGACTTGTATTTGTGTTTTTTAAGAACAAGGAAAAAAACCCACACATTTATGAAAATCCTTGCTGCTGACTTGGAGCCAAGATGTTAGTTCAAAGTATCAGTGCCTGCCAAACAAAGCACAAATAATTGTACTAAGATAGGAGGGTTTTTTTGTATTTTTGCTGTCATTCACTTATCTGAAGATGTTAATGGATCACAGTCTTTAATGAAACGAGGACAGGTGAGAGGATCTGTCAGTATTAGAGATGGTTGGCTGAAATGGAAGGAGGACTTTGTATGTAGCCACTCAGTGCTTTTCATGCTGTCAAAACTGGGAAGGTACAAAAGTTGTGAAATAATATTGGGAAATGTTTCTGTGGCAGGTGTGAAAATTCAGAAATAAGTAGGCTTGGACAAGCCTAAGTGTTTGGAATTCACATGTGGATTTTCAGAATTGTCTTCTAGACTTGGCTCAAGAATCTTTTATTTTTTTCTCCTTGGAAATAAATATTTACTTGATTCCTTTTCTGTTAATGTGTAAGGTTCAAACCACTTTCTGACCCTTAAAATGGTACAATTGAGGTGACTGGCACTGGCATGAGATCATGTAAGGGGTCAGAGGTGTAATTCTCTGTTGTTGATCACTGCCCTAGAATTAATTTTCTTCTTTACAAGGCAGTTTAAATTTCGTCTGAAGAAAACTGTTCTTAGTAAGTTATAGAAGATTGGATTGTCCTTGCTGATAAACACCCCTTTGCCACCTCAAATATCAGCCTTTTTAGAGCTAAATACTGAACCCAGCTTATGGCTTTTCTCCAAGGTGCATCAGCTTGCCTTCCCTGACTGCAGGGTTGGTACTGTTGGAATTGAGGTCGGGTTTAGAGCTTGTAAAACATTCCCTCTAAGTTATTAGAGGCATCCTCGAATATCTTTTACTACTCCTTTCAAAAAAGGAACTTCCAGAAATTGCCCCAAATCTGAAAACAATTAGGGTGTGTAAGTCTGTTGTGCCTAATTTGGTGTTATTTATCTTAAACCCCAAACTATAACATTTAATTTTAACAGAGTGGCTTTGCATATTGTGGAAATGTGTTGTGGTGTGGTTTTGACATTCTTGGGTTTATCTTCTGGAGGAAAGCTGAGGACCTTTCTGAGGTGACTTTCAGCTACAAGGTGACAATTCTCTTGTCTGTAATTTCAAATCAGATTTGGTTGTGTTTTATCTTATCAAGGCTTCTGATTGCACTGTGTATCCCTACTGATACTGACTTGTTGCCTTAATGAAAAATTGCAGGTGACCTGAATTTTGGTGGGTTTTGGGGTTGCCTGAGTGTCAGTAGATGGCAGCCTAAAGCTGGAGGGAAGGAATAGTTTTCCAGAGTTTTGACAGGGTTGATGGAGGTGTAGCCATGCACTCACAGCTGCAGGGATGGACCATTTTAGTAGGAATATATTACAAAACTGTAATTAATCCTTCCCATGAAGACTTCACAAGCAACAACCTGTTGTTTACCAGAATGGCTACTGTAATGCTTGTGCACAGGCTGAGTGAGAACCCAAATGGTGCTAAAAAACCCCACCATAAAACACACACACACACAAGTTTTAAAAAAAAGTTAATAACATCAGCAGAACAAATTTTGGGTTCTTTAGTCTGTCGGTTTCTTTGTGGTTATAAAGTATGGGGGAGATCTAATGTTGTTTCTTTTCTAGGTCCTGACTTTGTGGTTTGTGATGAAGGACACATTCTGAAGAACGAAGCATCTGCTGTCTCCAAGGCAATGAATTCTATTCGGTCTAGGAGAAGAATAATTCTTACAGGAACACCACTGCAAAATAATCTTATAGAATGTGAGTAGTTGTCTGGTTTAAGAAGCATTTATTTCCTTGATTATACTTCAGTCTGTCAGCAAGATAAAGATAGATTTAGTTTGATTAAGAGGAAAGAATTTGATACAATGAAGCTGCCTGTGAGTTCTCGGTATCTATATTTGGAAATGACACATTTATTTTCTGTTTGAATTAATCCCAGTACTGTGCTTTCCATTTTGAACAATTCAAGTGTGATCTTTTTGTCCTAGATCACTGCATGGTTAACTTTATTAAGGAGAATTTACTTGGTTCAATTAAGGAGTTCCGGAATCGGTTCATAAACCCGATCCAGAACGGGCAGTGCGCAGACTCCACTCTGGCAGACGTCAGAGTGATGAAGAAACGTGCTCACATCCTCTATGAGATGTTGGCTGGATGTGTTCAGGTAAGAACAGTTTGGCTCTAGCTGCACATTTCATTTAACTGCAGGGAAGGAGAGGAGTGATTTCATCTCGGCCTGATAAAAGCACCCAAAGGCCTCTAAACTTGTTATCTGAGAGCTCCATTAACTCTTTTGACTTTATTATATTTTCACTGAGTCTTAGATCTCTGCACTATTTATTGTGAGTAGAAAAAATTACACTGACACTTGGATAAAAACTAAGAAGTTTGTGTATCCTAAGCAGGACATATACATGTGTTGAAGAATAGAGCTGTTTCCTGCAGGGGTCTACAAAATTTTATGATAGAGTGGGGCATTAGTTGCTTTGAAATATTCTTATTTAATTTGATATGCATGTTTAAAGAATACATATTTAAAAACTCAACTACCTTAAAATCTGCACAGAAAGTTGGTGATCCATAGTTTGTCACTTGGTTATGAATTCCTCTTTTTTCTGGTCTGAGAGAATCAGTACAATGGGGAAGAGGAGAGAAAGAAAATTATTCAGGTCCAAAAGAGTGAAGAATTTGTTATCCTAAGGACCTTAGATTAAAAAAAAAATAAGCAAAACTGCCTAGACTTCCAGAATAAAGGCTGGATTCTTCACCCTTCAGTTAAAACCTGCACCTTGTGGGCTATCAGCAGGGTGTTCCTGCTCTTCTGCTTTCCAACACCAGGCCTCAGCAGCCCAGTCGAAGGTGTGACACCCTGTAGGCACAAAGTGCTTCCTCCTGGCTGGGCAGTTGTTGGTAGTGGATTTAATGATCCATGTGAACACGAGCTGGGTGAAATGATCGTGGTGGGACAGTGCCTCAGGCAGAGAAATAAGGAGCTTTATGGCAGTGTAAAAGACTTCCTATCATAAAATCTTGGAAATAGGAATAGTACTGAGAGCATGATGTGCATAATTCTATACAGCAGTACAGGAACACAAACTGAAAGACAGAATGGGAAGAGCAGCATAAATATCAAGTAAGTGTTATGTGTGTTCGGGTGCTGGGCACCCTGTGTTTGTGCAGCACTGGGTGGAGCCCACAGGAGCAGATCCTGTCCATGGAGAGCAGCTTTCCCTTTTGCTCTTTGAGCTACTGTATCACTGCCTTACAAGAAAACAACTCTGTTGCCAAAGGATGTTCTCAGGAGCCATGAGGTGTCACCATCAGCTGGACCTTGTGGGAGCTGCCCGCAGGCTCCTGTTGCTGAGGGTGCCCTGCAGGATAACCTGGGGTTTGTGCAGCACAGCACAGGCAGATCAGCTCTGATCAAGGTCACTTCACTCCTGAATCTCTGGTCAAGATCAATCACCATTTGGTTGAAGTGGGGGTAGGGAGACGTAGACTCTGTAACAGTCAAAAAATTAAAATAGAAGTAAAATCTGCATCGCCCCAAGCAAGTATTCAGAAAACGTGTTATCCTGAGTGGGAGTTCCTCCATGATACGAACACTGATATTAGCTGCTTGATTTGCCCATGCTTTCACAGAAAAAGGTTTTAGTATTCTCACTTAAATATTTAGTATTTCACACTTGCCTGACATGCTTTCGCAGAAAAGGTTTTAGTATTATAAAAAAACCCACAAAAGTAGTTCCCAGAGCAGCTACTGGAGTTGCAGTCAACTCTGCAAGGACTTGGAACTGGACATGGGGTTAACAAGTCACAGACTTTTGCCTATGTAACCACACTGACTAGGTAAGATGGGTTCCTGCTGACAGGACCTGTAATTGGGTTGTATTTCATGGGTTATTTTTCCCCCCTTTGTGGTTGGAAAGCATCTGAATCGTTGTAATTTATCCATTTGGCATTGAAGATGCCAAAAGTTCTTAAGCTCTCGGGAGTCATTTTCGTGTTTATGTGACTAAAGCACTGTTTGTAAAATTGCAGAGGAAAGATTACACAGCATTAACAAAATTCCTCCCTCCGAAATATGAGTATGTTCTGGAGGTTCGGATGACTCCTATTCAGTGCAAGCTGTACCAGTACTACTTGGATCATCTGACAGGTATGTGCCTACA
This sequence comes from Manacus vitellinus, assembly GCF_001715985.3. Lineage (NCBI taxonomy): Eukaryota > Metazoa > Chordata > Aves > Passeriformes > Pipridae > Manacus > Manacus vitellinus. The sequence goes on from NW_021940704.1 coordinate 1,923,811, forward strand.
GTTCTCTCTGGTCACAAGACTGATGGTCATTTAATAAGGTGCATTTTGCTGTAGTTGGTAGGTTGGGGTTTTTAGATGTGTTGTTGGCTCTGTGGATGTATTTTTCTGCTTCCCGTAAGATTTACTTTAGCTCTTGACACTTGAATTGTAGCAAAACATCTGGGCTTTTTGAGAAAGAATAATAATATTTGTATCTCTTAACAGCAGTCCACCTTCAGGTTTTGGTTCATAGATATTTCTTTCTTTTCTAAGTATAAAATATAATTGATTTTATGTCTTCCAAGAGTAAGAAGAAGGTATTGACTGTAAGACTGGAGGGAGAGAATACTGAATTGAGCTGTCCTGGTGTAAGCACAGCCAAGCCCTGCAGTTCCCTTCTGCCTTTATGCCAGCTGAAGCTGTTGTTTGTCAAATATTGGCTCTTTTGTGGAACTGTCTCTTCTTTTCCTCTCAAAACCCATAAGTCTAGGTTTCACAGTGACTGTGCTCTTCATCAGCTTTCAGTGAGATCTTGACTGGTCTGTCTTGGAAATTTGCATCTTCCCCCCAGAAAATGTAAATTTGTTTAATTGAAAAGGTGTATAAGGGGAAAAAACACAACCCTGAAATGTGTTACTGTGGGCTGGTGTGCTGTTCACTGCATTAGAGATGAGCCACTGTAGCTTGTAATTTTAGTATATCAAGGTATTGGGATATCAACGTCTCAGTGACACGTGTCCCACACACACTGTGGGAATGGTCATCTCCAGGAATGCCTGGGGAGGTTTTCTGTACCTCTGTGCTTCACACAGCCACGTCCCTCAGCTGCAGCTCTTGGCTTCTGAAGCAATTCACTTAATGAATTTCATAGTCAAGAAGGTTTAAGGCACTGCTAGTAGGATTTTTTGTAAAGCATGAAGCAGGCATTCCCTTTCTGCAGCAGTTACAAAATGTCCTACATAGTCTGCTGGACCAGTTTATTATATTTTTTTTGCACTTGTTAAACTACCTGTCTTAAAATGCTTGTCACTGAGGATTTTTTAAACCATATTTTTCTGTTCTGGTTATTCTCCCAAGTTTAATTACTAGAAAAATGAATTGTATCTCAAATTGGTCTGTGATTCATAGCAGTATGGAATTCACTGTGTTGTCTCAACACCTATAGATTCTGGGGAATGCAGTTTCTGATCTCCCAGGTGAACTGCCAGCTTCATAGAATCATAGAATCAGCCAGGCTGGAAAAGACTTCTGAGATCATCGTGTCCAACCCTTGATCCAACCCCGCCGTGGTTCCCAGACCATGGCACTGATGCCACATCCAGTCTCATCTTAAAAACCTCCTGGGATGGAAGCTCATTCCAATGCCTGAGCACCCTCTCTGTAAAGAATTTCTTTCTAATATCCAACCTAACCCTCCCCTGGCACAGCTGAAGACCCAGCCCTCTTGTCTTGCTGATGGTTGCCTGGGAAAAGAGACCAACCCCCCCTGGCTCCCCCCTCCTGTCAGGGAGTTGCAGAGAGTGAGGAGGTCTCCCCTGAGCCTCCTCCTCTCCAGGCTGAGCCCCCCCAGCTCCCTCAGCCTCTCCTCACAGCACTTGTGCTCCAGTCCCTTCCCCACCCTCGCTGCTCTTCTCTGGACCTGCTCCAGCCCCTCCATGTCCTTCCTGAGCTGAGGGCCCAGAACTGGACACAGCACTCCAGGGGTGGCCTCACCAGCGCTGAGTCCAGGGCAGGAATCACTTCCCTGCTCCTGCTGCCACACTCTTCCTGAGCCAGGCCAGGATCCATTGGCCTTCTTGGCCACCTGGGCACACTCTGACTCCTGTTCAGCTTCCTGTCAATGAGCAGTTCTGTTTTCTGTTGCCTCTATTTAGTTAAGTTATAAAGAGTTTTAAAAGTCTGTAGAACTTGTTAAATTGGAACTTGGTAATGTCAACTTCCTCAGTGAAGCTCATGATGAGGGAAGTCAAGTCTAAGGATTTCTGTGATCCTTACAATTCCATTTCCCAAAGCACAGATAGGAGGATACTCCAAGTTGTGGGACTAAACACAGCGAGATCCTGCTTGCTTAAAATACGTCGTAGATGTTTAGAGGGGTTATCTTATGCATTGAGCAAATGCACCAAATAAGTTTTGTGCTTGTTTTATTGTAGACATTTGATAACTGTGATGCAATAAACACTATTTTCTTGCAGGTCTACGTGCCTTAAATTATGCACATAATAAATATGAAAAACAGTCTCTTTCAGGAACCTAATGTGGTGCTTAATGAGAAATCGAGACTAGAAAAAAGAAATTTAACTCTCTGAACATTGTTACTACTTTGCACTAGTTTGTGCTTCCACAATGAACAAATAGGCTGGGCTCTTTTAGGGTTTCTCTTGTAGCAGAATACTGCAGCATTACAAGGCATTAGATAAAGGTAGATAAAAATAGTAACCCAAATTCATTGAAACCTAAATGCCAATGTTATTTTGTGTTTTCCACCGTGGGCTGCTTTTACAGATCCCAAATAGACATGGATGTCTTTTTAAGAGGATTTGGAGTCATTCCTGTACTGGGGAGAAATGTGCTTTTATGTAAAAATGTAATCATGTTTCTCATTATTTAGAGAAAGGAGAAAATCTAATTTTGACAACTTTAACTAGGAAAAAAAAATGCCTGTGACTGAGTAATTTGAACTCTTTTACAAGAGATGTTACAAGATGATGTGCATCTGGAAAGAACACTCAGTGCTGCACTGGTGGGTTGTTCAAAGGGGGAACAGAATGTGGCAAACTCACTTCAAGGTTCCACTCTAAAACCTGAACTTTATTGTCAGGTGTAGGTGGTGGCAATGAAGGTGGAAGAGGCAAAGCTGGAGCTAAACTTTTCCAGGATTTCCAGATGTTGAGCAGAATCTGGACTCACCCTTGGTGCTTGCAGCTGGACTATATTAGCAAAGAAAATAAGGTAAATTAGATATATCAAAATACTCTCTATTGGGAACTTTCCAAATAAGCTTTGCCAAACTATAGGTAAGGTTTTGTCAAATTAATGGAAATCTTTGTTGCTGTGGGGTATCTTTGCTGCTGGTTTTGTCATATTTTTCCTTCAGGGTATGTTGTCATTGTTAAAATATTTCTTAAGGCCAACCCTTGTAGAACTTACCATTGTTTAAATGAAGGCTAAGCAGTTGGCTGAAGGTTTAATAAAAGCTTCTGGATGAATATCTGTAATAATTTCTGTTTTTTTCTCTTTTGAGGGCTATTTTGATGAAGACAGCATGGATGACTTCATAGCTTCAGACTCGGAAGAAACTTCAATGAGCTTAAGTTCTGATGATTATGCAAAGTAATTGAGCTTTTATTTTGTTTGATGGATTTATTTTCCTAATAGAGCTGAAGTGACTCCTATAAAAGTGATTGTTTATTTTTTATTTTATGTATCTGTTAGAATATGTTCTCTAGCAGTGGGATTTAAAAAAAAATGGAGTGTGTAATGTTGCCTTTTTAGGAAAAAAAAATCCAAGGGGAAAAAGGTGAAGAAAGAGTGTAGCTCAAGTGGAAGTGGCAGTGATAATGATGTTGAAGTCATTAAAGTCTGGAATTCAAGATCTCGTGGAGGTGGAGAAGGAAATGCAGAAGATCTTTCAAACAACCCATCATCAACAAAGTCAGATGAAGGTGAGTATAATCCAGAATGAATGAAATGTGAGGCAGCTTCATTTTGAAAAAGGCAGTTGAAGAGGACTGTCAGGAATTCTGCTGTGTTGCAGAATGGCAAATTCCTTAATTCCATACTTACAGCTCCTGCTCCTCCTAATGGTACACTCATCCTGGAAAAACAAGGGGCATCAATTTAGAACTTAGGGGTCTTGAGGCAGGGAAGCTGCACAATGATTTTTTTTTTTAATTTAGAAATACAAAATGATATAAATTTAACTGAGGAGCTATGCTGCTTTTCATCTTCTTTTAACATATTGCTAAAAGATTAATGGAAAGATTAAGAAATATACATGTCATGATTTGTTGCACCTGGAATTTGAACTGGATGTTGAGTGAGCAGATATGATGCAACAGGAATACAAGCCCTTTTTAAAGATTGTTATTCAAACTTCTTAAAGCTGCACGTTTCATTTTTTGATTTTTCTTTAATAATCTAGATTTTGTCTTGTATCTGGAATTATAGAGGTAATTTTCTGATTCTGTCATTTCATGTGTGTCTAGTGATTTTCCTTAAGTAATTGAATTTTTTGGGGACAGTTAAGGTGAGAACTCTGGGGTTTTTTGGTCTCCAGACTAATGCAAACATATTGTAAATGTGTAAGGGAGGAGTGTGTGTATGTAAGACACAGAGATTAAACGTGTTAATTACATTATAGGCAGGGTGAGTTTCTGTCTCTAGATCACTTAAAAGTTTACCTCTCGTGCAGCCTTGTAATTGCTAATAGTGCAAATGCTGGGGGTTTTTTGTCTCTTTAACTCTTTTCATACCATTTACATCTAATAATGAGGAAACAAGTCTGTTTGGACATTTCAAAGCATTTAAATGGAGACTGTGTTCTTATCTTTAATTTTGTTTTGGTGTTTTTTTTTTTTTTTAGGCAAAGCTACATCCTCTTCCAATCCTGGCAGCCCAGCACCAGATTGGTACAAAGATTTTGTCACTGATGCGGATGCTGAAGTGTTGGAACATTCTGGGAAAATGGTGCTTCTCTTTGAAATTCTTCGAATGGCAGAGGAGCTTGGAGACAAAGTGTAAGTCAGTTCTAGACATATTGCTAATGACCTTATAAATATGTAGTCTGACAGTGTTCTGAATTCACTCTTGGTTATGCTGTAGCTGTTTTCTGAAGCAGATGTGCAAAGGCTACATGCCTTTTTATGAGGGATTTTTCCCACACATGCCCAAGATTCCACCAAAGTCTTCACCTGTGTCTAGAAGGGCTGTTTGTCTCAAAGGGAGGAGGGAAGAAAAACCAAGCAGTAAAATAAATAAAATAACTTCAGAGATGAATTTTGTGTTTTCCTGTTTCTGTTTCCAGCCTAGTGTTCAGCCAGTCCCTGATATCTCTGGATTTGATAGAAGATTTCCTGGAGCTGGCTAACAGGGAGAAAACCGACAGAGATAAGCCTCCTATCTATAAAGGTGAGTGTCTCCTTGAACAACCTCATAACTCTTTTACAAGTCTCTATTCAGTCCACAGGGAGTGGATTTGAAAGAAGTATTGCATGCTCTGGACTGTTCCTGAAGTTGGCAGGATTATTGGTCTCCCCTGCAGGTGGTCTCTGCTATCCCATTATGGACTCTTGCTTCTGATTTCATTCTGTATCATCCATGCTTGTTACAGCCTGAGCAGCTTAAATGTTCATCATCTGAGAGGAGAGAAGGCATTTTGTTAAATCCTTTATAAAAGTGATGTTACATTCTGATCTGTGGCAAATTCTGATCCTTCCTTCTGGGGGAGAGCTGATGAAAGAATTAGGGTACTTTAAACCAGTGTGTAAAATGTGCAAAATATGAATTTATATGTAGGGCATAAGGGAGCAAATATTGAGTTAATTATTATCCTAGTGATGCTCAAATGCCAAGGAATGTCTCACTCGTCCTCCACTTAGGATGTTTGTCCTGTTTACTCCGAGATGCTCCCAGAGCTCCTGGGGATGCAGTTGATCCTTATGTGGAGTTTCAATTCCCAGTACATGTGCAGTGTAGAATTCCTTCAAGTCTGCCATCCCTCTCAAACATCCTGTGCAAGTGTTTGGTGTGTTTGCACTTAGAAATAAGAGGAAGGTGGCTCAGTGACAGACACAGTCAGCTGGAGACTCCACATCTCCCTCTCACGGATTTATTGTTTCTGGCTGTTGCTTCCTTTTCTGAGCTTTTGCCATCTTCAGACGTTACAAGCTGTCTGGTTTTGGGGCAGTTTGTGCCTTTAGTTGGAGAAGATGTTTTAAGGAGTGGGGTTTTTTCATATGTGGTAGTTCTTCTGGTAAGCAATTAGATTATGTATCATGGCAAGATTCACTTCCTGACACAACAATCTGTTTCTCATAATTGATTGAATTGAGCAATGCTGTCTTCAGAAATGCTGTTTTCTTCATGATTGATGGCTCAGTGTTATTAGTTTTGTGTACATACACCTTGATGGCCAAAGAAAATGAAAGGTTACTTGTGAACTGGGGAGAGAAGAAAATCTATCAGCTGTAGCTTTTTCCCCTAGTCTGGGAAGAAGTTGCTATAACTCACAAGGTAATTAAATTCAAAGATTTTTCCGAGTTTCAGTCCCAAAATTATTAGAACTTGACTTTTGAAGTCTCCTTTGGAGCATTTCCTTACAAATGCTGGTTGTGTGGGAGAGACTGACTTACCCTCGTGCTGTAACATGAAGCTACACAGATAGTTGGAAAGTACAATTAGTGCTGTAATGCCTAAAGATTAGATTTAACTGCAGCTACACGTAACTACTTTTTAAAATTAACTTTGACTCCAAGTTAGGCTAAGGCATATCCCTCCAAATGTATATATATAAATAGAATAGTGAAAAATAAGAGGAATGACCCCCGAAAAAGCTCAGGTATTTTTTCAAATACTTCAATTTAAATTTAAGCTCAGAACATTTTTTAAAAATTTCTATCTTTACATTCCAATCTGTATAAAACTGCTTTGAGGAGTTTCATTGAATATGAATCCATCTTTCTGTAAAAAACCAACAAAATCTTAAGAAGAAATGGGTAGGGATAGATACTGGGTACTTTTTACGAGGTAAAATGATATTGGCATTCATTTCATTCTGGTTTTGAATAATTTTAGACAAAACCTGTGTAGGGTTTGTACAAGCTGTTGCAGGCTCGTGGATGATGGTTGTCATCACAAATGCAGTGACTGTTATCTCCTGTCACGATACATATATTATATTTTGTTATGCAAGCTCTACTACAGAAGGCCCGTGACAAGCACCTGTATGCTGCAAAAACATTCTCAGTCTTGAATACCAATAATAGTCTTTTCCCATTGCCATACTAGTATATTTTATGTTCCATATTTGTTCCCTACTACTTGGGGAGTTGTGTGTATCCAGTGTTACCAGTTTGGGTACTTACACCCTCAGCATTTTAATAATTTGACTGTTACATTTACAGGTGAGGGAAAATGGTTCAGAAACATCGATTACTATCGCTTGGATGGCTCAACTACAGCTCAGTCAAGAAAGAAATGGGCTGAAGAATTTAATGATGAAACTAATGTGAGGTGAGACCTTTTCTGGTATAGGTGCTTTATTTTCCCCCTTTTCTTTCTTTTGTTACCTATTTCTTTGGTACTTGTATTAGCTTAATTACCTTAAGGGTAGGCAAATAATTATCACAGCGTTGTCAGAACTTGCACAAAATACGTGCAGCCATATGTTCCTGACTTCTTTAGATTAATTCTATTAGTACTGCTCAATACTTGTTCAGTGTTTCCTTGCTGGTTTCGTAGTTCTTTAGATTGAACCAATTTAAACCAGAGAAGATATTTTTATTACAATGATTTAAAAGGATATAAGGACCTAGGCAAGTCAGAGCCCGGTGGGGTCTGGCCAGGAGGCAGCAGTCCCTGGGCCACTCAGAAACATGTGGCTCTGTCAGCTATCTCCAGAATTGTCTCCCAGCCATCCACTGCTCATCCAAGATGAGACTTGGAATTCACATTTGGATTGAGAGGTATAAGCTTGCACAAGTTAAGTGAAGGTAAGGAGCTTCACCTTCCCAGCTTTGTTTAAAAAATAAAGTCTGTGGTTATATTGCAGTCATTTATAATGTGCAGGGGAAAAAAGTTAAATTAAGAAGTAACCTCATTCAGTGTTACTACTTTTAAAGAGTTTATTCTGTCAGTACCTGTCAAGAACTGATTTCAAGTTGAAGCTGAGAGAGGTGGCCTTCAAAAAAAAGCAGATATATCAGAAAAACAGCGTCATTCTAGAGTTATCCTGAAAGTTTGCAGGCCAGGAAGCAGTTTCAATAGCATGGCATCTGCCTGTTTAAATTTGTGGTTTATTTTGATATAACTAGTTTTATTAGAGTTTGAAAATGCAAAAGTTCTTTCTTCCCCTCCAGTTTTTGTTAACAGTTGGTTTGCAAAAGGCCTTGATCTGTATTTTTGGGAATATATGTTTTGGTAAAAGTGTTGTTCTTGTAAAATCTGCATCTGTTTTATGCTTAATATATTATTTTAATGAAGTTTTTGAGTTATTTCAGTGCATGAACAACTCCATAGTAACACAGCAACAATAACTGTTTTCCAAAATACTCAAATTTTGCAACTCTTCTCTGTTCCAGAGGCCGCTTGTTTATTATATCCACTAAAGCAGGTTCCCTTGGAATAAACCTGGTGGCTGCCAACAGAGTCATCATCTTTGATGCCTCTTGGAACCCATCCTACGACATCCAGAGTATTTTCAGGGTCTATCGTTTTGGACAGAACAAACCTGTGTTTGTGTACAGGTTTTTGGCTCAGGTGGGTTTCTGGCTGATACCTTTGTGCAATCAAATGTGAACTGTCTGTATGTGCACTTGTGTTGGAGTCTGGAGTGATCTGCACAGAGCAGTAGTTTTGCAGCCCTCATCTGTAGCAGTATTTGGCCACTGAAGCAGCTCTTGAAGGAAGGAATGGTAAAATAAATAACAACTGAAATTATTTCCTCTTCAGCCCACCTCATATGACACTTTGTGTAATGCAGGTTCTGGAATTCTAGAAGTGATTTGCACATCTAGACTCAGAATAGGGGCTCAGCTTTTTCAATTTGCACACTACTAAAATAGTTGAATAGACCCTCTGGAGGATGGTGGTTAAGGAATAGCCTTGCTCAGTACAGGTGCCTTCTACAGACCCTGCTCTGTGTGGCCCTGATGGTCCAGCTGGAATGAAATCAGAGGGAGATAAAGAAATTTTTGTAAAAGGCATCAAGTCATGACTTGAAAACTTGTATCACTCCTTGCAAATATTAAAGATGTGTAATAATTCTGATGGACACTGAACTATGCTTTATTTAAGTGTTGTAAGGCCATTTTTTCTGTTAGGAAGTATCTTGTGTAATATTCTAGTCCTTCAGGTGAAGACCTTTCCCAGTAAAACACTTAACCCTTGATCAAGACACTATTTCCATGCCAACTGTCTGTAACATGTTACTGTCAGAAATAGGTTTTCTCTTCAGGCTTCAATCTATTGTTGTAGTTTTCTCTGTGCACTCTTGAACTGTTGATATCCTTCCTAAATTAGGCTTTTCAGAACAGGCTGTGCTGTTCTCATCCTTTTCAGTCATCATCTTTTTTTTCCAAAGAATAAGTAATTTTCCTTTTTTCATCAAGGATCTAATTTTTTTCATACACAGCTGTGATGAATTAGACTTGACTGCTTCCCTTTCCCTCTCCCCTCCACCACAGTGATATGGTATCTGTTTTCCTTTTTGCAGGCTGCTCAAAGCAGCAAAATAAGGTACATGCTGTGAAAATTGCCATTTTTTGGTCATAATTCTACTTTGGGGAATTGCAGCAAAACTGGATCTGTTAAAAACACTATTGAAAGAATAATTTCCTTACTCCAGTCAACAGCTAGATGACATCTGTCCCATACACAGTTCTTACAGCATTCGCTTCCAGCAGGTTTTTTCTTTTATTAACCACCAAAGGGATTTTGGCTTCTTCGTAGGAATTTGGTGGAAGAAATGAGGGGAATGGAGAAGGGCTGTGCTGTGCTGTTGGCTCTGTTCTCTCTGTGTGTCCCTGTGCCCTGGCAGTGCAGTGTCTCATGGCAGGGGCTGTGCTTGCAGGGCACGATGGAGGACAAGATCTACGACCGCCAGGTGACCAAGCAGTCGCTGTCCTTCCGCGTGGTGGACCAGCAGCAGGTGGAGCGTCACTTCACCATGAACGAGCTCACAGAGCTCTACACCTTCGAACCAGACCTGCTGGACGACCCGAACTCGGAAAAGAAGAAGAAGAGAGACACGCCCATGTTACCCAAAGTAGGTCGGTGCCCAGCGCTGGGCATTCCCTGCTGTGACAGTGACTTGCATCTGTGTAAGGACAGGAAATATTTCATCTTGGGAGCAGAGTGTTGTTTTCACTGTAGAGCAGTGTTGTGCACTTTGGAGGGAGTGAACAGCAGGTAGCGCAACAAAATACATAATTAATATAATAGATGGTATAATGAGCTGCATGAGGAGTTCCCTTCGGTGTGACAGTGTAAGACAAAGATATTCAATTAAAAGATGAAACTTTTAAGTCAAAACAAACAAAGATACATTTTCACACTGTTTGAGTGAATAGAAGGTTTACTGCATGAAACTGTGGAGGCCAAAATTCAAATTAACATCTGAGTGGTTGCTTGTGATACCCAGCACAACCTCAGTTTGTGGTAACAAAGCTCTGAGGTGACACTGTACTTGGAGGTCTGTTTTTTATCTGACTAGATAAGAGTCCAGTTAATCTATGCTCTCCTTTCCAACATGTTTTGGTTTTTAGTTCCTTGTTTACCTCTTCTTGAAGGGACTATTAATAGACATATGGTAGAGACAGGGGGAAAGTTGCACTAGTCAGGCAGGAGTGAGCTTTAGGGAAAAGAGTAACTGGTTCTGTTATTTTATTCTTTTTATCCAAGCCACTTTAAGATTAGGCTACAGTTTTATACTTACATACTCTGTTTATGTAGTCTGCTAAAGGTTAGTTCATCGTTTAGCTATTGTGCAGTTCTCTTTACTTCTTACAGGTGAACAGCTGGGGAACAGTAACATGTCGATGTGTCCTTTGTTAACTGGTTAAATTTCTGTGTTTTGGTCACTCCACAGTGTCTGGGTGGGGGGAGGGAGATTTTCCAGTTTGTAAATCTATTCATTTCCTAGGAAAAATGGTATGTTTTCCATTCTCAACTATCTGTAGACCACTATAGTGCAATCAGTTCTGGTCAGGCATCACAGTGGATTGTTAATTCTCTGCCCCAGCCCCTGGACCACCTGCAGTGTGGGTGCAGCTGCTGGGGATGTGGGGAGTGGGAGCCCTGTGTCAGTCACTGTTCCCCAGGACTGTGACCCCCTGGCACACACACTGTGCTGCCTCTGTCTGAGCTCTCTTTATTACAGTGTTTCTCACTGGAAGCACCACATTGTAGATAACTGAAAATTATATTCTACTTGTTTACTGTGTTGTGCATTTTGATTTTGGCAAATTCTTTAGTTTTCCCCTAAAGCAACTTCCTTTAGGTTGTAATTAATGGTATTTTATCTTTTATACGTTCTTAATTATTTCACACCATGTGCATTTATGCCTCCACAAACTCATAGCTAATGTTTCACCATTTGCTGCTGTTGCTACTTATTTTTAAAAGCTTAGAAATAGGTTGAAAACCTGTGAAGCAGCTGAGTCTGTTTACCCAAAGCATTGATCAATCCAGTGCAATAATTATATTTTGAAGGTTATTTGTTTTCTTTTACAAAAATAAATCAATTAATGGATGAGTATAATGTAGAAGAGAAAGTTTATAAACTCCAAACTTGCTTTATCCTTCAGTTTTGCATATTAAGTTCCATCAGTGTAAGGCTTATGTAAGTCAAGTTGAATACAAGCTTTTGACTGTTTCCTGGCTGTAAATAGAGTAAATCTGTGCACTGGAATAGTTTTGGGGTTTTTTTTCATGGTTTTAGCAAATAGTATTTCATCCTTTTGAAGATGTGCATCTGAGTACATGCTGTGTGCAGATTTCTAATATCTTTTTATTTATTGGTTGAAAAGGCTATAAATCATCAAGTACATTCATCTTATTGTAGCCATTTCTGTATTTATTTCTAGAAAAAAGGACTTTGTGTTCCAAATAGCCTCAGAGAATATGGGAAGCTACCTGTTAATCCCCAAATATTCCTTCCCTCTCTCTGTCCCGCAGACTAGTCTTGGCAGTGAGGAAGAGCCATGCTGGGTTCCCTCAGGTCCTCCAGAAGCTGCTGGTGGGAAGTAGGGAATTCCCAGTGTATGGACTGAGCTGGCTGGCTCATTTTTGGCAGCATCTGTGAAGCTCAGCTGACTGGGGTCTTGTATTTTCAATTTATCCACAGTGAGGTTCTTGCTTTGCTCACAGAACAGCTGGTCCAGTAGTTGCAGTGACTCCTTCCTTGATTCCTGCAACCTGTTTAATTGAATTGTGGCTCAGACCTTAGTTATAATATCACAGTTCAATTTTGTTTTATTTCCCATTCTGTCTTTTTTGGTCAAGCCAGTTCTCTAAAACCCCACATAAACAATGAAAAGAAATATCAGCAGTAGGAAATATTGCAGTGGGTGTTATTCTCTGAGCTGTGCAAGATTATTCACTCAGTTAAGTATTCTTCATTTCATTGTGATTTTAGCAAATATGCATGATCTATCTTAATAATTACAAATCTTAACTAGTTAATTTAACAACTGAGCTTTTTTTAAAGTTGATGTAAGTCTATTGAAATGAAAACATTTTATTGTAACATCAAGTAATCACACAGCATTTAGAGACAAAAATTCTCTTTAGGATCATGTTGCATGATGCTCTGATGCTTTGTCATGGTGGGCTCAGCACCCAAGCCCATCCCTGCAGCTCTTCCCTGGAAACAAAGGCCACTGGAGCTTCACCTGGATTGCTGTTCCATCACTGAGCCGTCACAAAGCCTGAGCTGTTCCTCTTCAATTACCAGCAGAGCAAAATAGCTATTTAGGCTAAAAGGAGCTTTAGTTCTGCCTCTGACAGGTTTTGTCTGTAATTGTCTCCTTTTGTCTCCGGGCCTTTTTTACCTCTTCAAAGCCCAGTGTGCTGGGCAGTGCTCTGGCCCTGGAGCTGCTGCTGGGCAGGCAGGCAGGAAAAAGGACACTTGCAGTGCTTTTACATGTTTTTAGTGTGCAGGGGGAGACACAGCCAGGCACTGAGAGAGCAGATTCCTCAGAATATGGGTACCAAGATCTTTGTTCCATGTTTAATGTAGGGAATTCGGAATAGGAGTTAGGGGAAATGTTTTCCATCTTTTCTCCAGCTATGCAAGAATGTGGAAAAAGCTGGAGGGGCAATAGGTTTTCTTCTCTGAGACCTTCTTAACTCCAGTGATACCCCACAGTAGGAAGGTTCTTTACAAATCCCTTAGCCAGGGTTTGTGTGTGTCGAGGAGTTATTCAGAGCTGAGTGCTGGGGATTTTCTTGTAGCTCCTAGTTTTAACACACTTTTCAACTTCTTTGATGTAAGAAAAAACAGATTTTTAATTCTTTTGCTTTTAATGGGTTAAGAGAATTCATTCTGTATCATTTTAAAAGTCAGAAGTAAAAAGCCAGTGAATGAATAAGCAAATAGTGCTTGATTTTAAAATACATACTTGAGAACTTTGGCTTTGCAATAATCCAGATTTCAGCCCAAGACCAGTTTTCTTCCACACCGTTGTTAAGGAGGGAAGATGTTGAATGCTTCCATTTTATATAAGGAATCACATGACAAATGTGCAATATGTGGAAGTCTATCCAAGTTTCAGGTGAAGTTTTAATTGTAGCAGCAACTTTCTGCCTTTTATGGTCTGGACAAGACCTCCAGGGGGACGAGGAGCTCGGGGGAAAATGCCTGTTGTCCTTCAACCCCAACTGCAGAGGACCATTGCTCTACCCTTGCCCCTCTGTAACAGCTCCTGTGTCTTCAAATATACAAATACTTGGGGTTAACAGAATATTTGTATTATGAATGTTGTTCACATGAATTATTAGGTTAGTCTTAACTTCCACTGCTTGATTTCATTCATCCCCTGTCTCTACACAGCTGGAAAGGACTGATTTGGAATTTCAGTCCAAAAAAGGTGTACTAGGTATCTTAAGACTGAGTAGTCACTTGGTCAAATATGCTGTATTTAGGTAAATTACAGTATAATTTACAGAATATTAAGCATAGGCCATGAGCTTTATAATGTAGTGACTCCTTATCTAACCTACAGTAAAAACAGCTTGAAAAAGCAGGTTTTGTTGTTAGTTTTGTAGAGTAGCAGCAATTCAAAAGGAGAGGATGGGGTAAAGTGAGAAAATTCTGTTGAGTGTATTATGGTTGTGCTACATTTTGCTTTGCTCTGAATTTAACAGTGGATCCAGAGCCTTTTCTTAAACCAGTGACATTTATGCCTGAGCTGCTGGCTTGGGGTTTTTGTCAAGTAGGTTCTCCCAGCCTCGGAACACTCTGCTCTGGGGCCTTTGTGTGCTGGGCTGGCTGGGGCTGACACAAATCCCCAGGGATCAGGGTGTGATCCTGGGATTTACCTGGGCCAGTGGGACACAGGTTTCAGAGCAGTGGAGATGGGGCAGGTGGACAGAGACAGTACTGGGGGGCTCTCTGTGTCCTTGGGAGCTGGAACTGTTGCACCCTCTGCCCTGGGCTTATTCTTCCCCACATGAGCCTCTTCAGTGGATTAGAGTCACTCACATTTATATTTATGTGAAATGAAAACTTGGCTTGGTTGAGGTCATGTAATACAGATTGGAAAAGCAGATTAAAATCATAGTTGAGGTTCAGTTGGGTATAGCATATCATTATTTTATACTACCTCAGGACGTAGTCAGAGCATGTGTTTGACTGTAGTTCCATACGAGGGGACAACTTTATGAATTTTGATCTCAGAATTGGAAGAACTTGCTGCTTATTTTTTTATATTTTACCTCGGTATTTAATGTTCAATTGGTTGAGAAAAACTTTTTTATGAATTACAATGTAACTCACATTCCTTCATGGAAGATTTCCTTTCTAATACATTTCTCTCTCCATAGCATTTAATTTCTATCAGGATTTATAAAAGACAACCCTTTTTTTTTAAATTCAAAAACTTTTAAAAGTCTCTCTTAATTTTTTTCCTTCATCCTAAAGCTTTTAAACCAACTGATAATCATTATCAACAAACTAAACAAATTAAAAGAAAAATTATTCTGATGATTTTTCATATGTAAGGTGGATTTATTATTTTTTCATAGTAAAATTAACCCAAAAGGTAGTTTAGTCCATATCCCAGTTTTCAAGCTCCATCATTAAAGTTAATGAAAAATAAAGTTTAGACAAAGAAAAGCAAACCCACAGTTGGATGTAATTTAAAGCACCTTTTGAAGCCTGTGCTGGCTAAGTGGGGGTGGATTATGTTGCAGTGTGGTGTGTTCCCATGGCAGTCCAGGAGCCTCCACACTGGGATTCAGCTCTGCTGAGAGCACGGGAGCCGTGTCCACTTGTCTGGGGGTCTTGGCTTCTCCACCCACTGCCCTGGGATGTTTTCATCAGCCCTGTTATGGCACCCCTTGTCTCTCTCAGCACCCCAAAATCCCATCGTTTGTTCCTTGTGCCCATTACTTGTGCAGGTACCACATGGAGTATTTTGTTGAGGAGCTGGCAATGAAAACGAGGATTCAAATTCAGGGAGACCAAATAGTACAAGGATGAAACAAGGACCAGCTTTTACATAATTGGTTGACATAACTAAGTTTTAAAACACACAGAAACAAACATCTTTCTGTAGCTGCTGTGACAGAACCTCTGGTCAGGACTTCCACGCACCGTTCCCAGAGGGGTTGCAAAAATCAGTTTGTTTGTGGGCACAGGCCATTCTTTCCAGTCATTGTTCCATGGAGATTTTGAAGTGTCAGGGTAGGATTGGCTGGATTCCTGCTTGTACAAAGGGCTGGCAGAATGAGGTCATGATGTGAAGGGGGACTGTAGGTACTCATATGACTGCTGCACGAAGTGTGCTCACTGCCTTTCAGGAGTGGTCCAGAAGTTCAATGATGTTTTTATATAAGGAATTTTAGACTGAATGCTGAGGCATATTGGAGCTCATCAAGCTCATCAGTGATACAAGTACATGTGAAAAACCCATGTTGAATAATGATTTCCAAAAGGGAACTCCTGTGGTGCAGCAGGAGCAGTTTTTCATAGTCCTGCAGAGCATGTTTTTCTTCATCCTTTGCAGCATTACCTTTATTCAGGCAGAGAGTCATCATCTTTGAAAAACTGGAGATGTTGCCTCAGTGAGAATGAGGATGGCAAACCCATTACTGCCTGCCTTGAAATGCCAGCTTTCCACACTTACTTTCCATGTCTGATTTTATATCACTTCTTAGCTGAGGTATTCACCTGTCATAATGTGGCATCTGCAGTCCAGACAAGGGCAGTGGCAACTTAATATTTTAGTTGGCAACCAGTTTGGTTTTGCTTTATCTAGGAAATATTCAACATGCTGGTAACTCTGCATGTTTCAAAAAAAACATTAATAGGACTTATATCATTTGTAGTATTAGAAATCTTAAACTGAATGCTAAGCTATACTGGAGATTTTATATATATATATATATGTGTGTGTGTGTTTTGGGGGTGTGGGTGTATACACACATACACACAGAACCTGGTCTAATGGAAGGTGTCCCTGCCCATGACAGGGGATTGGAATTACATGGTCTTTAAGGTCCCTTCCAACCCAAACCATTATGTGATTTATATATTTTATATATAAAAACAATTAAGCATTAGAGATACTGTGGAATATGAAGGTCTAAATTGCAACCTGCTGATCTAATCTGGTTCATAGCAGTGCTTTGACCTTTCTTAGTCCAGAAGGGTGGGGAACTATTTATGTCAACATGTATCTGAACAGTTTTAAGAGAGCAGCCTTTTCTTTTGAATGCTGACAGACAGTTGATAGTCCCAAAGTACTGCTCAGTGTTTTAAAGCCTGCAGAGATGCTCTTTATGTATAATAAATGCAGATTATTGATTGTGCTCTTAGGTGTCCAGCCCAAGCGAAGGAAAAATCATTGAGCACATTCCATTCTTTTTAGGTTCTTAAAGTGCATTTAGTGTTGTGGAATCTGAGTGCATTCCCTTGGTTCATAAAGTGATTGGACTGTCATCTCTGCAACAGATTGTGAATCCATTCCCTGTCTTCTGAGGAAAATTGTACTTTTAAATTATTTTTGAGTTTTGTTGTGCTGTGCAGTGCTCCGAGCTGCTGTGTGTGACAGGGAGTAAATACAGCAGAGCTGCTGAGTGACTTTTCATTTTATCTCCTCCTGTGAACAGGACACAATCCTGGCAGAATTGCTTCAGATCAACAAAGAGTATATAGTTGGATATCACGAACATGATTCACTCCTGGACCATAAGGAGGAAGAGGAACTCACTGAAGAAGAAAGGAAGGCAGCCTGGGCAGAATATGAAGCAGAGAAGAAGGTAAAGCTGTCTAATCAGGTTTATGTCTCTGAAAATAACCTTTCCAGGCTTAGAGTATCAGTTACCTTTTCAGTTTGTCTTGGGAGAACAAAGTTTTCTTAAAGACCAAAAAATGAATATAAAAAGCAAACTTTGACATTCAAAAAAAGAAGATAGCGTGTCTTTTTTGCTCTCTTGATGCTGGTCCTTTCTGTGTGTTTTCTTAATAACTTTTAAATTAAAGTAACATTTGCACACATATATTTTTTCTATTTTATACTAAAACTCAACTGGTGTCCTGTGTAATACCTCTTTTACCATTTGAGGGTGTCCCTGCAAGGAGGTCTGTGTGGTATCCACACTAATAACATACAGAACAATATTTAACAATGACCATAATACGACAGAGATCAGCAAAATTCCAGTAGGGTACAGCATTAGATCTGGAATCCCTCTTGTGGTTGGGGTCCCCCCAGGGATGTTCTCCATCTCTCATCCCTCTTTCCAGGACATGGTGTGTTGGGTTGGGGTTCTGTGTCCGTTGTTCTGGGTGTGTTCCAGCACTTGGCACTGGTTTGTCTCCGTGTGGTTGTTGTAGAAGGCCATGAGTTCCCAGTTATTAAATTATAAGTGCATTCCGTGTTTTCAAGGGCATCACTATGCGTTTCAACATGCCAACTGGGACCAATATGATTCCCACGAATTTCAACTCTCAAACATATATTCCCTACAATTTGGGGGCTCTGTCAGCAATGAGTAACCAACAGCTGGAGGTAAGTAGCACAACGTGTCTGTGTTGCTGTGGGCATGCAGGGGTTTTCAGTCACAAATTAGGGCTAATATCTCCACCTTTATGTAATTGTATCCTATTTTTAATTTTTGTGTGTGTGCGTGGAGCTGTATTGAAGTCTAACTTGCATATAAACCTGGGGACTATGGCAGGATTCTGGAAGGTCACCTGCATTCTTTGCAGACAATAGTTAACACATTTGAAACTGTAACATCATCAAGTCTGTATCATAGGCAATTCCCCTGGGGAAGAGTGTGGCACTCCTCGTGCTGCTCTGAAAACATGTGGGTACAAAAAGAGGTTTTTATGAATCCTATCTACAAATTGCCCGATTTATCCTTGCTGTGCAGCTGCTCTGTGCTGGAGGTCAGTCCTGTGGAAGCTTAGACTCATTGACTTGTGCAAATTGAAAGAAAAAAGTAATTGGAGTCTAGGTATGTAAGGACAAAGATGAACAACTTGTAAAATGTTGGCAGAGAAATGTGTTATTTGTATCTGTGCTTTATAATTGAATTTCTGGTGTTTTCTCAGGACCTTATTAATCAAGGAAGAGAGAAGGTTGTGGAAGCAACCAACAGTGTAGCTGCAGCAAGAATTCAGCCCCTTGAAGACATCATTTCAACCATAGTGAGTGGAATAGATAATCCTGGTTTTAGATCAGGAGTGGAAAATGTTAAATATTATCAGACAAAGATGTTGGTACTGTGTGTGGTCATTCAGCTAATTAATTGTTAATGAGCATTATTTCCAGTTTGTATTGGCCTTTATCCCTGCAACTTGCAGTAACCCCTAGTGATGTCTGGATGACAGAGAGCCTTAGAGGACTAACAGTTTAGATCCATTCTGAGAATGCTGTTTTTCTATAAATAACAATCATGGGCAAGTATTTATTTTATCATGGGGACTGCCACATTTCTCACTTGCTCCCAGTAATTAGCAGTTAGAACTAATTACTCATAGTTCTGATTCTGGTGAAGTACAATTCTGCATTGACTGGAAGTTGGGCTTGTTTGACTCTTGATGCAACTCTGAACATGATGCAAGACTTCAGTCACCATCAGGCTTTGGTTAAAACGACCAGTGCTAGGAAGGTTTTTTTGCCTTTCAGTGGAAAGAAAATGTCACCCTGACAGAGAGCCAAGTGCAGGCCCTGGCACTGAACAGGCAGGCGAGCCAGGAGCTGGATGTCAAGCGCCGAGAAGCCATTTACAACGACGTCCTCGGGAAACAGCAGATGGTAAAATGTGTTCTGTTTGTGCATCCACTGCCCACATTTGAGCTGGGATGTTGGGTGTGCTCATTCACCAAGTGCAAGTGTGTGCTTAGGTACAGAAGCATCACTCACAGTAGGTGTTGCAGTGGGTCAGGGTGTGCTGGGGTGCATTGCTCTGCCTCAACGAGGGACACTCTGTGTCCATAAAAAAATACTCGACAGGTTTTTGAGTTGAAATTGGTTTGCTGGAAGGTCATGAGGTTTAAAGAGAAATTTGATTCCCAGAGCTCAGACAGCCACTTACAAAATACATCTTAGAAAGTGTTGGTAATGTTGTTTTAGCTTAAAATTACTCTGCAAAATCTGAAAGTGGCCCAGATGATGTCAGTGGGAAGAGTTTTCTCTCAGGCAAACACTGACAGTCCACATGTGGGACTTTCAAAGGGAAGATAAATGGTACCTGACAAATGATGTTGTAACTTATACCTGGGAATAATTTCACAGTGTAGTGCATGTTGCCACGGCAACTCACCTAAATGCTGCCTGCAATACAATAGCCAAGTCATGGGAGAACTGAGCCCTAAATGGTGTTACTAAATGGTTTCTCCAGTAATGGGCTTGTGAATGCCATCACATTAGGGATGGTGATAACAATGGGGCTTTTTCCCCCAGCCATGCTGTACCCTAACAAATTGATTTTAACTCTGAACCTGATACTTGGAGCACTGAGAGGGTCGTGCACTTACCCAGCTCTGCTTTCCCTTCACAGTTAATCGGTTGTGTCCAGAGGATCCTGATGAACAGGCGGCTCCAGCACCAGTACAACCAGCAGCAGCAGCAGCAGATGTCTTACCAGCAAGCAGCCATGGGCCACCTCATGATGCCAAAGCCTCCAAATTTAATCATGAATCCTTCCAGCTTCCAAGGGATAGATGTGAGAGGAATGTATCAGTCAATGTCTGGTGGGATGCAGCCACCACCCTTACAACGAGCACCACCCCCAATGAGAGGCAAAAATCCAGGGCCCTCCCAAGGGAAATCAATGTGATTTTGCACTAAAAGCCTAAAGGATTGTTAAAATCAGAGAAAGAACTTTTATTTTTTTAGGAATCAATGGCCTAACAGAACTCAACTGTAAAAAAAAAAAAAAATTAAAAAGAATTGTTTGGTTGCTCCCCTTAAATGCCATGTTCCATATTAGTGTTTCAGCTTTGTTTAAATTGGACATGATGTTTTCCCTGTTGTCAGTGATGTTGCCTAGAATCTTCTTACATATGTTGAGTACAGGAGATAACAAGTTGTTTTCAGTGAAAACAAGTCCTCCCGTTACAGTAGCATCTCCACAGGTTTCCTGTCTAAACTCCTACGATTGCTTTTCATGGCTGCAAAGCTTTGGGAAGCTTAGGAAGGACTGCAGGTCTGTATGTTCAGTCTGACGTATGTGAATTGTAAACAGCTGAGTTCTTGATTAGAGTTGATTCCTCAAATTATGGAATACTTTTCTGCTTACCCCTTTCTTTCTATTAGTGGGAATGTTCCAACAGAAATAGTCCAGTTTCCTTCTGACTGAGGTCTGGGCTTGTGTGGATCGTCTGTGCTGAATGAAACAGGAACTGAAAATACTCTCTGAAACAGAATTGAGTGCAATATTCGTAAATACTACTGCTCTGAACCTTCTGAGTCACAGAGACACTGTGCATCCAGCCTTAACCATGGCTGGGGAAGGGCTGGCCTTCCCTGGTCTCCTGCCATTTCTTGTTTTCAGTTCCATGTGATGGAATAGCAGCTGATGATCTCAGAGTGGGAGATGTTTTTCCTTCACACACTAATTTCCTTGATGCAGAGTCCCACCCAAAGCACATTTCTGGTAACTCCTTGGTGCTGGTGCTACTGTCTCTCCCCATTGCCGGCAATGGGAGATGGGCCAACGACGTTCAATTCCTGGTGTTGGGGGGTTAAAATAGTGGTGGTGGCCAGGGTCAAACCCTGTCAGAGAAACACCTTTAATGTGGCAGAACCATTGCCCATTGAAAATCAATAGAGAAAGTGCTGTAGCAACTTCCAGAGCTGCCAGAACCGTGAAATGATTTTATTAATAGAGTTTTGCTTATGCACTTCTCCCCATCCCTTCATTGTGTGAAAACACGAGTTTGGACACAAGGAGCTTGGGTTTTTTTGTTCTCTTTTGGGGGGGGGTGGTGTTAATGTAGGCCAGAGGTAAATTTCTGGTTTCTTCTATATCATTAACACTCTCTTTACCCACACTTGTTGTGCTTGTGAAGATCTCATTAAATACAAATAGAGCTTTTCTTTGACTAGAGTTTGGTTGATTCTTAACCCCCCCCAAAACAAAAGTTTATAATCTGGGGGTAGAAGTCAGTGGCAGGAACGTTGGAGCGATGGTGTGTGGATGACAGAGGACTCTGGAGACGTTGGCTCCAGGTGGTGCTGGACTCTTCTGACTTGCTGCCGTGAACTAAACTTGTTTTGGTTTCTGGAAAGTTTCTTGCAGGAGTTTAAATTCTTGCCCTGAATGGACAAGTGGGTTTTGCATCTCAATATGCAGATCTTACCCCATGTTTCTGTTTGTGGTTGACACTTGGTGTGTGAGGTGGACAGAGGTTGGTTGGTCTGGTGCAAACCCAGCTGACAAGTTGCTGTCTTGGACTCTTTGATTACAAGATAATACAAAAGCCCCTCAGTGTGTTCTAGTGCTTTGCCAGCTCTACAATTAACTCTGATTTGGGGGGAGGGAGAAAAAAGAGACGTGTCCACACTAGAAGAAATAAACTGTGAGACTTTGAGACAAACATTTGAAGGCAAATGAACTCTGGGCAACTCTCACCGATGTTCCTACGTGAATAAGAGAAGTACTTTCTACCAAACCTGGGACTGTTGAATGGAGTTTTACAGTAACTCAAAGACTTAAATGTGGAAGTTTTAGGCAACATTGAAAGGCACATTTTATTTCATTCTGGACAAACCCATGGATAACAGAAGACTAATGCATAAGAAGGAATCTGAGATAAGCATTGGAATTAAACCTGGACCACTTTGCATACGTGTTTCTCACTCGACATTTTAGCTGCATAACAATGTGCTTTGAGTATAACATCAGGCTTTAACCAGTACTTAAAGACAGAACATACATCAGTAAGATAATAAAAGGCTCATTTTTATATTTGTTTTAGATGTTTTAACTAGATAAAATGGCTTAAGATGATGAATAAAAATGTTGCTTGTAATACAGTTTTGCCTGCTAAATTATCCACATTTTGTAACCTGTTTATTCCTTTGGATGTAAAGCGTTTTTGCTTAGTATCGTGATATTGTATATGTTTTGTCCCAGTTGTATAGTAATGTTTCAGTCCATCAACCAGCTTTGGCTGCTGAAATCATACAGCTGTGAAGACTTGCCTTTGTTTCTATTAGATGGCTTTTCAGTTCTGTATTAAATATCTTAAGTACTATAGAAAAGGTGTCCCCTCTTCCTATAAGGCTGTTTTGTAATATATATAAGGACTGGAAATGTGTTTTTAAAGAGAAGAAGCATTCAAGTATGACAATATACTATCTGTGTTTTCACCATTCAAAGTGCTGTTTTAGTAGTTGAAACTTAAACTATTTAATATCTCATTTAATAAAGTGACCAAAATACACGAACGTGCCTTGTTCTACATTCACAACCCAGCGTTAACTCCGAGGGATTCAGCCTGAGGAGGTGTCTTTGGACAACTGTGCTGTGAGTTTAAACTCTACAGCAACAGAGGTAGCCATTGATTTCATTCAGGGAAAATAGTTGTGGTACAGATTTTCAAATTATATTAATTAACAGCAGCTTCTGTGAAGAAGAGAGTTATC
Source organism: Manacus vitellinus (assembly GCF_001715985.3). Lineage (NCBI taxonomy): Eukaryota > Metazoa > Chordata > Aves > Passeriformes > Pipridae > Manacus > Manacus vitellinus. Next base: position 1,946,835 of record NW_021940704.1, read on the forward strand.
ACCCAGCAGTGAGATGGTCAAGTGAGGTGAAGTTCTACTTGGTCAAATCAGAACAACCTACTGCCATATTTTAGCCTCATAATTGTACTTCTCCATGCCTTAGTTATTAAATCCCACCTGTTAGGAAAAAAACCTCTTTCCTACGCAAAAAAATTGTGTGATGATTGTTTTTAAATCTGCCCTACCCTTGTTCCCTGTGCTGGAGGGTTTTCTGTGGCTCCTGACAGTGCTGCTTGGGGTGCAGCTGGTGTGGGAGGAAGCTCAGGAAGGGCCGTGAAAGATCATCAGGTTGTGCTCTGAGGGGCACTGTGGGCACTGCACTGTGAGCAGTGTGTTCTTAAATATCCCTGTGCCTTTCAGCCTGGCTCCACACTCTGACAGAGGGCAGTGGCATGGTGGCTGTCCCTGTCCTGGGTAAGTCCCCTGTGCAGAGCAGGGGCTGAGTTGCTCCCACGTGTTGATGTGTCACGTCCTCAGTGCCCACCCTGAGTGGTTTCTGGTTTTACCTTGAAAGCAGAACCACTGCACAGAGAAAATAAAACTGAATTCATCAGTTCAAGCAAAAAATAATTTTGAAGTTGGATAAATTTTCAATCTTTATGGAAAGCCAAGTGTCCTAAACATTCCCAGCTGAGGGGTATGGAAGAACGGTGGTGTTGCAGCACCAGCCATGTAATCACACGGCACCTGCTGAGGTGGTGAATAACCCCCTGTGTGCCCTCTGTGCTACAGAACCTACTCTGCAGGATTCAATCCAAACCTGTCCTGGGAAGAGCTGTGCTGCTGGGGAGGGTCTGGAGAAGCTCCTGCTCCATGGTCCTGTGTGTGACCCTGTGTCACTGCTGTGCCTGCAGCCACCACGCAGCAGACAGGGGGAAAAGCTGGGATTCATCCAGTCACAGCTCCTGTTCCTGCTTTCCCCAGGGGGGAGGTGGCTTGGGGGTGATTGGAAGAGGGTACTGGGAAAAGGCTGTGGCCTGACATGGGGATGCTGCCCTGGAGAAGGACAGGGCTCAGGGAAGGTGGGCACAGGGGGAAGTGGAGTCACCCCTCAGCTTCTGCACTCGGCCACTGCCAAGGTCTGATCTCAAACGCTGCCCTGGCTTTGTGTTAATGACTGGTGTGCACGAAAACCACCTGAGATGGAGTGTGAGACAGTAACTGATACCTGGGGCACTGCTCAAAGCCTGATCCAGGGACAGCAGCTACTTCTGTAATTCAGTTGCACAAAGTGTGTTCCCCATTTTGGGGGTTCTGGCTGGTGCCCCTGAGCAGCAGTGCAGGTGGATGATCTGCCCCTCCTGGTCATGGGCATTGTGGGGCCAAACACCTCCTGGTACGGTGAGGGAAGAGCCTGAGACTCCTTGGTGGATTTGGCTTTGCAGGGCTCCTGCTCAAACCCAGCAAGGCCAAGAGGTGACACCTGTGGTGTTTTCCATGATGAGAATTTAACAGCTCTGAAGCCATTACTTGCTTTGGGGAAAAAATAATAAATAAATAACCAGTGCTGTCCCAGAGGCTATGGATGTCTTTCTCTCCCCATCAACAGGAATTTCAGCCCTTCTCCTTCAGGAATGCTCCATCCCCGAGTGCCCTCTCAGGAACATCTCAGCTGCAGCACATGTCTCTGGATGGACAGCCAGGTGGGACAGCACCAGAAGGGCTCCTTCCCTGCCTTCCAGCACCAAGTTTCTGGATTCCCTCTGCAGTTCTGGGCTCTCCCTTGCTCATTCCAGAGGAGGTAGGTCTTTGGGGCCTCCTCTCCTTAGAAAGGAGCCCCAAGCCACACGTTCCACCCAGGAGAGCTCCCTGTGGGCAGTGGGGTCTCTCCTGGGATGTGCCTGAGGACATGTGTATGTTGCCCCTTGTGGGTGTGTGTCCTCAATCCATCCCTGTGCCTCGGATCATGTGCCAAAGCCGGGCAGACGGGCATTGTTGCTGTGCTTGGCCCCACACTGGCCTCAGGCAGGAGGTTCCCCTGTTCCTGTGCCCTCCACAGCGAGACTCCAGCACTTCCCCACCTCTTTGCACCAACCTCCCTCCTGCTCTGCACAGTTGTCCCAGGATAATGTTTCCTGTACAACACGCCCGCCCCTCTCGGGTGGAAGGAGAAGGGTTGCAAGTGATGCCTTTTGTCCTGTTTGCTGTGGTGTTTCCAGACCTGCAGCCTTTTGTGTGCAGAGCAGCGCTGGGGCTGGGGGCACCGTGGGGTTTCTGGGGACCTGCACTAGCCTTTGCCTTCCCTTTGGGAGAAGTTTTCCAGCTGGCTGTTGTGAGCTGGAATCATATGGAAACCACACAGAGATCCCAAACAAACACTGACATTTCCTTTTGCTAATTCAGGAGCAGAGGCCCCTCGGCCAAGGCTCCGTGTGCTGCTCTGCTGCAGGATCCATCTGCCAGCCCTGGGACACTCCGAGCCGAAGGAGAGTCGGCGTCTCCAGGTGGGGGAACGGCTGGATGGGAGAACAGCCCATTCCTCTGCAGGGATGGGATGGGCCAGAGAGGGGAGTGTGTCCACATGAACCCCCTGCCCACACTGGCTGCTCCCACACCACTCAAAATGCCCCCGGAGTCTGCGGTTGTTCTCTCTGCTGCTGTTCAGCTCCCAGGTCTGTCAGTTCACTCACATCTTTGTTTTGTTGGACCAGGACCAAACCCAGTAGATTCCTGTGAAAGAACCATCTGGGTGGGATTTAGCGATGCCGAATTCCCCCTTGAGGTGCCCACATGGGAGATGACACCAACCTTTACCAAGGGGTTTCCAGTAAATTCTTTGTGGATTTTGCTTTTTGCAAGTATCAGTTTTTTGAACCTAGATCCCAAAAAGGCATTTTACAGGATCCCTGGCACCTCTGTTGTGTCCAGAGGCTCTGCTGCAGCAGCTCCTTGAGTCAGGTATCAGACGAATGAGTCCAATGTTGCACCCATGGGCCACATCATCTTCCCTTTGAGTTGGTGGAAAATGTACTTGGCATTGCTGAGATCAGGTTTTGACCTTCATTTTGGAAAAGAGCAGGATCTTAACCACCAGATTTATCTTCAAGTGCAATGGAAAGCCTGGGCTGGAGTGAGGCAGGATCATCCTGGGGGGCAGAGGGATTTCCCTTCACGCAGGGAAAGGTCAAAAGTGCACCTGAGGACGTGTCTCGTGCTCCCGGCGTGGCGGCTGGGGGTGAGATGTTTCAGCAGTGACTCAGAGGAAGAAGCTAAATAAACACTTTTTATTTCAAACACGGGATTAAATTCCTTCATGTCTGGATCATTGAAGGTAAAGCTCCTATAATCTCCTCGTTTCCATCCCCAGCCCATTGTCTGGTGGCTGCTGGACCTGCTGGGACAGTGAAGGGACACAGGAGGTGGCAGAGAGGGCAAGAGACAGCTGGGAGCAGATCTGGGCACCAGCTGCCACTGCCCTTAGTGGTGCAGCTCATGAAGAAGCTGGGGTGGATCCTCCCCTAGGTCAGTGAAATTGTCCTGGGGGTTCACCCACTGAAGCTGAAGGAGCTGAGATTTTACCTTGACTGTTTTGTGAGGAGGAGGTTGAGAAACAACACTGTGAACAAAGCAGTTGTGATAAGGAAAACGCCAACCCAAAGCCACCACAGCTGTATTTGTTCAGATTTTTGCACGTTCCAGACAACCCCGTTCAGTACCATCCGTGCTGCAAAGTGACTCTGCAACTGCACATTCCCGCTCCCACCTCGTGCTGGAATCCCTCTCTGCTGATCGAAGGGGACAAAACATAAACGGGGATCCTTCCCGGGAGCTTTCCCCGCAGTTCTGTGCCATCCCGAGCAGGCAGTGAGGGCAGACGTGTGGCGTGGGTGTCACCCTGTGCTGCCGCGGGAGCGTCCCCGGCCCGGCCGGACCAGAGCAGGGCTGCGGCTCCGGGGGCTGCGGTTTTTGGGGGGCTTGGCGGGCTTTTTGGGCTTGAGATTTGGGGGCTGCGGGGGGATCCGGGGGTTTGACTTCTGGGGTTGTGGCGCTGGGTTGTGGCTCTGGGGCTGCCCCGGGCCGGGCTGAGCCCGGCTGAGGCAGAGCAAAGGCGATGGGCCCGTGGGTCCAGGCAGCTTCTGCAGAGGAGAATGTCACACACGTGCTGCCTGAGGGGATGATCCTCATCCCCGGGAATTGCTTAAAAATGAGGGGGTTTAAAATTGCTGTTGCTGCTTTCTGGTTTTTCTTCACCGGTTTTCCACGGTGCTTCAGGTGAGTCTCACGACAGACGTGGTGCTTTTATTGCAGGAATGGCAGGCCCATCCAAAATGCAGCAGGTGCTCCGGATGTGTCTCCTCCTGGTTTTGAACAGGACAGTAAATCCACAGTGGCTGTGTCACATCCCGAGGTTTCAGCTGCCCACAACTCCTGCCCAGAGCTGCACCAGTGCTTCCCAGGCTCCTGGAATTTGATGTCATCCTTCTACAGCAGTTTGGGGCTTAGGTAATTGATCTTTACCATCCAAAGCCCTTTTAGAGGTGGTCTCAATGTCCATATTGAAGGGGAAATACTGGTTTAATTGTTGAAGAGAGCCAAAAAAAAAGGGCTAGCAAGAAATCTACAATATAAAGACAATTTTATTGCCAATAAGCTCTTAAAACTTTTTTTTTCCTGTTTCAGTAGGACCTTATTCTTCCTGATGAAAATCCGGTCATAGCATCTCTCATTAAAAATAAAATTATTTTGAAATAAATAAATATATAAAATAAATATCATATACATTTTATAAATAGTTTTGTCCTTATGCACAGTATCCATGCTTACATCTGAATAATGTTCCTTGCCCCATTCCCACCCCAACAGCAGGAAGAACCCCACACATCAGGACCAGTCCACAGAGCATCAACCATGTAGCAAACTCCCCAGGCTGCTCAAGCAGGGCACCACTCAAAAGGCTTTTCCTTAGCAGGGAACCATCCCAGCTCAGCAGCAGTATCTGCAGAAGTTCTGTGATCTTTTGTTTTCTTTCCTTCTCTTCATTTTTAGGTCGGTTTGGGGTTTTTTTCCCCCCTCTGGTGATCAGGTTTGCTCACCTGCTTGTTCCTTTAAGCAACCGTAACACTGAATATTCAGACTCTCATGTAGCAACCGGGTAACGAAGGTGAATGAGAATGAAAGATTAAATGTAGGGTTCCCTCCCTTCCCCTGCCCCCGCCCCATAAATAACCCAGGTTTGATATATGCTGCAAACCAGGAGGAAGAGCAGTGTCTGAATTCAATGTAAGTGCTTCCCTAGGTCATCTATGCTTACAGGAACGATGGAATGACTATTAATACAGTGCTCTGGGAAAAAGCTCGGGAGCCCAGGTATGTACACTGAGCGCAGGAACCATCACCTGTAGTGGAAGAGGTCTCTGTACATGGCAGGGATTTTGGCAGGGTCCACAGGCCGGGGCAAAAAATGGGTGAATTTCTGGTGTCTCTTAGTCCTGTAGCCCTCGCGGGGGGAGCCGTCCTTGTTGAGGGCCACGTAGAACTGGCGCTCGGAGTCGGGGTGTTTGTAGAGCGTCGACGCGTACGTGTTGTACCAGTTCTCCTCGAACTGCTCGCGGAAAACGCACTCCCGGGTGAGCTTCTTCTGCGGGGGAACAAGGACACCTTGCTATCGAAAATTTAAAAGAGGAAAGAATTTCCCACTTCCTTACTTTATTTTTCCGTAACTTTCCCGGCTGCCCTCTCCTGGCTCCCCTGAGGAGGGGGAGCTGCTGGGGACACTCCCCCTGGCTGAGAGCTGGAAATGGGCACCGGCCGGCACCCAAAGACCACTGGAGTTGGAGGAGAAAGGAGACAGGAGGAGGAGCAGAAGGAAGGTGTGCATTTTGTAAAGGTGCCCATAAAGAAGTCAAACAGGCAGACACGTCAGACACGTCTGCCAGGCAGAGACATGTCCTGTGCAGGGGCTGCCACCTTCCCCCCCCTGTAGCAGCCCCCTCCAAGGTACCACACATCCCAAAAACCCTCTCCTGGGTGACAAAGCAGCAGGCAGCACAGGGTCTAACCAGGAAAACAGGAGCAAGCACTGCTCTGGAAGTTCAGGGCACAGATCTATGTGCTGCAATGGGAATGAAAGCATTCCTGAGGGTTTCATCTCCTGGAGCTCCAGTGAGCTCTGATGGGAGCCCATAACAAGACCCAGAGGGATGGGAAGCAGTGCCCCGAGGATGTCAGACCCCAGGGAAGACGTAGAGTGGTGACAGGTGATGTGATGAGCATGTGCCAGCCCATGGCTGGTGCATCCCACGCTGGGATAGGGGGATGGATGGCACTGATGTCACCACAGCCACAACCAGCCTTTCCCTCCAGCCCCTCCAGCCCCTCCAGCCAGGGCTGTCAGCAGCAGCCCTTTGACAATGCCTTTCTACTTCATGCCCAGTGTTCCCTCCCTCTCCCTCCCACCTCCACGTGCCAGCTGTGGGATGTGCCCCGCTGCAGTGGGGAGCAGAGCTGTGTCCCCTGCCCTACAACGACACGGGGGTCGCTTTGCCAGAGGTCACAGAGGGATCAGGCATCCCATCCCATCCGACAGGGAGACTGCCAGGGGGACATGGGAGTCCTTTTGGATGAAAGGCAGTCTGCCAGTGCAGGGTGCTATGATATTACACACACTGTACTACACTGTCAGCTACCCAGGCAGGGAATGTGTCCTACCCGTGGCACACGGAGTGCTCAGTAAATGTTACTGCCTGCAGTAGATGTTTTGTAACACGATCCAGGAGTTCACCTGTGCTCAGAACCTGTTTTCAATGTTTTGCTGCTAATTAAATAAACCCTGAGGCAAGTTGTGAGCCCTCTAAAAGCCCCAGGCTACAGCCCTGGCCATTTGAGACCTGGGAACCGTGGGCTTCTCTTCCCCGATGCGTCAATAAATACAGGTTGGTTTTTTCCCTCCTCCCTGGGTGCCATTTACTCAGAATATGTTGGAACCTGATGACTGGCTGAACTCTTGTGCTGCTGCTTTGCCCCTGTTCATTTCTGCTTCGCTGGGCAGTTTGGAGTACAGTGTTTGTGGAAAATGTTTGGCAAGTCTGGGGTGACTCTGCCAGGTGGGATTTCTTCCTTTCCAAGCCCTGGGATGTCCCCACTGAACCTGACACCATACAGGCAGCATGCAAGGTGCTGCCCAGGACTTCTGCTGCCCTAAGTATTAGTGGCACTCCTGAAATCATTGGGAAGCTCCACAGAAGTGTTGGCATGAGTTTAACAGGGACAGGCTGTGTGTCCCGAGGGGACTCCACGTGTCGCTGCGGGGGTGGCTGGATCAACACACGGATCAGGCAAAATTGGCACAGAGGGAAATAATAAACTGGCTGAAAATTTTAAAATACCGCTGTACTGTGATGTCCCAAAATACCATTGTAATGCTAATGCTGTTGTCAGGCTGTTTTATGGACCTTTAATTAAGAATACTGTAGTGGCTTTTGAGTTCGAAAAGCCATCATTGTACAACCCACGTGTCCCAGATTTTAAAACTCCAGGGTTATTTGGGGACCTGGCTCGTGACTCCAGCACACTTTGGAGCAGCAGTTTGACTGTGTCCCTGCAGTGTCCAGTCAGGGTGCTGCCTGGTGCACAACATCCCAGAATGGTTTGGACTGGAAGGGACCTTAAAGATCATCTTATTCCAACCCCCTGACATGGGCAGGGACAGTTCCCAAGATTATGTCTTCAGGTCAATTCTGTTTCCAGATTCAGTGCTGTAAAATGTTATCCTATTTTTGTTCCTGTGTTGTAACATGAACACAGGCTCTAGAATTTAATTAACCCATCATGAAACTCAGTTCACAAACAGAGTTGCAGGGTTTGAAGGCAGAGAGGGGGATCTCATGTCCTCCTTTCCAGCAGTCACAAGCAAAAACTGTGACTCCAGGAGCTGCTGAGCACCCTTGGGATTTGACAGGAAAGATGCTGATCCAACCCTGCTTTCTGAAGTGGGCTTCAGGATTTTTTGTGTTTTATGGAATCCTGGTGATTTTCTTTTTTATCTATCATTTGTAATGTAATAAATAACTTTTAATTTAACTACTGTCTCTGCATTTAATGTCTGTTTAGGGTAGAAATTATTAGAGAAATGAGGTGGAAAAAGAACAGTTATCAGTGCATGCTGATATTTGATTATCAGAAAATCATAGAATGGTTTGGGTTGGAAGAGACCTTAAAGATCACTTTGTTCCATGGGAAGGGACACCTTCCACTAGCCAGGTTGCTCCAAGCCCCATCCAACCTGGCCTTGGACACTTCCAGGGATGGGGACTCCACAACCTCTCTGGGCAAATATCTCATATAAACATCAGCAATTGCATCTAAGTAGTGAAAGGGTCTGTGGCAGTCTCAGATGGGAATGGGAGAAGGAAAGATGATGGAATCTTGTGATTTACTGTCTGCTAAGCAGAGGTTTTCTGAAGGTTTCTCTGTACACAGAGTACATGAGTTTAAATTTTTACGCTATGAGATTGATCTGATCTGGTGAGAGGAAGTATGTGCCTTCTACTTTGGTTTAAAACTGGTTTATTTTATTTCATTTTACATTTACTGTGATCCATCCTTAAAAATCAGTATCCTCACCCAGGGCAGTGCTAGGATCTAGAAAGAGACATTTAAAAAAAATCACACGCAGGTGATAGATTGAATTAAAGGCCATGGGGCACCTGAAAGCATCAGTGAAGTGCAGCAGTTACAAAAAATGGAATTTAGAATGGCTCTCTGGAGTGCAATTAAGTTTTCAAAATAGAAGTGATTGTTCCAGCTAACTAGAAATAACTATCTTATATTGAATTGAGCTAAGTAACTGAGAATTGAGTTAAACTAACCTGTAGGAAGAACCTCTGCTCAGCTGTTAAGACCTGGCATTTTGACTGCAAATCATAACACTAAAGGAGTTTACACTTGGGCTTTTTTGTCAAAACAGGGAAAACTTTAGATTGAAAAGGGCACTTCCAGGGAATTATGAACAGCAGTCTTAAACTCCTAAAAGGAGTTGCAGAGCACATTACAAAAACACTCAGGCCCAAATTTCAGCTTCTGTTGGTTAAGGTCATAATACAAAGGTCAAATCTGCAGACAGGTGCAGCCCCTGACCAAGCAGAGCACACAGCTGATGTTAGTGGGGCTGGGAGAACACACCAGCATCTCCTGGTTTTATGCTAAATGTCCCCGTCTCTGTCTGGCCATTGCCAGGCCATTCCTGACAGCCAACACCTCAGCGAGCACCCCCTCATCCACCCTCTGTGCTGTGCCAGCAGTGGCACCACGGGCAGGGTGGCACCAGGGGCTTTGGAGGCTGTGACAGACCCAGCTCGTGGCACAGGCTGCAGTGCTGGGGGTGTTCCAGGGCTGGGCTCAGCACACCCCACACTTACCGACCCATAGAGCTCCCCTCGCTCGTTCATGCCGAGGTAGAGTCCGGAGTCCACCCCACGGATGCTCACCAGCCCCACTGCCAGGCTGATGAACTCCAGAATCCCTGAAACAGAAAAGAACTGCAGATCATACAGAGGAAAAAACCAACATTAGGCTCCAGTGACAAACACAAATCAGCTTCCTACAGACTCTGTTTTCATTATAAATAAAAACACTGCTCTTAAATCTCTAGTCCCATCCGTGTGCAGTGTTCCAGTTTCCAGTCTGGGCTTCCCCCCAGCATTGTGAATCTGAGTTGCCCAACAGGGATTACCTTTGCTAATGAGAAAAGCTTTGCAAGGTTTTTTGTTGTTTTGGTTTGGATTTTTTCCAAATTATCACCAAGAAGACAGATGTGGAAACTTGTGCCTGGCCTCTAGAAATTTCAGAAGTGTGTTACCATGTTGGTTTTTATTCTTCACCGAAAGGAGAGTGATTTTGGCTTCTGGTTTGAGATGATAGTCCCACATGTTCTAAAGTGATGAGTTCAGTAAAAATAAGTAAAAAAAACACTAGAAGAGATGTCTGTGAAGACCATCTTCATCCTGGCACTCCAGTGGGGTACTTGACATCCCCAAATGTTTATACAAGCCACAGGGATAAAATCCACCTTCAAAGCACACAGGTAAAAATTAATCTTCCTCTGCAGCCTTCAGAGCCACGGCACTGCCAGTCCTTCCTCCATCACCCCCTGCCACTGTTAGTGCCACAACCCCCTCCTGCTCCATGTCCTGCTGCCTGCCCCAGCCTCCTGCCAGCTTCTTCCCAGTCCAGCAGCATCTGCCCCAGTCATCCCCAGCCCTGTGAGAGCAACTGTTTTACCCATGGGCTTCAGCCTGTGATGACGGTGTCAGACACTGCAGTAATGAGGGGCAGCCTCATTTCCTCCGGCAAGGTAATTAGTGGGGTCTGCCTGCTGCACCCTAGTGCCGGGAGGGGGCACAGCAGATGTTTCCATGGGGGAAAGACTTGTCATAGGAGAATCCTCGGTGAAGCACTTAAAAACAAACAGCTCCTACCCAGCATCACAGGTGGTGGAGACCTTCAAACTTCTCAGGAAAACCTCCCGAAGGCAGTAGTGGGACTGTGTTATTCTGGATATCACACACTCCCTAGCTAGAGGTCATGGGCAGCCTTTGCCCGTGTCCAGTGCTGAATTAATTAGCTGGGAGGTAGAAGGAAGAGGGTTTTCCTCATCTCATCTAACGCCTGGATGTCTCCATTGACAGGAGAAAGCTGCTCTAACCTTTAGCGTGGCTCCAGGCCTCCCAATTTAGCCCCAAGCCCCGGTGCTGAGCCCTGGCCGCTGTGATCGGGTTACCCCGAGCTCCTCGCTGGCAGCACCGCGTGACTGCCTGACCCAGCCAGCCTGAGCTGTCCCTCAGCCCGGGCACGTGTCCTGCTTCCAGGCCTGGACGTGGTAGCTCTCAGACGACTCTGCATCACTGCCTAAATATAGGACAGGCCAGACACGACGGACACCTCTGTCCCCCTTGGCTCAGGGCAGACTGGGCACTCACACGCTGGCAGCCAAGCAAGGGTCAGCCCTCCTACCTTCCATCAGCCTTTCTGTCCTCCTTTTGCTCTGCCTACTCTGGGGCTTGTGCAGTGAACCCAGCTCTCCCTGCACCGAGTGGGTGCTGAGGGAGACAAAATATGGACTCGAGAGCAGCAAGTCCTGGAGACAAACAGGGAAGCAAATAACACAAAACACGCTTTATGGACCAGTGCAGACATTTTACAAGCTTAAATATGCCCAGCTATATGGCCCAGTCTGGGGGCACATCCTGCCTTCCGAGGGACCAGGACCAGGCAGCAAAGGCAGCCTTCCCAAGCCAGGCAGGCAAACCAGACCCTGGCTCTGCTCTGCTTGGTCCTCGGTAGTTGTTGTAGTTTCTCAGCTGAAAAGAATCCCAAACACGGAGGGAAGGGGGCAGGATGAGGGGTGGTCTCCTGCCTCCACTCCCTGCTGGTTCTGACATGTGAGGGAGTTACTGAACTGCTGACTGCTCTTTTCCCATCCACAGGACAGAAACAACCACAGCCACTGTTGGGAAAGGAGGGGGTGAAGGAAGATGGACAACAGCTAGAGAGAGTGTAAAAAATAATATAGGAGTACAGAGATACCTAAGAACAGTGGAGTCTTTCCCAGGCTGGAGACAAGTGAAGTGAAAAATATCAGGTACCTGGAGAAGAGTAGATGGACATTCCCATAGGTATAGTCACAGGTCTCAGTACCAGTTTCTGGGTTTTTTGGGTTTTTTTGTCTTCTGTCACCCCTGGGAAGCAGGGAAATGCAGCTGATGGAGGTCTGAGGCAGGGGAACCAAGAGCTTTTCTTGAATATGCCCACAAGCACGTTCTGTACGAGGCACATGAAACCAGGTCTCCAAAGACCTGGCAAGGACAAAGCCAGGAGCTGCATCTGCATCTTCCCTCTGTGAGAGGAAGGTGGGACACCCCTCCTCTGGTGCTGGTTGGACAGACACTCGCTAGTGTCGCAAACGAAATTTCTTGTAAATGTGCCCATGACAATCTCTTCTAACAACATCCCTTGTAATATTCCCCTTTTCTGATCTTTGAGTGGCACTTGGAGACATGCATGGAAGATGACTATGTTGAAACGGCATTAAGAACGTAACTTAAACCCACAAAAGTCAGGAGACAGAGTGAAGGCTGAAAAAATGTGGGCGGATATCCATCCTGTCCTTAACTCACTCCAATTCTAGACAAAATTGCAGCTTCGTACATCTGATCTTTAGCAGCACAGGGAGTGGCCACTGGGGCCAGCTCAAGAATTCTCTTTCCAATTGTAGCGGTGTGTTTTTGTGGTAGAACATGCTTTTCCCCCCCCCTTTCCTTTCTTTTCTCTTTCCCCCAGGACTTGCCTCTTTTTTTTCTCACTTTGATTCATTCTGTTTGTTCCTTGAGCCTTTCCAGATAAGACGTGGAGAGATTTGATTAAGACTCCAACTGGATTAATTTACCACCAAAGCACTGAATAACCTCCCAGGCTTTGCTGTGGCTGGACCCCCACGCTCTTCCCTTACGCTAAACCGAAGAACAGTTCAGCTCCCGGCACCTGTCTCTTCTTACACGACTATATTTGGGAGCTGGGGTACAGAAACAGATGTTGTATTAATGACTACAAACCTAAAGCTTCAGCTAAAAACCTCAACAACTGTTTGGCAACAGGTGCACTGCGGTCTGAATGTCAAAATTGCAGCAAAACTTTCTCTGGAGGTTTCAGCAGCTTCTCCTGGAGTCTGTGTAACAGAGCCATGAGCAGGTTTGTACCCGTGAAGAGCTTCGTTTGCTGCCTTTATTCATCTGCAGTGCAAACTCAAGGCCTCTTTCTCTCCTCCACTGCAGTAAGAGAAGCACTGTTGGGTTGACTCGAATGCTGCTGTAAAAGAGACACAAGGCAGAAAAAGAGCAGTCCTCCTGGCATGGATTTCCCCAGTGAATGTCTCTTGGTTTCCTTCCGAGAAGGGTTATCAGAGGAGTGCTGATGCCAGTCCAGACCCTCTCCAGATTTTGACCTTCATTTATTTCTTTGTATAGGAAGGTTCTGAGCAGATGCAGTCAGGACAGATACATTTTTGAAAACACTTTATTCTTTCTGGGATGCCTTTGCCAGAGCTGCCAGTTTAGAGAGCAAATTTGGGCACTTCTCTAGTGTGAGAATGAGCTTTCTTTCAAAAATCCCAGAGGGCTTCACCACATTTTGCTTTAAGATTCCTGTAGGAAAAGTATGCTGTGCTCCATTGTTCTTGCATGAATCTGTGTTTTTATAAGTATAAATTATGGCATTCCAGAAGACAGGTGTGATTTAGAATGGCTCCAGTCCTTGACAGATGAGAGGGAATAGTTCTTGTGATTGCTCGGGCAGTGTGGGTGGATGATGCCACCACCTCCCCTGTGTCCTACAGTCACATCCCCGAATGTTGTGGTACAAAAGGATCTCCCCCTTTAACTCTCACTGTGGACACTGGGACTCTGTTCTGCATCACTGGGGCTTTGGCTCTTTATTTTTCTCTCTGGAAGATGTGGATGTCTTGGACATCTGGTAGCTTTTGGGATGGCTGTGCATGGGAGGGTGCAAATACTGCCTGTCTATTCCTGAATCCCTTCCAAGTTAAGAGATAGGGACGCCAAGTCTGGTCCTCCCCTCCATCCCACCTGCAGCTGGACACGTGCCTCGGCCGTGGGGTCGCAGCCATCCGTGGAGCACGTTAATTATCTACTCATGAGATCAGAGAGCACCTTCCAGCCACGGGCCTTGATCCACAGAACCATTACACAGGATTTCTAAGTATTTCCCCAGATGCCCCAAGATTTAAGGCAGCTTTAAACTGCTCCCCTGAGCCCCTTGTCTAGCTCTGCATCCCCCACCACAGTTTTGGAGTCCCCAGACTTGCTCAGGCTGCCCAGTTCTGTTATAAGTAACTGCTTTCCGAATGCTGCATGCAAAATTTAGGAATGCATCGATACATGACATCCTAATATGAACCATACCAGTAACACTGGAATTTAAATATTCATGGCTACTGAACGCAGATGGTGAGTACTGTGTGCCAATACATTATTGCTTTGAGTCTCTGCTCAAGTGAGGCTTAGTCCAACTTTATCTGAATGCAAGGATTCCAGCCTAATCCTTTGGGGCTTTGTCTTGCAATTACAACAAATAACTATTTATTTTACACCGCCTCTGGGAAAAACCTGAAGCAGAAAACTATAATATCTGAAGTCTGGTCTAGTTTACAGAGCTGGATGCTGACTGCTAAAACACTTATGGAATGCCAATGTTTCGATTTATTGAATGCACTGTGTGACTTAAGCTTCAGTGTACAAAATTCATGAAAAGTTTTAGCCCATTTAACACGTTTTTCCAAGTTTGCAAATACACTTGTTTTACTCGATCTGTACAAAAAATGGACCCAAGCCAAATGGTGCTGTTTGAAACCGGCTGTTCAGTTGTACAAAGGTTAGATAGCAGAATAGAAACACTACGTGGCAGGTTGAACTAAACCCAACCAAAGGCAATGGGTTCGCTCTCGGTTCTTTTAATGCGGAAACCCAGCATGAAAGGTTAAAAGATGGGTGTTTTCAGGAGATAATTAAAGAAACGCTCACCCCACGAGCAAATGAGTACCTGACTCTGACCTGTGGGTTATGACTTTCTTGTTGATTTAGGCAGGGACATGCTATGCACACACCTGGTGTTTATGGAAAGCGTGGTGTGGAGATAAGCTTTCTCAATTGTTCCAAAAACCTGTCTTACACCTCCAACAATAGCAGTGGCAACAGTTCCTGGAGTATCGGAAAGGACCGGTTGCAAAAAAGTAAAGGCAAAAAAGAATTCCTTTCACGGAGGAGTTAAATCACTTGAAAACTATAAAAAGTCTTGCGAGCACGTCTTGCAACCTGTTGACAACATAGCTGAGATCACTGGCATGGGACTTGTTGATAGCTTACACAGACACCTGCACTAGATGTTGGAGTAGCGGGAATTTCTCTTAGCTGTGCTCAAACTGACTGTACTCCTTCGCCTGTGGCTTGGGATGCATTTTTTGAAGATTACATACAGTCTCATTAGAGATCCCTGATCTTGTGTGCCACTGATACAGGCGCTGCAGTCTTCCAGCTGTATCCCGGGCGACAAGGTAAATCCACAGTGCTCTGCCTATTGTTCCATCTTCTCCTTTCTTTCCGAGGTCCCCTAAGTGTTTCTCCCCGTTCAGCTTCCCCCTTTCCTTTCCAACAACCTTCCCAAACCCAGGTCCTGACACCCATCCAGCCATCTGATCCCTACCCGCTTTGGGGAGACGCTCTTCTAATGGAATTCATGCAAGTTAAAGAAAGCAGCTCACGCATATCTGCGGAGGCCAAAAAGAAGGAGGAGGGGAAAAAAAGAAACAACCAAAAAAGTGAGGAATTGCTTTTTCCAACATAGGAATTTCCATGAAATTCCAACGAGGCATTTGTTCTTTTGCCTCCCTCACTGCTAACTTCAGAGGTGCAGCCAGACCTGGTCACCATCCTTTTCTAAAAATTTATTTTTTTTTTTACTTTTTCTTTTTTTCTCCTCTTCTAAGGCACGTTTTAGTGCACCTGCAGAAAGGCTGAGCGCCGGGAGAATAGGAAATTGGAAATAAAAACTCCCGCATTGCTGGAGAGTGAGAGCATTTGTTTAGGAGGCCAATTATATCCGTCCCGGGATGATTTATATTAGCGGGGTAATTAGCTGTGCGCGCGGGGCACCTGCTCCCGGCCCGGCCGGGAACCCCCCGGCCCCTTACCGAAGCGGCTGTGGTCC